>NC_059474.1:26497948-26800979 GCF_018139145.2 Gymnogyps californianus | reverse complement strand
GCTGTGATTTAATGTACTTGAAGCTAAACCTTGTTAGAAGAGCTAGTTTATCTGATGGTATTAGCTGCCGTATTAGAACAGCTCTTTGGTAAGTAGTGTATTTTTTCCTTCTCTTTATAGGCCCAGTCAAACCAGGCTTTGTCACTTTACTTTGAGCCTCAATAATTCAGTATGTTTTTCTGGCGTTCATTTACACAGGGACTGTACAACAGCAGTACCAGCTGTGCATCACTTGCATGACGGGCAGACAGATGGAAGAACTGTTCGTGTCTTAGTAACATTGATTCATTTTCTCCTCCCCCCCCCCCCCCCCCCCTTTTTTTTCCTGTCCCCAGCAGATATATGGAGTGATCATTCATTTCAGACAGACCCAGACTTACCACCTGGCTGGAAAAAAATCAATGACATTGCTGGGATCTACTACTGGCACATACCAACAGGAACAACTCAATGGCAGCGTCCCGTGTCCATCCCAACAGATCTCCAGGGCTCACGAAAAGGGTCACTTGGTTCTATTACTCCATCTCCTACTCCAGAAACTGAGGTAACGTACTGTGTCTTCTTCTGGGCTGCATACTGTAAAGAAAATTGAAATAACTTTTTGAACTTGCAGGTTTAACTGTTAGCTAAACTGAGCTTTAGAATATGGGGCCTGATAACATCCCGGAGCGTAGCTATTTGTTGATAATATGTCGTAAGTATCAATTTTCTATGTTCATTTTCTAATGGCTGTGCCTCATGAAACATCCTAAATTTGGGATGCGTAGGATGAAATCAGACATACCTCAGATAAATTAGCCAGTGCTTGATGAGTGTGAAACTACTGCAGTTCTGTAGCATGCACTGAAGCGTTGCTGCATTATATGGATACAAGATACATAAAATTTTTGCACGTTATAGCAGTCTTTTGGCTGGACTCTTTGTTTGCATCTTCTTTCATTTTGGTTCACTTGGTAGGACTATCACATAAAGACATATGAGTCTTCGTTTGAGACACTAGTTCCTTTACAGGGTAGCTTCTATTGAATAAACATGAAGTATTCTCAAGTGTAAGTCTCTTAACATCCTGCCAGTACAAAATATCTGCACAAGTGGATCACTGTGTTGCAGTTAATCTTTAACTAGAAAGAGAAAGAAATGCACTCTCTCTTCCACATGTGCTTAAAGAGCAATATGTGATACTGCCTTTTAAAATAATCCTTTCAGGCACAATCCAGGTGGTTGATTTCTGTCATATAAGTAGAAAAATACAGTAAATTATCAGAAAGAAGAGTATGCTTCAAAAAATGCAATCAGTTTGTTTTAGTGTACTGGGAAGACTTCTATGGAATGAAATACTAATATAAAATAAAATTGTTTTGAAATTAGTTCTTTTTCGTACTAACTTTTCAGAAAAAGGTCCACAGTTTCATGAAGTCAAGGGAAGTCTTTGTACTAGCTTTCAGTTTTGGATCAGGCAATCCTTAGGTTTTGTTTACTTATTTTTTTAAAAATGTATTTAGATATGACATTTCTTCTGTTCTTGATTTTGTTGATATATGCACCAAAATAGCTTAAATGAAAGTTAAGAGGAGTTAAGGACGTTCAAGTATGTATTACCATCTTGACCCTGAAACTTCTGTCCTATATAGGCTTCAACATGTACATTCTTGTTCATTATTTCAGAAAGATTGCTCCCACATGTTCATAAATGCTACTCATAAGGTTTGCAAACTTGACCACAACATTTCAGTTATGGTTTACATCAGTCAAGCTCCCGTGGAATGTACTGTGCACCAAGCATGCTGGAAATTATTTCTGAGAGGGTTCATGGAGAAAGAACAGCAATTGTTACTGTTCAGGTAGAAAACAAGAAAGAAAAAAAAACAACCAGAAATGCTGAATGTAAATTGCTGCACATGCTTCCAGCATAAATTCCTGTAATGTACACGTGAGGGATATAACTTCACCATTAAGTATTTTTCTTACTCTAAAATATGGAGAACAGGGCTTTTAATTAGTAAGTTACAGATGTCTTTCACAAAAACCCAGAAATCAGTATGGCTGGTAAACTGCAGAGGGAAAATGCATATATTCATTTCGGGTATTTTTCTACCTCTGTTTAAAATGTCTTTACAATGAAAATTTCAGACCTACTGGTAATGTGGTAGATGTACTTTTAACCTTTCGTGATTTTGTTTGCTTTAAATGAAGAATAGTTTGTGATTGTAAATAATGATCATTAATTCTCAGCAGCATCATGGAGAATACAAAATGTATGAATTATAACAACATAGAGTTTAATACAGTGTAAATGTATTAAATAAGACATTTGAGAAGTCATTCTAAAATGCCATGTATGTGAGAGTGTAGTAGGCTCATATAGGTTCTGATATGGCAGTTCTAATTCAGCAAGGAATTTGATCCAGCAAAGATTTATGTATATACAGTTCTGTGGCAGCATCAAGACCATATACTGTAGTGTAAAAGATGATACAGAAGATAAGTAAGTTTCCAAAATTTGTATTAGTATGATATTATATGGTTATTTTAATTGTAGGTATAGATGAAGGCATTTGTCTCTTGAAGGTTTCTGCATTCATTGATAAGCATCTTGTATATTATTATTGAAACAATACTGATTTTTTGACTCGGTTATTAAGATAGCATTGCAATACAATAGCAGCGGACTTAGAGTAATGGAGTTCAAAACGAGAGTGTGAATTGGGCTCAGGACTTTGTGCACTGCCAAATTCTGAAACTGCTACAAAGAAAGGGCATGGCTGGAGTTATAATGGGAAGTGTTAGGAAAAGCCTTGCATTTCTTGAAACCACAGATGTTGAGCTTTATTAAGAGGGAACTGGAGGAACCTTTGGGATTCAGCTGGTTCTGAGCAGAACCCCGGGTCCAGAGCAGTAAGAGGGAAATAAGCCATGGTGTGGGGTTAAGAGATAGGGGTAGGTAATGAAATAATTTGTAATCTAGATTTAACAGTGTCAGCTATCGTGCTGCTTTGGTTTTTCATCTCTCCACAATCAATACTTGCCAGCACCTAATTATCTCCAGGTCACTTGCAGGTGATACTGGTTTCAGTCCCTGTTCACTGCCCTGCAGCCTACCCCAAGTGCTCCCCCTCTCTCTCCCCATGAAGGATTAACCTGGACGTCTGTGATACGGTCAATCTGACACTTCACAAAAGATGAGGAATCTGATCTAGAATAGGGGCTCCCAAACGCCTTTATCCCGGCGCTACCAGTGGCAGCAGCAGTTGTGGTGGACAGCTTCCAGCTCCAAGTTGGACCACGTGTGGGCTGTGTGCTGCTGGTTCCCTCATTGCTGTTTGGAAGCCTGTGCTCCGAGATAATCTGGTTTGAGAGGGCTGGTTTAGCTCATTCTCACGTGCTGGAATTTGTATTGCTTTCTTCTGAAAAGCTTGGGGGATATATAGGTTTAAGGCAGATGAAAGAGTATAATCTGGGATTGAAGACTGGCATGGGTAGCATTTCATATCTGTCCCAATAGGCTTCCGTGAGTCCATAAAAAATATTTTTATCTTTATCACGTTTGTCTGTGAAGCATCATGTGATAGTCTTGAGATGAGTTTATTTGGGCTCTTTCAGCTTTTGAGTTTGTCAGATAAACATTTAGAAACACCTTTTCCCATCCCCCTCCCCCACCCCCCCAGAGTAATGCCTTTTTACCCTTTGTCTTGTTTCCTCCTTTTTTTTTTTAATTATTTTGTGTCCCTGTCTGTTAAATGATGTGATACACAGAAGCTTTGCTTCATTTGGTAGAATGTGGTTCACAGCTGAGGGCAGTCAACAAAGAACAGATCAAGTCAGCCATTTTTATGTTGTAGCTTACTCTGGATATTTAGCATAAAGAAAAGCAGTTACTTACTATTATTGAACAGAGAATCAGAAAAAAATGGGTAGGGATGAATGATGCTTTAATGCATACAAATGGCAAAAAGGGTTTTAAAAAGGAAAAAATGCAAAAATGTCTTACTTTTGCACAGGATGCAAGACAATTTTTTTTTCACAAGATAATCAGTAAATTTCAATCCAAAGCAGGTTAAGCATTATGTGAAAATCTGCAGATTTAACAAAAATGCTAATAAATGCGAAATATGAATACCTGGAACATTCCTTCCCTTCCTCCCCCTCAAATGCATGAAAAAGTATTTTGGTTTTGCACAGCTGATTAAATTTGACTTAGTTTTAGAGGGCTCTCTTCTCCTGTGTGTTGCCAAATGACTTCCTTTGTGAATCCTCGTCTTTTGTAATGTTCTCTTCCAAATTTTAGAGATTTTGCTGCCTCTTTCCCGTTTCCTGTGCAGAGAAAAAGCCGTAGGGTTTAATTTTCAGTAAGAGCTTCTTTGAGATCATGGCAGAATTTGGTGATGGTAGTTGTGTCGTCTTATAGCCTGACTCATCCCAGGCCTGGATCACCTCTGGAAGTTCTTCTGTAGGTAACATAACCACTAGCAGCTCATAATTAAAGAGGAGGGGCTTAGTGGGAAAAGCTAACAACTCAGTTAATTCAAAGGCATGTTAGGGAAGAGTTCCTCCAGTGGGGATGTACTGAGAACACTTCTGAGGTGAGAGGTTCACCCTGCAAATCAATGCATTGAGCCATATTAATAGGTACCACCTTATCTTGGAGCTGAGCTGCACAAGCTGGGGGGAGCTCGTCTTAAAAGGGGCCACTAATTAGAGGAATACTTGATTTGGTGAAGCTACAAAAGGGTGGCTCTCTGGGTCTCTCAGCAACCAAATCTCCTGTCCCACCTGGCTTTTGTTTAGGACTGTGGGATTTCTGTCTTCCTGGGGAAGAGGAGAGGGTCATCTCCAGTATCAGCTGCTCCTCCCAGGCTTTACAGAGAACAATGAACCTCAAGTTGCTGTAGTGCTAAATGGAGTGCTACTTGCTTGATTGTACCAGTGAATGCCTCTGAAAATTTTGAGAAACTTGGATGGAAAATGAGAGGGTGGGTGGTTTGTTTGGGGTTTTTTTGTTTGTTTGTTTTGTTCTGTTTTTTAAAAAAGCTGCTAGACTTTACAAAACTACTTTTTCAGCAAGAAATCTCTCTGCACTCCTTACTAATCCTCCTTCCCTTCACTGTCCTTTTCTTGTGCTTTCCCTCTAGAAATAGTTTATTTTTACCTTGTATGTATCTTATCCTTGTATATATTGTTGTGTTTCAGTATTTCTAGTTCCAGTAGTGTTAGGGTCTTTTAACAAAAGTGCCAATCAAATGGAAATCCTGATGTTTCCCCTTAATTGCTGTTTATCAAAGGCTGTAGCAGCTGTGGCCAACATTCATATTCAGATTCATTTTGCTTGCTTTTAAGATCATAGTTACAGAGTAATTTCATTGTCTGTTCCTAATTTATATTAACTTTCCTTGTTTCAATCATTTGTTTTGGTAAGTAACTGTTAGAGGCATGTCTTCTCTCCCCTTTCCTCCAAATGCCATGGTATAGTGGAGTAATTAGTTGAAGTTTGAGGTGATCTGTTCCCTAACCCATCCTGTAAATATCAATGCTAACAACAGTGTCTTGTGTTTTTTTTCTTTTTCTTTTTTTTTTTTATCAATGTGCTTCTTCCTGTGTGAATAATTATGTGTCTAGAAACAGCCATGGAGTGATTTTGCTGTACTGAATGGGGGAAAGATTAATAGTGACATTTGGAAGGCAAGTATATTGTCAGATTTTAGAACCTTTAATACTGTTACCCTTGTTTTTTGCATGGCAGTGGCTGTTTTTTTTCCCCCTTTTATTTTTCCATGAATGTCATTCATAACCTAGGCCAAAGTGAATGGGGGTACTGCTAGGGATGTCTAGCTCACAAACATGCTGCCTTTTCTGATCTTTCCACTTGGAATGGATTCAGTCTAAACTAGCAGGGCAACTGCCATGACGTAACAAATAAGATGCCTGCACTGAATGAAATGCAGCTTGAGAATATATGCATGCCTCTTTTCAACTTCAGCCAGAAATACTATCGCTTCTTTGCAGGGAGGATTTAATTTCCCTTTGAAATAAGAAATAACATGGTGGTGTACTTAATACTATATTAATAGCACTTAATACTATACTAATAGCACTGCCTTTATCTCTAGGATCTGCATGCAGCCACTGTGAACCCAGACCCAAGTCTAAAAGAGTTTGAAGGAGCAACGTTGCGCTATGCCTCTTTGAAGCTCAGGTACAATGACTTCAGAAGTCTCAGTGGAATGACCAGCTCCATTTCGTGCTGTGCTGTAATTTTTATATGATTTTAAGATTGATTTTGTCTTCTTTTTTTTTCTGTAACAGAAATGGTCCACAATCTGATGATGATGATTCTTGTAGCATCAACAGTGATCCAGAAGCCAAGGTCAGTAAGAGGATCCACAATGGGATAACAATTAAAAATATGCAATTGTAAACATAACTCGCAAGGTGCAGAATGTCTCCTAAGTTTTGAAATTAACTGTACTCCTCCTCTTGGCACAATGTAGATTGACCATGCAAGACTAATTCCATCAAAGGAATTTGCAGATTTAAAGCTTCATTCAATTCGGTCAGGAAAGTGTGACTTATTTTAAAATCATGTAAGCCAAGAAATTGAATGTTACAGCTCAAGATTCTGCTGTCCAACTGTAATAACTAACCCCTTGCACAACTAAGTGAGTTTTCTGTCCTGAGTGAGAGAGGGCTCTGTTGTTTGTCATGGCTGGATGGCTTCCTGGGGCATTCAGTGACAGAATTTGCTCTTTATTCTTGAGTTTGTCCCTTTTTAAAGTACTCTTCCTTGTTTATGTGGTTGCTTGAACTTGCAGCTAGTAACAAGGAAGTTACTTTTTAGAACAAGGAACTTTGTATTTTAGAACAGAGAATGCAACCTAGTTTGAGGATAAAATTCATAGAGAAAAATGAGACCATTATGTGAACAAGCACCATAATTAAATCAGAGCCTTTACTGTTGTAATCTAAGGTTTTTGAGGAGAAAGAAGCAGCAGAAGGTTTTGAATGCTTGTATACATATCTCTAGATTTGTCTTGTTGATAGTTTTGCCTTGTGCTTGCATCCATTTTTAAGGATGAATGTGAATCTCTGTAATTGGAAATCCAAGTAATTTAAATAAGTGTTTTGGCTGTGCCATACACCTGCAGTGACTGACAGGATCAGAAGCTACTTATGTGCAGGAAGACAGTATGTAAGAGAGTTAATAATTATTATGGCATTAATGATATATTTTAGGAGAGAAAACAGACTGATCAGGGTGCTTAAACTTCTTTGTCATCTTGATTATTTGGCTTGTGATGTTTAAAACAGATGTGAATAAATGTGTTTTGCTTGGCAGGCTGGCAATTAAAAAGCATGGGTTTCAGCTGTGCTCGTTGCAATGACAAGCACTAAATTCTGAGCACAGTAAATGGAGTTGGAGGAGTGATGAGCATTAGGTACCAGTCCTCAGAACCAGAAGGCAGTTCCTTTCATGATAAGCCTTACGGTATGGAAAGCATTATAGGGAGGCAGTATTTTGATATGTCTGACTCTTTACCAGGTGATTTGCACTGGGTAGAATTAGGAGCCCTTCCTGCATGGAGAACCATGGCAGTATTTGTGTGGACAAATAACTTGTGTGTCATCATCTCCCTTCCCTCTCTGGTTTGCTCTTTAAACTTCAAAAGTTATGGAACTGATACCAATCCAGCGTCTCTGAAATGGGTCAATGCCAGAAGCTTGTCCTCTCTTGTCTATTTTCTCCTGTTTAGGCAAAACCATGCTGATGACACTTAAACGCGTAATCAAAACTGAGTGCTGAAACATTCACAGAAGTGACTGAGAGGAGCAAGACAAGAAATAGAGGAGAAACTGTACATGTTTGTTTGGTTTTAAATCACTTGAGTCAAAGCACCTTACCTGCTATCTGTCACTGCCTGATGGGGATGTTGTGCAGGGGCAGTAGTGACCATGTGTGTGGTCCTGTGGGTGAAGCTCAGCAGCACTGATGTTGCTTTGCCGCAGGAGAGGCTGTGGGCAGAGCTGTTCAGTGCATCTGCCTCTGCCCCGAGGACAGGACAAGCAGCTGCTGCATGGCTGTACCTGACACAGGGATGGGAAGTGGTCTGGAAACAGCAGGGAAAATCTTCACTTCTGGAAAATGCTCTGGGATCTTTAATTCTCACATGGATGGGAAGGGGGTGTGGTAGGTGGATTCCTTGCTAGTCCATTTTACCCAGAATATTGCAAGACTAAAAGAAGTCTGATAGGATTTGAAACTGATGACCTGAGACTTGGAAAATAAGATTTTTTTTTTTAGCCCCTTAGGCTCTCCTCTGCTACATGATGTGCCTTAACTGTATTTGATTGAAGCTTGCTTTTGCGTGACAGCAAGCACAGATATTTTTTCTTCATTTCAGCATAACAGAAGGAAGCTTTTTTTAACTCGTTAAACTCTCTATTGGAAGAATTTGTTAAAATGAACCTTGCTAGAGATATTTTAGAGATCTTAAACCTATTTAAGCCTATTCATGACAGTGGCCAGTACATTTGAAAAAAAAAAAAAATTAAAAAATTGAAATTCCTCAGTGGCACCGAGTAATGCTGTCTTTCAGCAAAGGGAACCGTGCCACCTTGTGGTAAGCTGAAGTAGTTGTCTTCCCCCGGAGTCTGTCAACTTCTGCGATTGTAGCACTGCAAAAATGTCAGTTTTGGGAAAAGTGTCATGTAATCCATGTAGTTCTTGTAAGAAAAGTGATTTATGCAGCAGCACAGTTAAGTGTTCAAAATTGTCAGTAAACAACAAATGTTTCTCTATACATCATGTGCTTAAGATGCAGTTCAGAGCTTCATATCCTTGACATCTTGGCGCAGGTTGTCTGCACAAGGCCATAAAAGAGAGGGGGAAGGGGGAGAAAGGGGAGAATGATTACATCCAGGTTCTTGATTTCAGTAATTTATTTTGGTAGGAATTTCTTGAAGAGATGGCTCATTGCGCTTGACAAGGATCCTAATTCTGCATGTGAAACATGCACAACTGGAAATGAGTTTTGAATTGGTACTTCCCAGGAGACAGATCATAACCTTCCTGGTTAATTTATAGAGCAACCTACGCCTTCCTAATTGAGTTTCAAGGGAGGTAAAAAGATGCTTTTACCAATCCTGGACTGTAAATTCCTCTGGGCTGTCTCTTTTTACATTGTTGTAAAATATGATGGCCGTGTGTGAAAGTATGGAAAGATGCTAAATATTTTCCTCGCGGTTGTGCAAAGAAACTGAACCTCCTGGGAAACCTGTCTCTGTCCCTAGGAATAGGATGAAAAATGCAAAGCTCATGTGACTCAATTTCTCCAAAATCTTTTCAGAATTGGCCTGTTTGGCCTGACATTTGGGCTTGCCTTTATTCTCTGCTTTTAAATGTGGTTTTCTGCTAAGGCTTAATGTAGTCTTTCTGTGTTAAGCATGGATTTTCAAATTCCCTGTCCACATTAGCCTGTTCAGCAAAGCTTCACTTTCTAGCCTTGCCATTTTAGAGTAGTTTCAGCTATATATCAATGTCTAAGAAAGGGAAGAATGTATTTATACCTGCGAAGTACGAGGTAGTTGCTCCAAAAGTCTGTTTTCTACTTTAGAAACCAGTAAATGCTCAGGATCTCGAAGAGAAGGAGTCTATTTCCAAGAGGGGTAGAGGCAGGAGATGCTGATACCAGGTATTTAAATTTAATGACTTACCTGTAGGTGAATGAAAACACAGTTGGAGACATGGAAAATGAGGAACTCCTACAGGTTACCTGGGCTCTAGGGATTAACCAGTTGGGCTTTTTGGAGTGATGTGAGGGATGTTTCTGACAAGCTGACTTGTCATACCACTTATGGCTGTCATGAAAGTGGCCTGTAAATAGCACCGTCGAAATAATTTTACAAAATACTATGTGCCCCCCAAAGAGTTAATATGCATCTCTGTGCTGCTTTTCTTGCTATGGAGGCGGGTACGTGTGTTTTGGAGACATCCTACATTTGCTTGTTTCTGGTCTTCTCCAGAAGCAAATATCCTGGCTAGACACAGGACCATTTGTAAATAATCAACGAGTCTCCTTGGTGATGGAGATGAGTCTGATTTCTGATGCAAGTGAAGACTTAACCAGAGAGGAGGAGTTTTTGCCATGTCTAGTAATTCCAAGAAAGGATCCTCTTTTCACGTTGAAGTTCATAATTCTCTCACAGTCAGAGCAGCTTCTAAATTATTGGTGCAAACAGGGAGTATTCAACATTTTCCAGCAGTTTTGCAGTCCACCCCATGCTGCCTATAATCTTCTCATGAGCACATGAAACACTACAAACAGCCTCAGTTCAATTCCTTTCAATTAATGGACTCAATTCAATTAATTAAATCTGAGGAGTTTATTCCATCTTCAGTCTTCTTACAAAAAAAAAAAATTAAAAGAAAAATAAGGCATCTTCAACAGTTGTTCTTCCAAAATGGTACTTCTGCTTGGTTTTGGAATAGAAATTTGTTTCTTTCATAAACAATCCTTGGTTTTCATTCCCTAGGAAATAGGACCTGTTACAAGGTAGAGGACTAGAAGAAATCTTGAACCCACTCCTTTACCCTTATAGGGAACCACAATATATAATCCCATGTATTAATTTCAAGTTAAATGTTTCTTAAATGTTTTTGGGGTTGTGGGGTTTTTTGCCTTGACTGGTCTTACTGACAAACTGATTCAAGTATTACCTTCCTTTGATGGTCAAAAACCTTTTAACCTAAACTTTTTGAGGCCATTTTTTATCCTCATATTCTATGTTTAGCCATCTTCTAGTGCATTTATAGCAGGCAATTATGTCTGTTCTTCAGCTTAGTTTTATTAAAGTAAACAAACCAAGTGCTTTTAATTATTCATAATGAGTCTAGGAGGGTTGCCATCTTCTTAGGAGTCCCTGTTTCCCTGACTGTTGTAGAAGCTCTGTGTTTTCTGTCTTTAATATTAAAGGATGGGTGATCAGATCTGTTACTTCGGGTGGAGTCTTTCCCAGGGTCTTGTAGCGTAGCTTTAAAATGTCCATATTCTCTGTTGGAAAGTTTATGACACATAATTTCATTTACTTTTTCAACTCCTGAGTAGGTAATAATTTTAGTTGTAACTTAAGCCATAATTATAACCAGTGTGTATAAGTTTATAAGAGTGAGCAGAAGAAAAGTTCTGGTCTTCATCTTAACAATTTGAATAGCACCTGGGTCAGGAGGGGGGAGTTGGTTGTTTTGTTTTGTTTTTTCGAAGAATCTTATTGCCAGTAGCTGAAAATCTTCTTGTGAACAGCAGTATTCTGTATTTTGGGGATTAACCTAAACAGTGTGTACATAGTTCTTTTAACACTAAGCTACTGCCAGTAGAAAACTAAGCGCGTCTTTGGAGATGCTAATTTTTGCATTGATGAGATGATGTGGAAATGGTTTCACAAAATGCGGGAAAGCAGACTGTGCTCAGTGCTCATGCATCTTCCTTAAATGATGTTCTTAAAGTATTTAAATCAAAAGAACTATAGAGTAAGAGTGACGTAGTTTTAAAAAAAATTGTTGCCTTTTGGTGTTGGTTTATCTTAGGCTTTCAGAGGGAAGAATGACAATCTGGGAATAAAATCTTTAGAAAACCAAACAAAAACCCAACCTAAAACCAAAATAAACATTGTGGTGGAGTTTGGGGTTAGGGTTTTTTCCTTGTTTCTTTCAAAAACAAAAAGGTGCCCTTAGTTTCTTCCCCCTCTCAGCGTGCAGGTAGTCGTTTTAGTAGCTTTCAAAACTATGAGTTGAAACACAGATCTTCTGTTTGAAACATCCAGTGAATAATCAACAAGAGGTCAGTCTTGACAATTACTATAGTGTAGCAAAAGTTTGTCCATCTTTCCATCCTTGCAGCTTCTGGGTAGCAGTGGTGAGTGATGGGGACTGCAGTTTCTAAACTGGTTGTTTTTTTCTGAATTTGGCTGTTTGCCGTTAGCAGAATTAAGGCACCCTCCCAGCTATGGAGATGCTGCAGGTAAATGATGCAGGTGCTCGAAAACATTCTGCTTTGAAAGCAGTTTTAGAAATAGCAGACTAAAGCACTAATATACATCTCCTCAACATTTTTTTTAACATAGTGTCTTTTGCATTTTGTACATTAGAACTTTTGGAGAGTGTGTTTGCTCATTCATTCTCTCTACATGATTGACACTTACTACTATTGACATCTATTGTGTCATTAGGTGATGTTACAAGTCATGATGTCATGATGTGAGCTACATCATAATACAGATTTCCATCTAGAGGATATTTGCTTCCACCTTATCCCTAAATGGAGTCTTGTTTAATCAAATATGAAGATTAGTCTAGGGCACAGGAAGACATAGTGTTTTCCCAAATCTAAGCGATTTACTTTTTTAATGGTATACAGAGTTACAATATATTTAATTGTTATATGTATAATATAAATATCTGGGATAATGTACTTTAATTTCTTGAGCCCTTCAAGATTTATAATTAGATCCTGCAAAATGTTACATGTCTTTCACTCCTAGAAGTCCCACGTATCTCTCGGATCTAATTAGATGCGAACCTATAGTGCAGGTTCAGGACATGGGTGACTGAACTGCAGGAGAGATGTAAAGGGAGAGATTTTACTTGTAGCCTTCCCTAGAAAAATATATCACAAAGCCATTCCTCATGTGAAAGAGAATGGAAACTGCTTTAAAATTTACCATTAATTTCAAGGTTCGTAATGCGATAATTATGTCTTGAATTTGGGGGCATTGTCAGTATTTGCTTTATTAAGATACACTGTACAAAAGGTTTGCCTTGGGCTGCCGGATTTCTACAGGACTGGGAAAAGAGAAAATAAAATATAGGAACACTTTGGTTTCAAATCAAATCAAAATGTCTTCTTGGCCCCTAAAGTTCCAGTATTGACAGCAACTTTGTCTGCCACAGGTCTGTTGACCAGGAATTGTTGTTGGAGTAGTAAGAACATAGATAGCAATTACATTACAGGAGGATAAATGATGCAGATGGGAGCTGTATGGGTCACACTTTTCCCTTGAAGCAATTACTACCTTGTGAGTGCCATGAGTGGCCAGGTTGCATGGGCAGTTTAGGTGCACGCCAGTGACTGCTCTCTCCGTGGGGAGGTAGCTTCCCTGGCTGCCAGCTGGGCGAGGCGGTGCTGGAGCCAGCGTGCCTTGCCTCTGAAATCACAACCATGGGGCATCGAATGTGCTGCTGTGGCCTCCAAGTAACGGGAACCCATTTCCAAAGTGAAACAGTGCTGTTAAAACTGTAGCTACTCTACCAGGAAGTGCTGGTCATATTTGAGAAAACATGAATATACCTGATTTTTTTTTTTTTTTTTAAATGATGCTGTTTCTTCCAGTGGTGGCTGTTTAAGAAGAGCTTTCTGTTGCTTCACTAGGTCGAAGTGCCAGTGTCATCTGCAGTGCTGTTTCTCATGGAGATGCACAGTGCAGTTTTTCTTGGTTGGGGTCTGTGTACAGCATCTTGCTGTATACAACCATTTAACAAACCATGATTGTTGAGCAGAACACAAGAAAAACCTAGCTGCTGCTCTAAGAGATTTTTTTTTTTCTTGGAAGAATCTGCACTTCCTAATATTTTAATGTTTCTTATTTTTAATCACAATTTATTCACTGTTTTGTGGTGCAGCACAGTAAACTCTTTTGGGCCAGCAGTACTTTGTGTATGATTGATGAAGGAGCCCTCAGGAGTGGACAGAAAGTGGGGGAAGGAGCAGTCTTCATCATACTCATGTCCCACAGGCAAAAAGCTCCTGTTGCCATTCTGCAGACGGATGGATTCGGTGCGCAGGCAGCTCCCAGTTTAGCTCAGCCTCTGCTGATATTGCTGGCAGACCTCCCTATCAGCTCGCCGACATCTTTGCTAGTATACTGCAGAGGTAATCACAGCTTGCAGCCCTTCGTACTCCCCACTGGAGACCGACCGTTTCACCTCTAAAACAATATATAGCCTCTGTCAGCTCCAGCTTTGGAATGGCCTGTTGATCGTGAACTGCCTCTTGAATGTCTGTTCATCATCTTGCTGCTACAGAATGAACTGATCAGATGATATTTTGGTATTTCTCTTCAATTATTTACATTAGCTTGCCAGTTTAGGGCGGCTCAGGGAAATAGCCTGTTCTAGTCTGCAATGTCACAAAGTTTACCATTTCATTGCATAGATTTTTAATGAAAAAAGTGCAGAGTGTGTATTTGTGTGTGTGTTTATATATAAAAATATATATATTTGTTTGTTATATATATGTTATGTTGTATACACACAGTTTGAAAACAGCATGGTACAAGCTTGGTGGGTTATTTGGCCATTGTGGACCTGCTGAAAGGTACATTTATGGAGGAAGTTAATTTAAAAATCAATTAAAATGGAACATTGTGTTGAATGACAGAGCAATATTTAGATAGCTCTAGCCAGCATGTATTTTGGTATTAGTTCTAGCTCTACATTTCACTTCAAAAACCAGAAGTCTTCCTTGCCAAAATTTCCTGCATTTCATCAAAGAGAAAAGGGAGTGGGAGGTAATATTTATCTCTTAAGAGATTTAAAAACATGAGATATGCAGTACATCATAATGCCATGTTGCTCCTACACACATATGCATTATTCCATATGCTTGAGGATGATTGCTCCACAGTGCTGCAGGGAGGCAGCATGACAATAAGTGGGTCCTCAAATGTGGGAGGCCCACCAGGACTCAAGATTTCTGGACTTGGCATTCATGTTTATTTGAGTCTTTTTCAAAGAGTGGGAATTGATCAACAGCGATTTAACTTTATTGACTTTGGATCCTGTTGTAAACATAATTTCTGCAGCAAACAAATTACTCTTAACAATGTTGCTTCTAAAGAGACATGAAATCCTGACTCTAGTGAAGATGGAAGCTTTTTCTCCATTGATTCAGTAAGGTCAAGAGTTCACCTAAAGGTTTTTTCTTTTTTTTTTTTTTTGAAGTTGGATGTCATGCATATTAGCTTTGAAATTATGCACCACAGTACTAAATAAAGTGCTGCTGGCTGCATTACAACCACTTACATCTGTCAGTCTGCAGAAGAGCCCTCATCAGAAAAATACAACATTTAAGGTTAAATTTGACAAGTGCAGAGCATTAGTTTTTAAGAAATGAATGCACACATTCTTTCATGCCCTGTAAACTCCTGCAGGGCTTGTCTTTACTGACAAAGCATGTGTATGTTTGTTGGGGTCATTTTTGTGTGTTGCAGAGTAATGAAACCTGCTTGAGTTATCCTAACAGTTCAGTTAATTCTGCAAGATAGACCCTAATTTGAGCATTGTTGCAACTATCATCCTTTATTAGTTTCTGGTGAAAAATATTGACTGCCTTTTCTTCACAAAGGAAGCATGGTTTTTATTTCACTGTGTTAAAATGAAACCCAAACCACCCCTAGCTCAAAGCAAAGTCCATTAACCCATCTCTTTAGGATGTGAAGTCAAGGTATCTGCAAAGCATCTAAAATCAAAGCCTGTTCTTTACTGAGAAGACTGGAGAAAAGAATAAGGTCATTTTAAGTTCTTCTTCAGAACTACATACAGCAAAAGGGTATTAGTAGAGAATAATAGTGTCCATTCCATTTTTTGCCAACTGACTAGATTTTTTTACTTGATTCAGAAATATAGTAATGAATAAGAAATTGGGATTCAAAAAACATTGAACCAGCACAATGGTCCTGCAACATTTTCTTGCCTTGATAGAGCAGATTTGACCTCTGGCTGTGAGCCAGCAGGACCACTGAGACAGCAGTATTAAAACAAGAGAGGGACTTTTGTCATCTTACACGTTGGAGTCTCCGAGTCTGGAAAAAATGAGACTGTAGTGTCTTGGAGCATGAGTAAGGGACTGTGAGAGCAGAAAGTTCAATGTTGACCTGCTCTAGAGAAGTAATTTATTGTAAAGGTTATTTTATAGTATTTGTAAAGCCCTCGTATTTTATTCCACAGAAGTTTAGTTTATAATCATCTGCTTGAAATAGCAATTATTAGTGGATTTCTGAATTCTGTTGTGACCTGAATATCTGTGTGCTTATTTTTGTATTGCAGGCACATTTTCAGCAATTCAAATAATACAACATAAACTGCAACAGAAAGATGGAAATGTTGAAAAATCTTATTAGTATGTTTTTGATTCTGCATTTTGAATTTTTTGTAATTACGAATTTTTGTGACAACTGTCAGTATTTCTCTGAGAAAATGGATGCATTGCAGTCTATTCATGTCAATTAAATGAAAGTGTTTGTGTGTTCATTAATTGCATAAGATCTCTTTATTCTTTTGTTACTCAGTTTAGCTTTGATCATCTCCAACATTTTCATGTGGAATCAATGCAAGCTTTCTTGCTGTGTAGCAGCCAAATATACTGGAACATACCTCTTTCTCGGAATAGAGTGGCTATATTTTATGATACTTGATCTTCCAAAGCATAAAATAATACTATTGTTTTATTTGAAAACTGTTAAAGAAAATGTAAGTGGAATTTCCAAGTTTGTGTTGGATGTATAAGAAACAGTTAATTATGTGACCTACATGCTGTGTCTCAGGCACAGGCCTGCTCAGTGGTCTGTGATAAAAGGCCTTATTAAATACGGTAATGATTTACGTATGTCTGTAGACAGATATAACCTTTAAAAAGGAAAAACATAAAGGGAAACAAACGGAAACTGCTCAAAACCAAGTCCTGTAGGCTCAGAAGTAGAGAAGAAATTAGTAACACAGATTTAAATCATCGAGGCAAACATACTCTGATGTAGATGTTCATAGTGGCTACCAACAGCTATGTGATCTGACCAACAATCAGTCTGTGGTTTTGTAATGTACGTTAGTTTGTTGTTGTTAAACTGATGTTCTAACCCATTTTCTGCCTGTAATGGGATCTTTTCTACCCATGCCGTTATGATCCATCCAGTTTCCGGTACTACTCTGCCATCAGTCATGTGTCCTCTGAGGACACATGAGGATCTCTTGTCCTCTGTCTAGTAGGGGATTGTATTTGCTTTGATTTTCTTGATTATTTTCTTTTTATTTTTTTTAAAGGTACATGCTTAGCACTACATGAGGCAACAGCTAGAGTGTGGCATTTGCTTACGTGCAGAGATTTGTCATGGTTCTGCATTCCTGTCAAAGCTTCTTCTGGAGTTCCTCTTGGAAAAGCTGCTGCAGAGCAGAACCCTACCCTGTGGTGAAGGTTTTGCAATGCCAAAGAGTCAAAGCGTGATTCACAGTTCATTCATTCCTTCAAACCTAAAGCTTCCCAGCTTTAGGCGGTGTTTTAGATCAAAACTGCACTGCGAGGGAGGTTTACAAATTTTTACAGAGTTTGGATTACAGCATTTATGGGTTTGGTTCTTTGGCTACAGATCGTCAACCCGGAAACATTAATTGGATTTGCAGCCATGCAAGCACATGTTCCCCAGAACTGTAAAACTGAGCAGCGATACCTGTGTTTTCATTTCTGTTCACCTGTCTTTTCATGGGGCAGTGTGTGATAAGGTGGCCTTTTTTCCCTGTGTATTTTCTTTGCACGATGTCCTGTGTAGCCTAGCAGGAAATGTGAAGTCTCCAGTTGAGATGAAAATACAAGATTATTGACATACCATGGTTTAAATGACATTTTTTTCTTTCACTTCTCTCAGACACACAGTGTTCCTGGTAGTATCTTTGATCTTCCCAATCCCAAACAGTAGTGATCCAAATACAGTATACGATTCCTAAATCTCTTTCATCCTGCTGTATTTATCAACTTTCTCTGTTTTTCTTCAAACCTGTTCTTCTTTGCCAGCTCTAGGGACAAGCAGATAGGAAAATGATGTTTCACTTATCTTTATTCAGATATGGTTCTTTAAATCATCCTTTTCAGAGTTTTGATTTTAAGATAAAGCAGAGGGTCTGACCAGGCACAGAAAACTTTAAGATTTTATTTTGTAAGTTAATACTAATAATGTATAACATGATACAAAGGTTATTTGTTTATTCTCTAATGGAGAAAAGAAATTAGGTAGACTACTGTAAGCCAAAAGTTGGCATCTGGATTACATCGAAATTATGATGGGCCAATAATTATGATTTGCCACTAATTATCTGTGAGCCTCAGGTAGAGGTACTTAACCAACTGGCATTACCAGGAATGTCTGTTTTACTGAGCTCATCGACTCTTAGTCAAGGAGAGCTGCGCTCTGATTTTCAGCTTGGCTTATTTTGACTCTAGATGTTAGTTCCAGGAGAAAAGAGGGTGCATTAGCAAAGCTCATTCAGGTCAAAGGAAGCACTTTGTCTCTTGGCTAGTAAGTATTGTGGGTGGGAGCTGCAGAACCATGGTGCTGTATTAGTGTGCTAGAGAACTAAACAATTCTGCTGTCATGGCTAAGTCAGCTAGCCCTGGTTTAAGAATTAGGTCCTACCTGACTGGAGACACTAGGTGGTTTGTTTCTGCTGGTTTTTGTGCTCTTTTGTTTTAAAGAGAACCTCCGAGTCAAATAATTAAGGGGGGAAAAGCAACCAACCATAAAACATGAAGTGGATCTTTTATAATACAGTTGCTGGCAATATGCAGAAAGAGAGAGAGGGACGCAGGCATGCGTGCACACACTTCCAGCGCTCTGCCACCCTACAGGTGTGTGTATATGTACTTCTTTTATACTGATGATGAATGAACTGTGGTATGTATCACATGTTACTCTGAGTCCTCATATTTTCTAGTGCTGAAATTTGCATGAAGGTCTGCCACCACTTCTAAGTCATGCCAGCACGTGTATTCAGTTAACCAAGAAGTAGAAGGTTTTTGGTCTTTACGTGTATTTTGAGCAAAAGAATGTTTCTTGTGTGTGTATACTCAGGTACATGCACAGCCTTGTGAGTGGGGTGTTGGGTCTTTCTGGGTTTTATTGAGAGGTTTTTTTGTTTGCAGTGAGTCTTCGGGAAATCGGTTTGTTTTGATGAAGCTGTTCTGAAACATTTTATTTCGGTTATCGTAAGGGCTTCTTGTAAAACACAGAAACGAAAACTTGCCAGGGTGCCAGAATCCAGCAGGGTTTCTCATGTCTACCTAGCTTGGAAGCACCGAGAGGGAATGGAAGCGGGGAAGGAAGCCAAGCCCTTCGCACAGAGGGGAATACGTGGGATGGACAAGAGTGTCCCATTCAGCTCACTCTACTGTCCTGACAGTGGGCTGGGAAGGGAAAGAAAGTACAGTGGATGCCACCACTGGAGAATTTTAAACATAGAATAAAAATGGCCAGGAAAAAAATACCAAAACAGTTCGTCATCTTTACTAATAAGAGATTTACCTGCTGTCAACTTGAACTGATTGTCTTTCACCAGTTTTTTGCCTTAAGATATACTCTGTTCAGTGCAAGGACTATATTTATCTTTGTGTTCGGAAAGCAGCTAACAAATTGCAGATGTGGTTGAGATATGATGAGTAATGAGGAAACAACATGCTCATTGTATATATTTAGTTCTTCACCTCTCTTAAGATGATTTTGAAAATGTTCCTCTCTGCTAGTGTTCTGTTATTCAATTTAATATTGAAATACTTGTAAAAAAACCCTTTCTTCTGGCACAGTAAAAATCTGTATTTTAAAAGCTTGCAAAGATAAATATTTAATACCCCAATGGGCATCGCAGCATTTTCAGCAAGATTCATGAGCATCTGATGTGCCAAAACCAATTCTGCAATCTTGAGATTAGATGACCTTAGTAATTGCTAAAAAATGGATATTTTAGTATGTCGTGTAGCCCTGAAGTGAAGAGCACCCCTGAGTGGTGACCCCTCCTTTGCTTCCTCTTTCACCTTCTCCTTCATCTTCTTTTAAAATCTGAAAGTCAGTGCTTTTGTGGCTTTCCAGCAGAGCTGGGTCAGGAAGCAGCAGCGTAGGAGAATTTGCATATTGGTTTCCTTGTTAGCAAAGAAGAAAAAAAACCCACAAAAAAACCCAAAACAAAACAAAAAAACCCCCCAAAAACCAATACATCCACAAAAAATCTGGAGGCATGAGAGGCTTTAATTTTTTACCCACACTTACTAAGTGTTTCACACAATTTGCAGAGTGTATTTGCTGTCTAATGCCTTCGATCAGATGCATCATTAGTGACTCGTCGGAGTAGGTACCAGAGGTACAAGAGGCAGGCTCTTAGGCTGGGTTTTCTGCTTGGCGAAGTAGGCTGGATGAGTGCGTTGTGCAAGCTGAAAGAAGGCTGAAGGAGGAGAGAAGTTTTAAAGGGAAGGAGGGAGAAACTCATTAATCTTTTTACCCACTGGTGAATTTTATTCCTCCCTTAGTTTGCCAAAGTAGACATATTATGCATATTTAAAATACCTTGATGTTTTGGGGTGTTTTTTTGAGGACAGTGTTTCCCAAATGGCACACCAGTGATGGTGCGTGAGCTTGATCTACTCACTGACTTCACAGCAGTTTTTAGAAGGTGGCAAATTAATATTCAGTGTCAACTTTTGAACTCTGAAGCCAATTTATTTACTGCATCTCAAGAAGAAGGATTAATTGGTAACTCCAGTGTGGACCTGCTGTTGCTGCTCCTGGGCTGCATGCCCATGTGGGCAGGGTCCTGCTGGAAGCATCAAGGCTTCCAGCAGTCACTGGTGCCGGCTTCCTTTGAGCAGCTCCCAGGATCATTGCCTGCCTTCCTCAGACCCACAGTTTGCTGCTGACAGCAAAGAAAGCTCTGTGGCACAAGACGGCAGCGCTGGACAACGCGTGTTGGTCTTTGCAAGGTCAAAATTACGCTGACTGCCTAACAAGGAACTGGATTGACTGAAACAATTGCGAGTCAGTTTGCCAGAACAACACAGCATTTCAGGACAGCATAACATTTCAGAAGAAACATGAATAACACTGAAGCAAGCAGGGTACTAAGGACTGAGTACTAATTGCTGTCAGTACTTGATCCGTCTTGGCAAGGGGAGGCTCAGGTTGAAAGAGGTCTTACACAATGGCAGATTTTCAGTTTTTAATTGTAAATTGTCTCACTTCTACTTTTGGAACTTGTGCCTGCCAAATCCTGCACCTATGTAGGAGGCATCATGGCTAGCAAGGAGGATTTGGGTATGAGAACTGAGTGCAACTTCGCATCAGTGCTGATGCACTATCTAATCACTGACTCGAGCAAAGAGTCTCAGGGAAACCAAGCTCAGAGATGGGGTGGGATTTGGTTTGGCAGTGTTCAGTGGCGGTGTCTGTTGCTATATTAAATACCTGGAAGAGAGCAGGAATTTGGTATGGGGTCGTTCAGGAACTATTACTGCTGGACCTTTAGGGACCATCATAAATGTGTGGTGTGCCTATTAAGGAGGTACACCAGGAAGTCTGTTGCGCATCCTTCTCTGGCAGTGCATGGCAATTTGAGAATGAGATACCCACAACGTTCTATGGAGGAAATCTTGGTCTCATAGACAAATTCCCATTGACTTAGTGTGAGGTCTGTATTTCACCCACTGTAAAGCCTGAGAGCAAATGTGTGGGGTTTTTTCAGAATTAAAGTTTTTTATTCTCTACCCTAGTAAATGTAGGGTAGAGATGATGCTGTTCAATTTCTCCCATTTTGTTTTGTTTGCAAAAAGCACCATATGTGCAAAGTAATGTCGCCTTGGCCTGTTCTGCCAACTGAGTGCTCTGGTTGACTAAACATCCTTCTGCTAAAAAAATGTATAATTAGATTGTTTTATTTTAAATGTAATTTTTAATTTCTTCTAGAAAAAGCCTGCTTTCCTCTTATGATAGCTTATCATTTTGTTAGTGCTTTGAATTTGTTATTGTTTGCTACCTTAGTTAAACTTACTGTAGAAATGATTGCTGTAATCAAGAAAAAAAAAGAATTTTCTGCTTAAAAGCCAGGCTGTGAGGTATACCGTGAGTGTGAATCTCACAACAGACATAATCCAATAGTATTTTCTTTCTTTTCAATTAGAGCTCTAGATACTAGCTAAAATTTCAATTCTACTGTATCTGTAGTTGTGCTTTTTCCTTTATTTCTCCATGTTTGTGTATGTACTACTATTTGTACCGCTTCCTTGCTTTTCCTATATATTAACAAAAATATATTATTGTAAAGCATTACTGTTACCTCCACAGATACCTTTCCTGGCAAATCATGTATTCTTTTTTGTTCCTTCGAATGTTTTTACTTTGCCATTCTCAAATTATATTTAAATTTACTTATCTTTGAGCATAAGCTCATCTGCAAGGCCTTGATTTTGTTCCCCTCCTAGCCAGGGATCTTTAACCTTAACTGACTAGTTTCTGTTTCATTACAAGATTTCCATAGCTGGATACAGCAGCGTGTTATGTGCTCTGATACATGTTCAGATGTTTTCTGGTTTCTTTTTAGTGCTTTGCTGTGCGATCTCTGGGCTGGGTAGAAATGGCAGAAGAAGATCTTGCTCCTGGAAAAAGCAGTGTTGCTGTGAACAATTGCATCAGACAACTCTCTTACTGTAAAAATGACATCAGAGACACTGTCGGCATTTGGGGAGAGGTAAGAACGGGGTGAACTTCTCCTCTTCTTGGAACATCCCTCTCATGTCGTAAAACGTCTTGAAAGAACAACTCTGTAGACAAATATGTCCATGCTCTGTGTTTGGGATTTCCCTATGCCAGCTGGCACTGCCAAAAAATATAAAAGGGTTCAGGGAAAGTGTTGACAGTTTTGTTCCAAGCTTTTCAGGACCGCAGGTGCCACAAAGACCTCATCTTCATGTTTACACCTGTACTAGTACACACCTGTGCAGCAATGCTGGGACAAACTGTTGTAATCAGTGGAAGTCTATCTCCTGACCAGAGGTTTGAGAGTGGTGCTTTGAAACAGCATTTTCACACGTTTCCCAGTGCCAAAAGGGCTTCAAGGAAACCCAGGCTGGTGTGACCCATGCTTCTAAAACGTATGAGAAGATTGAGACTGATGGACAGATGGCTTATTTTAAGATGATTATTTTATCAGTGTTTCAGAAGGGAATTAATTTTATGTCATCAGTCTGTCTGTTGGTTCCTCTCCAATAACTCTTGAATCTGTTCAGCGGTCTCATCCAGTTTTGAAGGATGCCAAATTCCCCCACACTGAGGGAAAAACAGAGAGCCCAGCTCTCTGCTTGCTTGGTTTGGTGATGGGTCAGTACACATTCATCAGCTGAACCGTGCAAGCTCTGTGCTTCTTTCTGAATTGGCAGCAAAGACAAGATAACGCTGTGGGAGTGCAGGGAGAAACATAAAGGAAGCTAGAGGTATTGTGGTGTGGAAAAGAGGTGTGCTGGGGACAGATGAAGGAGTGGAAGGTGTGGAGGGATCAGTAAGTGAAACAAGAAGAAAGGAAAAGCTGGGGTTATAGTGGTGGGATGTACAGAGTACATAGGAGACAAACTCGTGGAAAAACATCTTCGTTATTTGGTTGATCGTGGAGCAACTTAAACATCAGCTAAATCTTATTCTCTACCTCTCTCCTGACCTTTTTTCAGGAGGGTTACACTAATGTGGATTTACTACACAAGATCTGAATGCAAAACTGATGTTAAAAGCGAATGTTGTTACCTTCATTGATCTTTGTGTGATCTAAGAGAAACAGCACTGCTGAACAGAATAGGAATTAAAAGAAAGACTCCTCTGTTTCAGTAAAAAATTTAGGAAGAATATCCTTCAGTGTCCCAAGTTATTGTTACAGTCTAAGGCTTGTGTCCAGCGTCCTGGCTATGACCACAACAATATAGAGACACTTCAGAGGAGCAACTGGGAGAAAGTGCCTGTTTGAAAATGAAATTGATGTTTCAAGGGACACAATTAGAGTGCCCTATCTATTTAAAGTAATTTCAGAAGGGTTTTTTTTAATGTAAGAAATTTATATTGTACATGTAAATGAACAAGATAACATCGGTCTCCTGTCTCCTTACTTCTGGGTGCAGTTTTATTTAGTTCATATAGCTAGACAAACAATTAGAGATGTGTCAGTCATGGACTTTGGACTGACCCCAGGAGGGGAAAAACCCCATTCTCTTTACATGTGTGTAATCCCATCCATTTTTCATATGACAGAACTTTGATCAACTTAAAATATATCATTTACTTTGAAATCATGTGCTTTATTTTGGTTTAAGAGTTAATGTTCAGATTTTTCCATATTTCTCTCTGTCAATCCCATTGTTCTTTGTTGGAAGCCCTTGCAGGTTTTCGGGCCAAATGGATGAAAAGGTTTGGTCCTCTTGAATGGAAGTTTTAATTAAGAATGATATTCATAAAAAAAAAAAAAAAAAAATTAGCCTGACAAAACAATAGAGACACTGTGCTTGAATAGGTGGCCCCTGAAGTAAATTGTCTTCTTGATTTTAAAAGAAATCATTACAACCACATTTTTCTGCTGGCAATGTAATGCTTCAAGAGTGATTGGAAGAGGCACGTTTTAGAGAGGAATCTGAAAAAAGTGTGCTCATCGCTGACATATCAGATGGAGCACATACAGCAGAAATCTGTTACGAAGCTAGAACTGATGACTGCAGATAGGAGTTTTAAGATTGCCTAAAGATTTATTTTAGCTAGAATGTAATGAAAGTGAAATTGGGACTGGGACCATCCCCAAGTTTTAATGATTTAAAAAAACCAAAACAAAACAAAACCCCCACACACTCTGGGTAAAATCCTGACCCTGCAGAAATTTTGTCACTGGCTTTAATGTGGGATCTCATGCTCTCTGCTCCCCTCCAAAAGAAATTCCCTGTACATTTCTAACTTCCATGGTTCTGTAAAATCTAAGAAGAAAAACATGACTCATCTATTTGTGTTGCTACTTTGCCATGCATTGTATTCCTGTACATTACAAAATCACTTACATGAAAAAGATACATCCTTGCTATTGACCTTACCACAGTATGTAACACTTCCCTGAAAGACTGCTGGGATTGAGTCTTGCTTTCCTTCATTCACTTTCCCTGCGTGGCTCTTCCCGTAAGAGCTTTCTTCATCTTGGACCATCAGGTCTCTGCTGCTCTTCAGCAGTCTGAGACACTGAGGCCTATGTTCAAGCTCCCAGTCTGTCTAAATAATTTCTTCTTGCCCTATGCAATGTTTTCGTCTCTAAAATAGCTTTTGTATAATAAGGCAACAAAACTTAGCAAAATATATTGCTTCTGGCTGCGGCCAAGCTATCCCTTGAGCATTCCAAGGATAATTTTCTGTGATTTATGTTGCTTATCTCCCCATTCTCCAATCTTTTCCAGCTAATTTGGATTCAGTTTTATTACCCTAATCCCAGTGCATTTTGCATGATGAACAGATTTTACCTTCTTGTAATAACTTCCTTCTGGAACAAATATATAAGTAGAAAATGGGTCCAAAAAGCAATCTTTATGACACTTGGTAACATTCTTCACACGATCTGTTTACTGCTTCTGACCTCCAAGCAAATTTCTCACCCTTTTTCTTTGTGATGACTCTGTTTTCTGTTTGGTTTCCTTCAGCATCCTGGTCTGCCCGGTGTCATCCTGGGTTTTGTGTTTTATTTCCCATGTTTCTTTTTCTTTATGCCACAAGCAGCTCAATGCTGCTGATTCGCCCCATTTACATGCATGGTTATCACAGCTACATCTGTTTCTGCTTCTCTAGGAGTGGCCTATATATCCAGCTTTGAATCTCAGCCACAGCTGTACTTTTTCCATCAGGCAAAATGTTCTTGTGTTGACAACACATGTACCAGCCTGTGGCCCCTTCCTCTCTCACACCCCTCTTGGTGCTTGCGCTGCCAGCTCTGTGTCACAGCTCCCCTTTGAATGCCTGTTAGGAGATTTCGGGGGGGAGAGGCGGTCGGCAGTACCTGCCCCTTGCTGCCTAGCCTGGAAACCTTGGAAGCAGGCCCTCCCAGGGTGACATGAATGTGTGTCTTACACAGACACAAAATTAGACGTCATTAAGACTTCAGCCACTGTAACCAAGCGGGAAGAGGGCTTCTGTGTCACTGAGGTGAAGAAAAAGGTCATCTCTGAAACACTTGTCAGTAGGAAGCCAGACCTTTTCCATTCTTTCTGTTCATTTATAGATTCTGGCACAATAGAGAGGGAACAAATTACTCTATATTTAGCTGGTAGCTCCCACCTTATTACTATTATTATCAGCAGGAGCTTGTCTTACCTCTTGGCAGTAGGTCCATGATCATTTCCTTGGGATCCTGTGGTCTGCAGAGTGGGTGTACAGCCTCTGAGAAGAGAGCTAGTAGATGTGACAGAAGAGGCAGCAGACCTTTTACAAATGCTAACCATAGGAGGAAGATTAGCATTTGCGAATTAGCATCAAAAGGAAAATTGCCTCTAAATTTCTTTCCTCTAAGGGGAAAAAGCATTGTCCTTGTTCTTACATGCCAGAAGAATTAGGGAGAAATCCTGGCTCCAGGATTCTGCAGTCACCAGCAGAATTCACATTCATGTCTTAATGCTAGGTTTTCCCCTTTAATTAATCTTTCTTCAAAGAGTATCCTGTAAATCCTTTGACATGTACAAATTGCTGTCTGTTCCCATGACCCATTGGTTAAAGTTTATGGAAACAAAGCACATTGTTTGAAGGAAGAAACTCTGCCTTAAGAGTACAGGTTTTGATGTGAGCTTTTACTACTAAGACAGTTCCTGACTTCTAATGTATTTGGAAGAATTTACTTGAGAAAGGATAAACACGTAATTCGTTGAATAACTCAGTTTCTTGGGGTTGAATGAGTCAAACAGTTGCATTTAAAAGACATCAAAGCTTTTTGTGATTGGGATCGTTTAAAAATATAGTAGTAGCAAGTACTATCTTAGATCTTTTTCACAGCAGAAGTAAATGAACTTGTTTTCAATTGCTCTTGGAACAAACTGAAACTTTGAGTAAATTAAGAGGGTGCAAGTCTAAACAGCATAGGCATAACACCTTGATCTCAGTCGGTTTGAGAGGGGGACATACTGTGTAACTGTACTTTGTCTGGAGTTGCAGGGCAAAGACATGTACCTTATACTGGAAAATGATATGCTGAACCTGATTGACCCCATGGATCGCACAGTTCTTCATTCGCAGCCCATTGTGAGCATCAGAGTCTGGGGCGTGGGTCGTGACAATGGCCGGTGAGTCTTCGCTCTCCTTATCCATCTTGACTTGGTGCTATTTCTGTGTGCTGATACAGAGTACACATACACTCGGAGCAAGTTAAGTATCAAACCTACTCATTTGATTGAGTAATTATGTCCCAGGGGCTATGAGGGGATGGGTGAATTCTTCTTTTTCTTGCTGGTGTTACTTTTTAAAGTCTCTGCTTTTCATAGTTTATCGCTTATATGATGTTTTGCTAAACCTGTATTGAGCAAACCTTTCAGATGAATTCAGCCAGGTGCATAGAACTGCACATGCAACATTATTTTCTTTCAGATATATATAATATTTTTTTATATAAACCCATATTTTCAGGTATGCCCTGTAGCATGTTTCTCCTGGCTATGTGAAGGCATGTCTTCCTGCTGGTCCAAGTTAAGTGCGCTACTTACACTCTGTATGCACGTTTCCACTTTCTTGAGATATTTGATTTGATGGAGAAAAAAGTTGGAATGAGGGAAGAGTAATGGTTTTAAGCCATTACTACTACTTAAAGATCTTGATGCAAGAAAATTCTACAGGGTGTTGCAGAAAACTGGGGTTTGTCCCTGAAACCTGACTGCCTGTGAGCTGAAGCTCTTCCTTGCCGTAGGGAGCAACCATGAGTGCGTGCTAAAGGCCTTCCTGCCCTGGAGCCAGTCTTTCCTTAGCTTTCGTTCCTGGCTGGTGGCCTTTTGGTAGTGTTCTTCTTTGTCATGTAACATTGCTGTAGGAACAGGGTAACTTATTTAGAGCGGGACAGCGAGCTGTCTCCCTGTCCTGTTGAGCATTTTGATGTATCAGAAACATTGCCATTCACATTGAGTAATTCCAGGATCTTTGGACAGTACCCATCCTGACACATGGGAAATCAGGATTGAATAACACTAACGAGCTGCTGCTTTTTGTGTCCATGTTTGATTATTGAGGTATTTGCAAAGGGGGTGTGTGTGTGTGTGTGTGTGTTTGTCTCTGACTTTTGATAGGAAATGTCATTTTGGACCTGAAAAATCTTTCCCAGTAAAAGATTTTCTGAAACTTCTTTAATTCCCCTCCAAAGTTTCTGATTATCTCTGGCTAAATTTCCAAAAGGAAAGGTGACCCAGTTCCCTCTTTCTAAATTTTTTACTTCTGTAAATGACTGATGGTTTGGAGTTTTTTTACTGTTTTTCATTTCCATTGGTGCAGATTTTTGAGAGATCTAAAAGGGGCAAACCCGGTTTGAAATGGTGGGAAGTAAAAATGTTTTAACTTCTTATGAATAAACCATTACAGTGCTTTGTTTGCCTCACAAAATGAGTGCATTGCACATTTCCCTTCAAGTCAGATTTTGTAGTAGCTTGCTTTAGTCAGGAAATAAATAGAGCATCTTAAGGGGCACCTAAATGTGATGTGGCTTTACAGAGTAAAGGAAGCCAACTTTGCTTTTCATTAATTTTTTTGAAGCATTTACAGTTCTTTTTTCAAATATATACATTTCTTTGGAAAATAAAATCATTCCATTATGTTGTTTATAAAATAAGATAATGAGTCACGTTTCTTCAGGCTGGGTAGCTACTTCTCCTAAAGATAGAACTGGTCATAGAAACATCCATGTTGAAAGGGGACATTTAAGAGAAATGTGCCTTTTGCAATCACGTGGCACCAAGAACGTTGTCAGCTTTTGGTGAAATCTATCTGGGGGTGGGAGGCAATAGCAAACTCTCCTAAATAAATATAAGCCCCATCAGTAGGACAGGAGTTGGTGGGAAAAGTGCGTGCGCAGGTCATTCTGTCTGCTCTGACCTACAGACCTGCCGTGGTACCACAACATTTATCAAAAGCTATGTACAAGGCACAGGAAATATCATCTCTGATCCCACTCCTGCCCATTTTCATGCCATATCTGGGGACCAAAGATGAATTCCAGTTCTGTTGAGACTTCTGCAGAAACTCATGTCTATATTAAGAAAAAAAAATTAGTTATGGAGTACTTGGGAGAAGTACAGGTCCAAGTTTAAAAAAAAAAAAAAAACAATTTAAAAATAAAAACCCCCAAACAAACCCAGTGTTCTCCCTCTTGGTCATAAAAGGTAGAAGCTTCCTCTACTATTTTCCTGAAAAGAGATTTTATTTGTGACATTGACAATACAGAGAACCTGGCAGAGCAAATAAACTAATCTTTTCTCATGTTTCTACCATCAGAAGAGGGAGTTGGCCTTTCTGTGTTGGAAGTGAACATTTCTTGTTTCTAGAGAACATGACTTTTCTTGATTGGTTGCTGTAAATAACAGCAAGAAATAGTTTATGGAAGGTTTAATTTATAAACACACAATCAAAACCAGCCTTAATATTTCATTTGCTGACACAATGATGTTCTTAGTCGCTTTTATTGGAATCTGTTTTTTTCATCATAAGAAGTTTGACTTCAGAGCTTTCCTATTCTTAGCCCTTCATAAGAATTTTGATAGATGCTTCTACAGAAATTTTGTGTCCAGTATGACTTTCAGGACTGGAGCCCACTCTTTTTGAAATTTAATTTGTTTAACGTTTTATTGACCCATTTAAAAAAATAAGATTGTAGGAAAAGCAGTGTAGCCATTATTTGTAAGTAAACTCAGACTGCATGTGATGTTAAATAGCAGAAGATCCAAAAAACAAGCAGAAAGAACAAACTTATGACTGAGTAATCAGATGAACAATGTGTTTTGGGCATAGAGAGGTTCAGTATAGGAAACATGCTTTGAAGGGTAGCATAAATGATGCAGCATTTGCTGAAGAAGCACTAACACACAAGAAAAAAGCACTTGGTGACAGGAGAACCCAAGCTGAGAAAACCATATTGTTGAGCTGGAAATTGCACTGCATCTCTTTTCATGTATATACATTAGCATGCAGTCCTTGGGCTCATCCTAGTAAATTACCTGTTGGTCCTGAGGTGAGAAACACCAGAGCCGTTCACTGATTGCAAAAGCAACTTTCCCTGATTATGAGTTTGCCATCATCAGAGAAAAGTTAGAGGATCACATTGCTGCTTTTAATTGTCCATGAAGTTGATGAAATCCCAGTTTCTGAGATGAAGCTCTTCCAGAAGTTGCTGCACATGGATTTTGTTAATTAGCTACATCTTCTGGTCCAAGAGCCTGCGTAATAAAATATATTGGATTTGTTGTGAAAGGCAGTGTTTCAGTTTTAAAATATTGTAGAAGTATATATTTTCCTCCTTTTTGAGCTATTTGAACCCCATAACAATCTGCAGGCCCTCCTTTTTACCTTTGTTTTGCTTGTAGTAATTTATTTGGGTAGCTTTTGCTACCTGGAAGAGGTTTTCTAATGACACCTGACCAGATGGTTTTCTAAGGTGTGCCATAATGAAAGATTGATGAAATACAGAGATCTGCTGATGAAGGTTTAATCTGAGGATGTGTCTGCTAACTTACCTCAGGCAGAAACGTCTTCTGGGAGACTGTAATCACTCTCTCCATACGTTACACTATTATCCTGAATTCTAGAGTTTCTGTTTTTTAAGTTCTGTGATAAACAAAGGCTTCATTATTTTGTTGATTTAGGCTGTGTGGTGTTTTGAAAGGTAGCATCCCTTGTTTTCAATTAATCAGTCAGTAAAATATGTTTGACCTTAAGAAAGGCTGGAGCGCCTTCGTAAAATCATGAACAAAAGCAGGTTCCCACAAATTGGTGGTTATGCATGTATATATGAGGAGCTCAGAGTCTACACATATACATACTATGTTTGATACATATATATGGGCATTAAAGGAAAATAAATGTACTGTATCTGTCCAGCCTTTTGGCAGACTTGGTTTCTTAGGTGATATCATGTGATTTTTTAAACGTAAAAGCCACTGTGCTCTGTACAGTCTTCGTCTCCTGCTGTACAGAAAACAGAGTAATGACGATTCATTTAGTATTATTTATAAATAAGAAAAGTCCTCGCACTTGCTTAAATAGTTTGATTTCAAGATCAGTAAGGTCATTGTCACATGGAGGATTTGTGGTATCACAGGTGTATCAGTGAATAATTCAGCGCTGTGTTTGCTTCTTAACAAGCCCCCCATGACATGTTTTTTTTCTGGGCTTTAAAAGCATGTTGGAAAATACTAGCCTAGTGAAGCTATAAAAGGGTTGTTCTTTTCACCTGCGAGCTGCAGGACTGTACATTAATCATTCCTCACGTTGGGTTTTGTCTCCCCTTCTAAGGAAGAGAGAAAAGGTAATTGCCCATTAATTTTGTAAAAGAGTTTCCGATAGCACATTTCCCTGAATCCTCCTTTATCTTCATTGCTCTTCCACCAATCCAAAGCCCGCCTCAACTTTTAAAACCTCTATGGGACTTTAATTGGCTCAGAGATCACGGTTTCTTCTCTCCTGGTGTCTCCATACAACAGCAGTGTATTCCAGCTGAAAAATTCAGTGGTTGGCTGGCCAGGAAGGCTGCCAGTGGGTTCAGGAGGCAGCTTTGATGGGACTGAATATGGAACTGATCACTGGACGGTGTGGGCACCTGGCATGTTGGACAAAACATGTAGCATGTGTCTTTGTTCATCCACTAGCTTTGTCACCACATAGTACAGGTTTGTTTTCTCTGTATAGTTTGTGTGTGTCCCTGGCAGGCTGAGGAAGGGAGCGTGGTTGCTCTTGGTTCTTAAGTGACAGAGGCACAGATTCTCTGATATTAGGGTTTTGTAATCGTAGGCTCTCTGAGTAGACAGTGTGAAAGCATTGCGCTCCCTCCTCTGCCCTAATAATGCCCATTTCGTCAGGTGGTGGTGGTGGGAATCTCTTCATCTGCATGGATGTCCATTTCCCTGCTTCTTTGAACTGCTGCTGTTTTTCTGCTGCCTAGACATCAGGGAATAAAATGAGGCTGGGAATCAAAAAGGGGAGAAGGGCGGAGAGGACAACTGGATTGAAGAAAGTAGGACAGTGCATGCACCAAAGATGAGGCTCAGGCTGCCTCAGAAAGGGAGAGCAGAGCTAAATGGACAGATGCCCCAAGTCAGATGGACATAATCCTGTAAGGCTGGAAGAGGAGAAAGTCCTGACAGCAAAACAGAAATGATCTTAGCTCTGTTGTCTCAGGAGCTATTAGGGCAAGAGCTGAGAAAACTATTGAGGTGATGTGAGTGAGAAAATGGGACAAGTCTGTGGAAAATGAGGAGGAGATGGTGTAAAGTGGTGGCTCAGATTCCTCAGAATATGGAGAATTAAAAATAGTATTCTATCTTGCTGTTTCAATAGCTAAATAAAAATGGCCTGGTTTCAGCGGTGTTTAACACCTGCACTGTCCACTGACTTCAGTAGGATCTCTGTATATTCAGTGTCTTTGAAAATCAAATGTTTAAATACAGATTTGGGAACCTTTCTCTATACATCCAGAATTGGAAATTTTCACTTGATCAACAATGCTACAGCAGGTTAAATGTTTTCTTTTTAGTTTTGAGTGTGTGTCAAGCTAAGAGGGGTAGGGATATCTCTGAGTGAGAACTGGTTGGTTAGAGGACAGAAGAGGGGTGAGTGGGGTGTATGGAAGCGGTGCTGCAGGTCAAGTGCCTGTCTCATGGGGTTATGATCTGTATTTCCTAGCTGAGACTGTGTACATACAGATATTACCTGGCTTGAGCTCCAGTGCATGTCTGTCATATGGACATGAGTTTTTAGGGGGGATACCTGGCCTTAATTAGACAATTAAAAGCTAAGAGAAGTACAGACAATAAATACAAGTTTAGCGTGGGTGGGATATCCTGTTGTATCTGTAATTTATCATTCCTCTTTTCAGAAAATATTTTGTGTACAAGCAACACAACATCAGGCTTCAGTGATGCAGTGTGGCTTATAGCTGCATCATTCAGGGAGGTGTTTAAGGTCTTTCTGGATTGCCTTCCCTTTGAGGTGATGATTGAATGTGCTCTGAGATTGAGTCTTTCTCCGATTCCGTGAGAGAAGCTTATCAAGCCGTACAAGATAATGAATAATAAACTTTCTCTTCTGCATTAGAGAGACATGGTCAAGAAAAGCAGAAAATAAAATAAATTAAAACTGAGATGGTGTTTGCACCTGCTCTTCTGAAAAGATAACACCCTTCAAAGAATGTGTAATTCCAGCTGAACTCCTCAAACTCTGAGACACCATTAATCAATATTGCCTATTCCCCTCAGTCCCCATAACCTTGGAATAAGGACGAACCATACTGTGAGGAATCACATAAATAGGGCATAGGTGAGGGATTACACTGGAGGAAAAGGATTTTACTGGCTTTTCTGACCCATATTCTTAGCTGGTTTTTTTAGAGTAATCTTTTGCTTTCTCCTTTTCCCTAAGCCAACTGCATCTGAATATCCTTTTCTGTATGTTTTGATAGCATTTTCCCTTCTCACTAAGAATAGTTTAGGTGATTATTTATATAAAACTTCCCATTTATATCCATAAGGCCTGACATTACTCTTTGCAAGTGCAGCGTGTTCTAGGAGGGGGTAATGAAACAATACAGCTGTGAAAGGGGAAATCCAGTCAAGCTTAGCGAATTAATGTGTTTTCAAGCAAATATAGTTAAGTGGGTGCAAAAAGCTGTATGTATGCATTCTTACTTTGATTAATGAAGCTGGTTTAGTTTAGTTTTGGGATTTAATGTGAAAGACATGGTAGAATGATAATGCATTGAAATAGGCCCGTATTAACTTGAAGTAAGCACCCATAGTTTTGCACCAGTGAATGGTTTTGTATCAATAGTGGCTTCAACTGTGTTAGGGCAACGTCCTTCTATCCTTTTTGCCTAATGCCACTAATGAGATGAAAAATGATTACATGTGACAGTGAGGGATTTTTCTGTGTTACAGGTGAGGCTTGTGAGCAGCTCAGGTGCTTACGAACAATGGATTCACCCTTTGATAGCAGCTGAGGAAAAAGGATACACTTAGGGAGTATTTTGGCCATGGAGCTATAGATATTTGGTAACCTTTGAAAAGCTTAAATGCAGAAACAGCAGCTGAGAAGAATAGTAGCAGTAGATTAGCACAAGTACAGAGAAGTCTCACAGAGCAAGGGAATTGGGACAAACAGAGAAGAGGAGAATTGTAAGGATTTCTGTGGGAGAGGGGGAGGGAACAGAGAAGCCCATGAAGGGGAGCTCAGGGTAGTGCTGAGGCATTTGCTTGTAAATAAGTGGGAAAAAAGGCAGGAGACTTCCCTTCTTATTAGGAAAAACAACCAGACAACCATTTAAAATGTGTCACTTGCTCTGCTAGCGGCTTGAGCATAGCAATGAATACTTAGTCACCTTAAACAGAGCCCTGCTTAAGTATTTTATTGTAGAATGTCTTTACTATTCTGTATTTGTTTTCAGGAAATAATGGAAAATATTGCCTATAATTTGGGAATTGTATCTAGTGTTTCTTCTGGGAGGCGGTCTTTTTAAATAGCGCTTGGAATTGTTCAACTGTAAAGCTTTGAGTTAAGAAAAATAATATGTCTAAACCTGGACTACAGATAGCCACTGTGATGTAGTCAGGTTATCTCTATTAATAAAAAAGATCGCATATTGACTGATCCCTGGCTTAAAGTCTTTCTACAAATTTGTGCTAGAAAATCTCCACACATTCCCTATGATTCCAGGTATTAAACTCAAACGCTTTAGGAAACAACTAGGGTAATTGGTGAACTTAAGTGGCTATTGCACAGGTCCCTCGAGAACAGCCTGAGCCCCCTGTGAAAGTGTCTGTGGCTCAGGAGAGCTACTGACTGCCAGTTTGGGGTGGAAATCTGATGCTTTCTTCTATTACTCTTTTCACTGTATGTTTATCAGGCAGATGCTGCGTCCAGGCTGGATTCCTATATTTAACTGCTGCTTTAAGTCCGTGGCAAAACAGTGATGCAAGTGGTGCAAAAAGCAGCTGCTCTCCGGCTCCGTAGCTGTGAACAGAAAACATCTCACTCCCAGGCTCTCCGCAGCCCTCCTTGTTTTCAACACCCAGTTAGAAGCTTTGGTCTTAAGTGACGATCAAAGGTGGTTTAAACTTACCTTATTTACTTTGCCTGGTCATGCACTTGGGTGCATACACAATCTGTTGCTTCCTCTCAGCAGAGGCTATGCTAACAAAAAATATCCTCCTCTTTCCCAAACCAGTTGGAGTCAACTGAAGGCGCCTGCCTTTCTTTCACCTCCTTCATCTTCAGCAGCACTGAAGTTAGACTCTTAGTTACAAATCTCTCAGATGATATGTCAACAGCAGGGACTGTGTATAGAGGGAGCCACCTATGGAATTAATTTTCAAAGAGAATTAGGCTTTGACAGCCTTATGAAGGCTGTCAAATAATATCAATTCAATAACACTTTTCTTAAAAAAAACCAAAAAAACCTTACTGTTCTCATCTTCATTCATTCTCATCTCAAGACCTTGTCTAGTCTAAGGTCTCTGTAGCAGATGAGAGAAAACCAAATTAGTCCACTGGTGATTTCACTTTGCTAGTCTAATTTGTATTGAAGCTGTTCAGTTACTAATAAGGTAAGCATATAAAAACCCTTCTGAGGAGAAAAGCCACAGAGAGCATAGACCACTGAAGAAAAGAGCAGTGTTTTAAGAAAAATTGTGGTAAGAATACTTACAACCACCATGCTGGCTGAGATGTTCGATACAGCTCTTTGTTACCTTGATTATAATATGTTTGTATGGGCAGTAACAGACTTTTCTGTTTTGTGGTGGCTTACTTGAAAAGGTCAACCTTTTGTAAGACATGTATTTACTACGCTTATTGTTTTCTATTGTAGGCAAAAATTTGACTCCCTAAAAATTGTTACTGTACCAGACAAATAATTTCTGAAAAAGTAATTCAGAGGAGAAAATCTGCTGTGCAGCGGAAAGGGTTTCATTCGATTATCGCTGTGTTACACTACTTAATGAAATGTGGGACATTCACAGCTTTCTAGTATAGCAAATTAAAAAGCAAAAGTACAGCCAGAAAATGACCTGTCTCTAGCTCTTCTGCCTGTCCAAACAGTTTATGCCCATACTGTGCCAGTGGGTTAGAGAGAGGTAGGATGTTTCTATATATGCCTTTACTGTTTAAATATTTATATCCACCTACATAAACACACTTTTCATGTTTGCATCAGTGTTATATTCCTGATATCAAGGGAACTTGTGACATGCCTACATATTTGTAGACCACTGAAGGTCCTCTGGAATTTCGTATATGCTACAGTGAAATAAGGTCCAAATTTTGTCCTGTGTGTGTCTCTAAGCACAGTCACAAACTTGACTGAACTGCACTGGTTTAATAATTTGGAATGTGCCTCTAAAATATAAGAAGCTGCTCTTGCTTATCAACTTACCACTCAATTATTTAAATTTCACATCTGCCTCGGGATGCTTTTCCATGTTTGCTACTAGCTGATTGCAATTCAAATATTTATATGTGGTACATCTTTATGTAAATCATTGCATATACTGTCTTATCCATTACATGTATTTAGAAGGCATTTTCACTTCAGGCTTTTAATTCTGAGGATGGTATGTTGGCTTCTTTCCTAACATTGGCTCCACCAGGGAAAAGGGCCTTTGTTTGTCAGAGGGATTCAGCACAATTTGCCCTCTAGCAATGGAGGTAGATCACCTGCTAAAGTCTCTTTGATATGTGCAGATTGATTAGCAGAAACTTAAACACTAATTTGAGCAAACTAAAAGATGTTTTTCAACAGATAATTCAAGTGTCTTAAACATTTAGGGTTTTTTTACTGAGTGACTTGTTTTTGTATTTAGAAACTGTGTTACATGAACATCAGTATTTCTTCAAGAAGAAAATTGTGCTTAATAACATTGAAAAATCTGTGTGCATTATATCTCTTGTGATGATGGTCTGCTTCACATAAATGTTATTCATCTGAATGCCATAAAAATAATTTCAATTTATAATTGGAATGATACATTACACACGGAACTCAATTGTCTCTAAAATTTCAATATTTTACTGCCTGAAGTTCCTCTCTCCCCACCTTGATTAATTTCAAAGCTGGCTGGATGTACGCTTGTGTGCCCCCTGAGTCTGACCAAATTCCCCTTATAATTGATGGGAAGTTTTTTATTAACTTCAGCATGAGTTGGGTTAGTCCGTAACTTATAGATGTGGACCTGGAAAACCTGGATACTGCTCAGCAAAATCAATGTAATACCTCTGGGAGCAGCAGGATGGTGTAAATGTTATTTCTTTAGTAGGGCTAAGGTGGTTCTTGTAGAAGAACAAAATAACAGGTGGAAAAGTAAGGAGCCTACTATAAATCTTAGAAGAGTATGAAAGAGTTTGAGGTCTGCAAGGTCAGGCAAGGTGGCTGGCTTCAGTATTTGACCTGGTATTCTGCTGATCTTATGTTTAACATCAATGAAGTAAGTGAATTTTTCCACTTCAGACAAGAACCTGTGAAAGTGAGCTTGCCTGTGTTCTGGGATACCTGTTACTGACATCTGGCAGTGTTTGGGATGATGCGTATTTGTCAAGAAGATGCAGAAAGAGGAATTGTAGGTTACTTAAAGAATAATTTTTCAGTAGCTCAGACTGGAAGGGTTCACCTGGGTCCTTACAGCCTGTCCTCTGCAATTGCAGACAATCTCATAGCAGTTAAGGTCCTTCTTCTGGCAGACATTGCAGGTGTAGTTCAGTTTGCTAGGGATGTATTGAATTACTTTTGCGTTGTAATTGTGTATCATCAGCCTTTCTTCATTGATTAAGAAGTTTATTTTCTGCCTCTTCCTTTTGGTGATGTCTGAAGAATCTAAATAAACTTTACGTGTATATCTCCAACAATATAGATATACATTTAAGAGAAAAAGTACCCACACCCACGAGAAAACAGATGCACTAAGGAAGATTCTTCTTTTTTTTCTTTTTTTTTTTTTTCCTTTTTGGGGTGACACTCGTGTATTTTATTGGGAAAATTGCTTTTCATCTCTGCTTTTGCTCAGCTACCATCAGGAACATAATGAGATGAATTAGACAAAGCAAACTGAGCAATTGCTCGTGCCCTCTATTCATTTATGAAGTACATATGTGGCTTCAAGGGCCTTAGTTTAAAAAACAAAGCTTTTCTGGGATATTGCCAACCCAGGCATTCATAAATGGTATATTCATTTTGTCACTTTTGAGCCTTTAGGATTCAAGGTAGTATTTCAAACTTTCTTCATCCACCCATGGATGCTGGAAACTTTTTTTGTGGTGTGTATGGAGATTGTCATATACCTGTCTGAATCCAGGATTTAAACTTTATGAAATTTTTCCTCACTCGTCCCGCACTTTCTCACCTCTCTTTTTGAAAATAATATGAAAATTCAGATAAATTAGAAGATTTGGCACTACTGCTGCTGCTTGATAATCTGTGATGAAAGTAGATGATCACAATGATGGGAGGTTTTAAGCTTCTAGGTTGTTAAAGACTAAACAAAATTGTTGTGCTCTGAGTTTTGCTAAAAGGACTAATTTTTTGTTTCCTGGAAATGTCAAAATGTTTTGCTTCAGGATAGGATGGATGCCTCAGAATAGCAAAAGGCAGGGCAAGCTTGGGAAACGTTTAGTTTCTCTTCCTGTAGGGCAGAAGTGGAGCTTTGAGTGCTGCAGGTGCAGGAGCTGGGATGCAAACCTGCTACTGCTTTTATCTCAAGTGTAGAACTGCAAGTCTACAGGTCTACAAGTGTGAGCCAGCAGTGTGAGTACAGCTGCTAGGGCTAACTACGTCTCCACCCGCAAAAATACACTCTTAGCCTCACAACATGAATTTGTAGTTATAATATCATTTTCCTTTTGTTCAAACTGAAATAAACTGTAACCTGAATCCAGGTTCCTTACTCATAAACTCATTTTCTTTTTTCCTCAAAATTTTGTGTATGTGAAACCCTTGGATCCAGTCCTTGCACACACTCAGGATGAGTATGAGGACCTCAGCCACTGATAGTGTTTTTGTTTCTTCAGTCCAGCCACAGCTCTGCTGGTATTACCAGGGCTGTGTATGATGGGATACTTGGTATTTTGCTCTGAGGTAAACAGCTTCTGGCCATGCAGTAGGAATATTTGATCCATTTGGGGAGAACATGATCCCACCCCTGTGTCTAGAGTATAAGCTAATTTCATTTACTCAGATGCCCTGCTGTTCACTGGCAGTTTAACCAGAGAATTGGGCACGTCATCACTGCCGAGTGCATGGAGATCTGCCCAGATTCTTTACGGTGTTAAATATTCACTCCCTGATTATGAGCTTGGCTGAACCTTATCTCCAGTGAGGAACACAGCAGCTTGGGGACATATAACCCAGCTGGGGACCCATGAGAGGGCAGCATGTGATAGCTGGGAGAGGCTGGAACAATGCGTGTTATATTTATACACCTGGCAAGCCCCAGAACACCGCTGCTGCCTTGAATTTGGCACTTTTGGCTGTGCAGGAGCTAAATTTGTCGGGTCTTCATGAGCTGAGAGCTCTCCTGGGCAGTTCTCACCTTGCCAGGGCTGGCTGCTTGTGATGTTTTTGCCAGTGTAAATTTGACTCATTACCTGCTGCAAGCTCATTTCTTTTGCAGCCTGTAGGTAAATTGCAGTACAAAGATCCCTCCTGTCTCGTGATTTGGCTGCAAGCTTGCAGCGCTGGCTGGCAGTGGGAAATGAGACTTGGTGCAGTGTTTGCGCTGGAAATTTTTTCATGTGGTTTATGGTAGCAGTTGTTGCTGGGGAGAGCCTGTCAGCCAAACTTGGCAGTCAATGCAGAGTCCTGCAACTTCCATGACTGGTCTCAAAACTTAAGTTATTGATGATTATTCTTTAAAACACAGTTCATGAAAGAAGACTTCTGTGTGAGTTTCAGCTTTCATTTTCAGAATACATATATTTGGCCAAGTAAGCTCAAAGGAATCAGAAATCAGATACCACCACCGCCCAAAGCCTATATCTAAAATTTTAAATTCATGTTTGAGTTTCACATTTTTGGGTGGGATTGACGATTGGTGAAGCTAAGTTTGGCCAGAATGACAAACATGAGGCACAGCTGTAGTTACTAAGTAAGTTGCGTGTGCACAAATGGGAAGACACTGGGCCCAAACTGCTTTTTCGTTTGTAGAAACTGCCTGCTGGCCAAGCCCTGGGAGATTTTCCTGTTGCTGGTAGCAGAGGTAAATCTGTTGCCCTTTTCACAGACAGCAACTAGAAGAAACAAACTTAGAGGAGCAGAGAGCATGGGGCAAGGGAAAGGGAAGCTGAAACACTGATCATAGAATCATAATCATAGAATCATAGAACGGTTTGGGTTGGAAGGGACCTTAATGATCATCTAGTTCGAACCCCCCTGCCATGGGCAGGGACACCTTCCACTAGACCAGGTTGCTCAGAGCCCCATCCAGCCTGGCCTTCAACACTTCCAGGGATGGAGCATCCACAACCTCTCTGGGCAACCTGTTCCAGTGTCTCATCACCCTCACAGTAAAGAACTTCTTCCTTACATCTAATCTAAATCTGCCCTCTTTCAGTTTAAAGCCGTTACCCCTTGTCCTATCACTATATGTCCTTGTAAAAAGTCCCTCTCTGGCTTTCTTGTAGGCCCCCTTTAGGCACTGGAAGGCTGCTATAAGGTCTCCCTGGAGCCTTCTCTTCTCCAGGCTGAACAACCCCAACTCTCTCAGCCTTTCTTCATAGGAGAGGTGCTCCAGCCCTGTGATCATCTTTGTGGCCCTCCTCTGGACTCACTCCAGGAGGTCCTTGTCCTTCTTATGTTGGGGGCCCCAGAGCTGAATGCAGTACTCCAGGTGGGGTCTCACGAGAGTGGAGTAGAGGGGCAGAATCACCTCCCTCGACCTGCTGGTCATGCTTCTTTTGATGCAGCCCACGATACAGTTGGCTTTCTGGGCTGCAGACCACACATTGCTGGGTCATGTTGAGCTTCTCATCAACCAACACCCCCAAGTCCTTCTCTGCAGGGCTGCTCTCAATCCTTTCTCTGCCCAGCCTGTATTTGTGCTTGGGATTGCCCCGACCCATGTGCAGGACCTTGCACTTGGCCTTGTTGAACTTCATGAGGTTCGCATGGGCCCACCTCTCAAGCCTGTCAAGGTCTCTCTGGATGGCATCCCTTCCCTCCAGCGTGTTGACCACACCACACAGCTTGGTGTTGTCGGCAGACTTGCTGAGGGTGCACTCAATCCGACTGTCCGTGTCACCAACAAAGGTGTTAAATGACACCGGTCCCAATACCGACCCCTGAGGAACGCCACTTGTCACTGGTCTCCACTTGGACATTGAGCCGTTGACTGCAACTCTTTGATTGTGACCGTCCAGCCAATTCCTTATCCACCGAGTGATCCACCCGTCAAATCCATGTCTCCAATTTAGAGACAAGGATGTCATGCAGGACAGCGTCAAATGCTTTTCACAAGTCCAGGTAGATGATGTTAGTTGCTCTTAACTTATCCACCAACACTGTAACCCCATTGTAGAAGGCCACCTAATTTGTCAGGCACAATTTGCCCTTAGTGAAGCCATGCAGGCTGTCACCAATCACTTCCTTATTTTCCATGTGCCCTAGCATAGTTTCCAGGAGGATCTGCTCCATGATCTTGCCAGGCACAGAGGTGAGACTGACTGGCGTGTTGTTCCCCAGGTCTTCCTTTATACCCTTTTTAAAAATAGGGGCTATGTTTCCTCTTTTCCACTCAGTGGGAACTTCCCCGGAGTGCCACGACTTCTCAAATATGATAGGTAGTGGCTTAGCCACTTCCTCCGCCAGTTCCCTCAGGACCCACGGATGCAACTCATCAGGTCCCATGGACTTGTGCACCTTCAGGTTCCTTAGATGGTCTTGAACCTAATCTTCTCCTACGGTGGGTGGTTCTTCATTCTCCCAGTCCCTGCCTTTGCCTTCTGTGACTTGGGCAGTGTGGCTGGAGCACTTGCCAGTGAAGACTGAGGCAAAAAAGTCATTGAGTACCTCAGCCTTCTCCATATCCCAGGTAACCAGGTCTCCCGTTTCCTTCCGGAGGGGGCCCACATTTTCCCTAGTCTTTCTTTTATCGCCGATGTACCTATAGAAGCTTTTCTTGTTGTCCTTGATGTCTGTGGCCAGATTTAATTCTATGAGCGCTATGGCTTTCCTAACCTGATCCCTGGCTGCTCGGACAATTTCTCTGTATTCCTCCCAGGCTACCTGTCCTTGCTTCCACCCTCTGTAGGCTTTCTTTTTGTGTTTGAGTTTGTCCAGGAGCTCCTTGTTCATCCACACAGGCCTCCTGGCGTTTTTGGCTGACTTCCTCTTTGTTGGGATGCATCGCTCCTGAGGTTGGAGGAGGTGATCCTTGAATATTAACCAGCTTTCTTGGGCCCCTCTTCCCTGCAGGGCTTTATCCCATGGTACTCTACCAAGCAGACCTCTGAAAAGACCAAAGTCTGCTCTCCTGAAGTCCAGGGCAGCGAGCTTGCTGTGCACCCTCCTCACTGCCCTAAGGATCTTGAACTCCACCATTTCATGGTCACTGCAGCCAACGCTGCCCTTGAGCTTCACATTCCCCACCAGCCTCTCCTTGTTGGTGAGAACAAGGTCCAGCATAGTACCTCTCATTGACTCTCCATCACTTGGAGAAGGAAGTTACATCAACGCATTCCAGGAAGTTCCCCATGAGGACCAGGGCTTGTCAACGTGAGGCTGCTTGTCTCTGTCTATAGAGGGCCTCATCTGCTCGGTCTTCCTGGTCGAGTGGCCTGTAGCAGACCCCCACTACAATGTCACCTGTCCCTGCCCTCCCATAAGCTCTTGGTCAGCTCCTCATCCATCCCCAGGTGGAGCTCCATGCACTCCAGCTGGTCATTGACATAGAGGGCGACACCCCCTCCTCATCTCCCTGCCTGTCCTTCCTAAAGAGCCTGTATCCTTCCATTCCAACACTCCAGTCATAGGAGCCATCCCACCACATCTCCGTGATGCCAATTAAATCATAGCCCTGCAGGCGTGTGCATGTCTCTCCTCTTTTTTATTCCCCATGCTACGTGCATTTGCATAGAGGCATTTAAGTTGGGCCCCCAATGAAGCTGGCCTACTGGTTGGAGTGGCTGGAATTCCTTTGTGCTGCTCTTCAGGTGTTCTCCTGCTGACCTGTGATCCCTCTCCAGGCTCTGGGCATCTATTGCTGGCACTGGCATCAAACTGGTAAGAGTGGGATGGATTGAGGTTCCCCTCCCCTGGCAACTTCAGTTTAAAGCCCTCTTCACCAGCTTGGCAAGCCTATGACCAAAGATGCTCTTCCCCTTCACTGACAGATGGACCCCATTAGCCCCCAGTAGACCAGGTTTCTCAAAGCAAGTCCTGTGGTCTAAGTAGCCAAACCCCTGGCTATGACACCAGTCATGTAACCATTTGTTGATTCACCAGATTCGACTGGCCCTTTCAAACCCCTTATCTTTGACCAAGAGGATTGATGAAAAGTACCAGGGAAAGTTATTTTGCAACAACAGAGCAAGCATGTTCGTATCTAGCCATATCATTACTGAAAGGTGCACAGGCAGTAAGTTTTGCATGTACCACATACGAAAATATCAAAACCAACACAGGATTAGAATTCAGTCCCAGTTCATTTACTGGATAGCCAGCTAAAAACTTGAAGACTGGGACACAGTTTTAATTATACTTATTTTTGCAGGTTTCCAAAGTTCTGCTGAATCTCTTTTCTCATACTGAAGAGAGGTTCAGGGAAGAGTGGTTCTCTCCCACAAACTGTTCCAGCATATTAAAACGGCAAAGTTTGGCTTCTCTCCTTAGAAGCCTTTTAAGTTGGAGTGTGACATTGTTCTCACGAGTGCTGTCGTTTGGCCAGCTGGAAGTCTACCATATCCTGTTGTATGCTACTTGCTGAGAGTGAAAGAGGAGAACAGCAATGGAGAGGGTAGTTGTCATAGTTATCAGATTAATTCTGTCTTCATTTGCAATTTTAAACAAGTGATGTTGAATGCGTATTGGAACCTGGATTAAAAATGTAGTGCATGTGTATCTTACAGCATTTAACCAGTTTCAGGTGCCGTTTTGCTTGTCCATAAAATACCCCTTTCTTTCCCCCCAAGTGAGTTGCACATGTGTCAAGACTATCAAGAACTTACTTGTTTGCTTCAGTGCAAAAATTATTATATGGCCTTGAATTCTTGTTAGTGCTGGGCATCCAGCACATCCAAGAAAGGAGGAGTTGGATCTGTTTCTTCTTAGGCAGCATCAACAGATTTGTTTATTAAATTCCAACCTGTTACTCCTGTGGAAATCAGCGGAAAGCTTTCGGGATGGCACAGGTTGTCTCTTGAGTGTAACTGGTCCTGCCAAACCTTGTTGATGATACACAGGAGGGAAGGGAGGAAGGAACCTCACTAGACTCTCAGGGTATATTTAGGCTGTGAACAAACATGCTGCTCCCAATGCATCTGTGCAGCTGGAAGAAGTGACTGCCAGCAAACCATCCTTAACTGCTTTTCACCCTCTCAAATCTGCTGGTGGAAATACCCGTGGTCGCGTTCCCTGCCCTGTTTTCACTCATGTTGAGTTCAGCTAGTTTAAAGAGGCTGGTTGGTGGGGGTTTGCCATATTGGTGCATTTTCAGGAGAGCAGGGTGTGATCCCACGAGCAGCTCCGCTGGCACGTTTGAAGGAGCGAGTCCCTTGGATGGAGTGACGTGCAGGGTAGTGACCCATGTCCTCGCGCAGTTGTTCCTTGGTTGGAGTTTGCCTCCCTCCGGTCCTCCCCTGCATCCAGGAGGAGTGATGTGCAATGCCACAGGTAGCTGTGAAAGCTGAACGCCCCGGGATGGGATTTAAGCCCCACCACGTTTTGAGTGCAGTCCCTGGGGAAGCAGCTCTTTATTGCTGGTTGAGGACGTTTGATGGGGAGTTTTGCTGAATAAAAACCGGAGCTCCAGGAGCGTTGTGTTTACTGTCACCTTTAGTGCAAGCAACACCTCTAAATTAGATTTACTATTATTGCATGTGTCAGTTCTGGAAAATCAAATTATTTGGTGTGTTTGTTTTTACAGCTCAAGGATAAATCTCACTTCTAGTATAAGCAGGTGTAATTTCATTGAAGTAAATGCAGTTGTACTTCTGTCTGAATTCTTGGATTTGGCCGCAAATCTTTGCTGCCTTTTAAAGAGACTTTCTTTCTCTGTTGCATTCAGTTCAGAGTCACGCTGTGAAAGCTTCGCACTGGTTTTGGAAAGTGGGGAGGGGAAGACTCCCTGCGCACTTCAGCTTTCCCCAAAAGATTGCTTCTGTCACAGCAGATTAATCTTGGAAGTTTACAGGCTAGAAACACAACGCGTAGCAGTGAAGATTTGTTAAAGGGGGAGGAGAGGGGGCCTCTTCTGCGGGTCAGAGCGTGGGGAGCGTGCAAATGGTAAAAGCAATGGGAAGGGAGGAAAAGACACACCCCTGATGAAGCGGTGCCTTCCAGGGAGAAGCACCCACTTGCTCACAGCTGGAGCCGGCGAACAGAAGCACGCACAGTCCGTGAGGAGAGTGGGAGCTGACATGATGTGCTTCAACTCGATGCAAAATGAATGAGCTGCTGTTCTCGGGGGTACTCGGCCCCCGTCGTTGAAGTACAAGTACACGGCTGCATCAAGTGCACTTTGCATCATCTGATGCCTAGATACACACTAACGGAGGCAGGGACCAGGCAGAGCGTTGAGTTGGGTGTTTGTGTATGACGTGCTTGGCATTAAATTCCTGTTTGCGGCAACGAAAAGGTAAGAAACTTAAAAAGTGACCAGAAAAAAACCTCAGCCTCCCCCCCAGACAACAGTCTCACGTTAGGAGTAGCCTTTGTCTCGAGCTGTATTTTCAAAGCTATGGTCCATTAGTCTAAAGCTTCTGTGTATGCCTGCAAGGCAAATTACAGCTCCTAGTGTGACAAAGGCAAGTCAGATTTCTTTTCTCCAAGAGCTGACACTTAACAACCTTCAGGAGAGCACTGTAGCAGAAATGCTGGACTGTGTGCTGAGCGGTAAGTATTTGATGCTATTCTCCCTCTCCTTCATCCCTTCAGACGTTGCTCATTTGAGCAGTAAGCTAACTAATGGATCCTGATGATTCTGTGTTCCGCTCAGAATTACATGTTCCTGAACTGGCTGCGGTTACTGGCTGCATATTGACCAGCCTGATTCTGTAGAGGATGATCATAATTTGTTTTTTGCTGGTAATGCTGTGCTAATGGATAAAAACATGCTGTAGTTAAGAACAGCCGAAACCTCATTTACTGAAGAGAAGAAACCTCCCTGTGTTTTACCCCAAACATACAGTGCCTGTATAATTATTTATGTGTAATTCCCAACTAAATTCTAGCTAGCCAGTCTGGGCTTTCTTCTTTTAGCTCATAATTGGCAATGGAGATTGTGCAATTTGAAATCTTTGTAGAGTTCCAAAAGAAGTAAACATGTTTAAAGACAGAAATATTACACTGTATGAGGGGTTACATGCATGTAAAAATGTATTTAGGTGAAGTGAAATGGTTAATGGCTCTTTTGACAGAGGAGGAAACTTCATGATTTAAATGTAATATATTGCTTTGAGGTCTCTGTGCTTGCTTAATCCTATCTGTATTCATAAAGAATTTGCAGCAGGAGAAATTTCATTGATTTGTTAATTGATATATAGCTTTGAATCCTCATTACGCTGGGTGCAGAGGGGAGGGAAGAGAGACAAGCACATTTATCTTTTTCTTTAAACTCAGCAGCTTCACTCTGAAATTAGGTTTCTCGCATGTTATGGAACCTCATTGCTCTCCCTGTTCTGTGCAGTAATTTTTGCTTTCTTAAAGGATAGCAAACATTGCTGAGTCTTAATCTCTATCAGGGAAATATGTGAAGTATTTCATCTCTTAAAACTATGTCTTTAATTATGTTTTTGTAGCTGTTGCCTTGCAGTTAATGTAATTATAACAACTTGTGAGTGAGGAGAAGGATATTATTTAGCCGTTAAGCATTTCTCAGTAAAAATTGGCTTATTTATTTTCATAAGGAGTTAAAAGAGAGAAAGAGAAAGATAGTGGGGTTTTATTATGCAATACCAGTTAGAAATATTTTTTTTTTGAAAGTACAAGTTAGTTTTCCCTTCTTCAGGAGTGGATGTATATAAATTAATGACCCAATCTATGAAGATATTTTAAACACTGATCAGTTGGAATACAGATGAGGATCAAACAAACTGTGTGAATTAGTATTTTAGATAATTAAGGTGTGTATTGAAGGTCCGTGGTGTTTCTTCTATTGTTACACTCTGTTGGGTATCCTGTTGGGCAAGGCTTTCTGGTTCGCTGTTCGGAGTTTCGTGTGTTTCATGACGTGTAGTAGAACTCTGTTACTGGGGGCAAAATTCTGATCTAATTCATATTAGAGTGCTAGTATTGATTCTACTGCTCTGTATAGCTTTAATTTGTGTTAGTGCAGACTTTGCTCCAGTGTAGTTTGAGATAGGCTGAGATAACCGTATTCTCTGGGTGAAGCTAATCCAGGTCAAAAACTGAAATTTAACAGTTCTAAATCAGGGAATATGAAGTCAGTAAGAAGCATTCCATTTCATTTCTTCCTATTAGAAAATAACTGGCACGTCCCTGAATTTGGTTTGGTATCTACCAAAGAAAACAACATTCTCTTGTTGTTGTTGTTGTTGTATTTTGATGTGATATTAAAGCCTTCTCTGTATGTTTTAAGAAGTTTCCAAATTGGAAATATCTTTATGGCTGAATTTAATAATTCTTAAAAAAATTAAAACAGAAAATCCCATATCCAACTGATCTATCTAAAATGGTGGTCTAGTGATTTGGGGAAAAGGTGGACTGCTGTTCAAAGGTCTTTACATGCTTCCAGAAATGTGTTTGTTTTCCCTAACAAGTCAAATGTAACATTTCCTAAGGAGAGGGAAATGGTCTGCAGTGGGTTATGAAAGATGCCGCTGGCTTACATCAGGAGAGGAGGTGCCTGGGGTGGCCATGTGCTTCAGGGAGCTGTAAGTGCACCCACTCTTTCATCTCAGGTCTTCAGTCACTGTCATTTAGTGTGTGCAGATGAGGGAAACCCTGAAGAAATGGTAAAGTGACCTGAGGTTGTTTATGGAGAGGACTTGAGGAATAACAAGGAACCAGCTTGCCTGTCAGATACCGATGTGATCTCTAGCACCCAAACTATCAGTGGGACTTACTGATTTAGAGCCTCTGGTCTTAAGAGTCCAATTTAGTCTTTACAAAATGTGGATTCATATAATGTGTCAGGCTGCCTCATATTTTGTTTTTATTTTAAAAATAGAATCTGACTAGGTTATAGTAGTCTTCATAATATATGATTAGCAACAGAGGGCTAGATCAAGCCATCAATTTTTAAGCAGAAATCTTCTTTGCTACCAGTGGAGAATTGCTTAAAAATTGATGGCACAATCTGGCCCACAGTGAGCAGGGGATTTCTGCAGAAGGTGTTAGTTGCACTACTCAGTCTCCACCCTGGTGGTGGCAGAGACCCAGAAACTCAAGGCCAGTCTGCTGGAATAGTCTGATACTTGTTGGAAGACGAAAGGCTTAAGGACTATTTAAAAAAAAAAAAAAGGTTGAAAAGCTACCAAACCCTTAGAAAAATTATAAACCACAGCTATTTTCCTTTCAGTGAAAGCAACTATGTTTCTCTAATGGCATACATAAGTGAAGGACATAATCGTTCTCTAAGCAACAGAGAGAATTCCAAATGCACAGAAATGAAGGTTGTTTCCTTTATTTGTTCATGTAATGTTTTTGAGGTGTAAATACATTCTATATAAACATTTTGTTGCATTAAGTGCTACTAGACTTCATAACTACAAATTAGAAAATCAGAGTAGGGCCTCTTCTGTGCCTCAGAGGATATGCTTGGGCAAGTACTTATAACTGTAAATAAAGACAAAAGGCTCGTGCCATGCATCATTATTTTTAAAGTAAAATGTGTCTTACTCCACTAAAACTCTACAGTAATCGAAAGCAAAGACATTTCGGCTGGTCGTTATCTCTTAGGAAGAGATGGTCAGGGCTGATGATGATGGGTGTAGTCACATGTGAAAATGTTTAAGGACCACAGAGGTTGGAGGGCAAGTACCTCTGTACTTTCTCAGGGTGTAGGTGACACATGGCAGCCTTATTGTTTCTGATCTGCTCAAAAAAGACAACTGGGGAAGTTGCAGTCAGCCAGACTCCAGAGGAAGCTACAGGAACCCTGTTAGCTGAATGTGTCAGTCACAAAAATGGTTGGACTGTAGACTTAAATTAACTCTGCCAGGTACAGGGGATTAGACTCCTAACGCTCTCCCAGGCTCCTGTGCAGTGCGGTGCCCCACTAAAACATTAGCCGAGCATGGGAGCATCACCTTGATCCTTAAATACCTTATCGGAGATGCCAACAAGAACAAAACCTGTTGGGTTTGTTGGTGTGGTTTGCTCTCCATCCCATTGTAAGTCTTACAGTGGCCCTTGTTGAAGTAGAAGACACAACAGTAGCAACCGTGGAGTATTTGGAGTCCAGGATGTCTGTCCCGGTCACAGGGATGGATGGGCGCACGGGGGACCTGAGCTGCCGGGGCTCTCTGGCATGTCGTTTCACCCCTGCCAGCTTCGCTGTGCCCAACGCTGAGACAGGCCCATAGGCTGTTCGTCTGTGTAAGCACAGCATTGCCATGTCCATCTGCACAGCACGTCTCCATCCTGCGCATTGAGGCGTTTCTGTTACAGAGTCACAGGAAAAAAGTTACCCTGGAAAGGACCGCAGCAGGTCACCTAGACCAGCCTCCTGCCCAAAGCCGTGCAGGGTTCAGGATTATCTCAGGGCCGTTTCTGGTTGATATTTTTAAAAACCTCCAAGAACAGAGATTGCACAGCCTCTCAGAGTATCCCTCTGGGCGTAGCCGCTCTCTTGGCAAAGAAACTTGGGTTTGCTCTATTTTCTAAACCCTCCCATGAGCGAGTGGGAGACACTAATTAGGTCCTCCTGCTGTTACCTCATCCCCAGGCTAAACAAGCCCACCTTGTCTCCAAGCTAAACAAGAGTGGTTCCTGAAGCCTTGGTGGCCCGCAGCTGGACTTGCACCAGTTTGTCACTCTCTCCCGTGTACTGGCGGGCCCAAACCTGGATGCAGAAATCCAGATGTGGCCTCATGAGTGCCACGTGGAGGGTGTTTTTTGGGGGACAGGGGTGTTACCACTGTGGGTGTTGTATATCAACAGTCAGCCTCCAGGATGCGACTTGAATCAGTCACTGATGTACAAAACATGGGGCTGGAAGGAGAAATTGTCTTGTACTCAAGCACTGTCACATATTGTGCAGACCTCTCCTGCAGGATGGTGCCCCGTCAATTACACCGCTCTCTGCAACTGTCTTGCCTCCGCTGCGTCCCTGGGCCCGGTGCAACCCTCTGTGAGACAAGTGCGGAGGAAAGGGGGTGATCAGGGAGGCAGGCACCCTCAGCAGTACAGAAATGTGCTGCCTCCAAAGGTGCTAATTGGAAAACAATCTGGAATTAATGGGCCTGGCAGAAGTGGTGGGGAGGAGGAGACTGTCACCCCCTTCCCGGGGAGACAGCATTCCCTCGGGGCTCACTCTAGGAGGGGGGCTCCTTTCTCACACCTGTGCAGGCTTGCAGGTCGCGGGCTGTTTTCCTCGGAGGTCTTGGCCTTTTCCCCTCAGAAATGAATCTCAAATCATGTGTAGCAGCCCTGACACAATTTTCTAGGTATCATCTTCCCACGTTATTGGCAGGCTCTGGCTTGACCCCTTTTAACTCAGTCAGCTTGGAAAAAGATATGTAGAGCACCATACCGAAGCACTTGCACAGCTGCTCTTGCAGCATTTCTGGCACTTAGAGCCATCAGCAAAATCTGCCATTTGAACTGAAACTTTCCATGTCTGCTTTTTAGCCTTGGGGTGAATTTTTATTTAGGTATTTATTTATTTATTTAAGTTTGAAGGTAAATCATTTAACCATATTCGAGCTACCAGAATGTGAAGAGAATACAGGCAAATAGTCTTTTGTGTGAAAGTAATTCATAAATTACAAGACACTCTATGACGAGATATTGGGTTAATTGGAAAGCTGTAATTAGCTGGTTAGAAGCAGGATGCAGCCCCCTTTGATTCACGTGCATCCCATGGTGTGGGAGTCCCCCAGCCAGAGTCCAGCTTGTTCCTCCCTGCCTGGGGAAGTCCAGCAGCCCAACTGCTTGTGTTTTTCTCTCACCTTCCTGAATTTCCTCCTGTGCTCCTTTCTTTGTCTGTGCTGGCAGCTGCAATGGTGATTGTTCTGTAGAATTGTATCTTGCATAACAATAGGGGAATTAACAGATCTCCCTTTAAGAGTTTGCACCAGCAGGTCATGTTTTGCATCTAATTGTACTGTGTTTAAAATCTGCTAGATCCAAGACATTTCTTTTCTGGTTGTTTTTTTCCCCCTCTAGTACATTGTGTATAAATTGCTGGAAGGTTTTTCCAATATAAAGCTTTTTCTGAGAGATAATCTCCGTTTGTCCACTTCATATAAAGCCAGTGATTAATGCGTGAAGAAAATTATATATATTTTGCTTCTCATACTACTTAGAAACATTGACTTTATTTTCTGGGAAAGTAAGTGTGATACTACTTTTTCAATTCTGATTTTCAAATTGGCACTGAAATACAGAATCAAGGGCCATTTAGGCTTGAAAAACTTCCAATATTTGCAATACTGAGGTCTAATTTTAACCTCTTAATTTATAAAATGTTAGCAATAGACATGGTGAAGTCCTTGCTGATTCTGCAAAGCCCAGTAGAAAGCCCATGTAGCTGAAGCGAAGGAATGCATGGGGGTTTGGCTGGGGAGATCCACCCAGGTCACCACTGGATATTGAAAAGGGGAAATTCCCAGTTCACTGCATGGAAGGAAGTGGAGCAGAGTGCCCTGTGTTTCTTCTTCTTTACGATGAGGCTAAGTCTCATACTTCCATTGTAAGATTTCTGGGAATGTCCATTACATTTGTAAATATGGATATTCTTTCCAACTTGATTGCTTTCATAGAATCATAGAACAGCCCAGGTTGAAAGGAACATCAAAAGACCATCTGATCCAGCCTTTCATGGGAAAGGGAGCCTAGATGAGACTGTCTAGCACCGTGTCCAGTCACATCTTGAAAACCTCCTGTGATGGGGACTCTACCATGTCCCTGGAGAGGTTGTTCCAGTGAATGGTTCTTCACAAGGAGCCCCATAGAGATTACAAGGGGCAACGTGTACAAGTTGCACCAGGAGAGATTTCATCTCGATATAAGAAAGAAATTAAACCTCTAGCTGTGTACATATGGATCCATGTGTTACTTGCACTTCCGTGTTGGACGGATGCATTAGCTAACCGTATGCACGTTTAGTTAAAACCTGGCTTAGAAAGCCTGTGTTTATTCCAGATCTACTCACTAAGCCATTTCTAAGCAGTAGATCAATCCCTATAAGCTTTGCAAGCTTGCTAAAGTGAAATGTCTAATGGGAATTGGATCCCTTTCCTTCAGTGTGCTCTGTCTTTAATCCTGCCCTTATTACTTGAGATGGGATGATTTTTCCACTCCACTACTTTTTTCTCAGACTCAGTTACAAACTAGGATGATGTAGGGTCCCACATTTTTGTGCACAGTGCATGAACCTTGCTTGGATGCTTGCTGGAGATGAGCCCTTCTTAAAAGAGGGGAGTTGTGAGATGCGTGCAGGAGGCAGGGGCAGGAGAGCAGGACTAAGCACCTCTCTTCTGCAGAATGGTTATTATCCCTGTAGAAACACTATACATTGCATAAAGTGATGTCCTGTTTTTAAGGAGGGGCGGGCAGAAGCAGGCAGCAACCCACCTCATTCCCCAGTGCAGCTAACCCTTTTGCGGTAACGTCACAGGGAAACTGTGTGCTTTCTTCACGACAGCTCCAGAAGTGCACATGTACCTGTGAACTCACACTGCTGGTGTTCCACGGTGGCTGGCGTGACCTAGAAAGCAGCCAGCTGCGGTGGGTTCTGGGGACCCACAGTGAGCCCTCGCCGGGGCTCAGGCAGGGAGCAGGGCAGGCAGAGCAGCTCTGCGGGAAGGGGGAGAAGGGCAGCGCCCAGCCAGGGAAGCTTGTGCCTCTCCTGCCTGCCTTCGCCTTCAGGAAAGGGGTGTTGGTTAAGTGGTACCAAGAGTTAGTGGTTGCTGAAGTGCTTCAGAAATGAAGGAGTGTAGTGATTTTATGTGTCCTGGCTTCAGCTCAGTGCTCATGTGAGGTTGTTACCCAGGCTGTCACTTCTTCAGGGTGCAACTTTCAGAGGAACCCAAGTGACCTTGGGGCGTGAGCTTTTGGAAAAGGCATTAAAAAAACTCGTGACTATCTTTCTACTCTTTCAATTTAAACAACATAAGGTTTTCACAGCCTAAAGAATTGTTCTTGTTTGTTTTGTCAGTGTCTGCTTTAAATAGTGTTATTTTGGAAGAAGGAAGGTTCATGCACTTTGTATGTCTATTTATGCTTTCTGCATACTACTTCCCGGACTTGCGTGTGGTATTTTAAGCTTGGTTACCTCCCAGTGTTGATATGTCTGCGCTGCCTCTCTAAATTCAGCTGATGCCTGTTGGCTTCATTGCATGTTTCCAAAAATACGAACTTCAGAGCAACAGGATTCAAACAAAATAAGTGTCGAAAGGAAATAGTGGCAGTATGCTTAGATACACTGTGCTACAAACAAACAGCAAATGTTAAATGTACAGCAGTTCTTTCAGCTACCCTGTCTCATCATATGCTGAAGCTCTGTCTGCGTGAGTGCTTTCTAACTTGCTCTTTCTGTTTCTTCATGCTTCCCTGGATTCAGAGAGAGGTAAATGATTTTCATTTTTCCATTTTCATGTTTATCCTTCCAGCATGCACCGAACAATGTTGTATCAGTTTGCTTGTATCAGTGAACAGAAGCTAAACTTCAGTGAGTAAATTCGTATCTCTCTGTCACCTTTTCACATTGCTCTTAACAGTATTGTCAAGTTGATATTGCCTGTTGGTTTTTTTTTTTTCCCCAGGTCCCAAACCCTCTAGTACTAGAACAGTTTAAAATCATGCAATGCAGTGGGTTTTGATATTTGCTTCTGGTGTCTGAGTTTAAAATTTAGATGATGTTGTTCTCTGCAATCTGAAATGCAAGAAAGTTGTACTAAAATCCCCCTTTTATTTAAAAAATTAAAAAACCATGATACTAAAAGCAGGGGATTTAAGAGCTAAGTTTAGCAAGAGTTGGAAACGTCAATGTTTATTTCCTATTTTTGGTATTTGTTTCGGATCTGGCTGGGTTGGTTGCTTGTCTTTCGAGTTTGAAGAAAAGTTGTCCCCGGTATGTTTGATTTGTTTGGATGTACAAAGGGGTTGTTTGGGATTCTCTACAATGCTTCCTGTTTCATGGGAGCGCAGACAGTAAGGCATTGTAGTCAGGTGCTTTGCAGCACAAGGGCTGCAGCCACTCTGAAGGCTCTTACTGATAGAACTGCATCCCTCAGATGAGATTTGGCGTTTGTTTGCTCTTCTAAATTGCAAGGACTTGAAAGTGGGACTGGGCGGAAGGAATGTGGTTTAGAGATGCGGACCGTTCCTCGCATTTGCTTTGTGGAATATAATGAGAACGGTTTCCAGGCTTGACTGGTTTTTAATCAGTTCTTCAGGCGGTGTTGGCCTAGGGAAATGTTTGAACTTTCTTGATTATGGCTTTGCAATCTAATGTAGATTTCATGCATGTGGGAAGCGATGATCCTCCCAGACTAACACTGGCAAAAGTGTGCTGCAAGCAGATTTGTGGGTAGTGTCTGTGCACGATTGCTGTCTTCTCTGTCTGAATAATAAAGAACAAAGGAGAACTAGTAAGCATTGCTTATAAAATAAATCACACTGGAGAGATTAACTGTTCTAGTGTAGTCTGCTGCCTTCTTCAGTTAAATCTGTAGTAGTGCTTTGAGCATCTCAACGTGATGTATTTCTTTATTAAATCTTTAAATATTCCTTATAAACAAAGGCCCACATCTTAGATTAGATCTGGAAGATAGAAGCATTGTCAGAAATAGCTAAATACTTATTTGTCAAAATCAAATTTACAGGATCTGCTGCAAAGAGGCTGTTCAGAGGTTCACAGGCATAATAATACGTTCATTTACTTAAAGGAAGTTCAGCATTCATCAAAACTGCTAGACTGGCCATCCTGAGGTGTTAAACCACCACTGTGCAATGCTACAAAGGAGAAGCAGCAACTGCAATGGCCTTGACAACCTACCTCATTTGTGTGCCTTTGCCTTGAAAACTGTGCTGCACAGGGCAGGAAGGCAGCCCCCTGCCTGTGCATATTTCATAAATGCTGTGAAGCAATTAAGCGCAAAAAAAACCCCAAACACCATGAAAAAATTGTGGCAATAAAGTCAGTGGTCAGTGATTTTCATAGGATCTGCCCCTGAAGTTCTGTCTTCCTTTAAGTTCATTTATAAAACAAGCTGAGGTCTAACCTCCTGCTTGACTTTTCAACTTGCTGCATCTGGCTAGCAGTTGGTGAGCAGGAGTAAGCCCCATCTGTCCCCCAGCACCAGCTGAACGTGGCACACTGGTAGCTGGGGCCCCCTCGTGCTGCCGGCATGCGGTGCCGGGTCCTGCATGCTCCAACGGAGGTGGCCTGTGCCCCTGGGACCCTCTCCCCAGTGCCCTGCCAGCACTACAGGAGTGCAGAGTCTCCAGGGCAGTCTTGGTGGTGTCCGCGGCACAAGTGATAGACTTTCCTCCTTGCCCTGACAGTAGTACTTCAGCCATATGAACATGAGGTGAGGTTGGGAAGGAGGACCAGCATGGAATGTAAATCTTAGCTGTACAATCTGTACTGTTGTCACTATGTTAATAGAGCTCATGGATCTGGAGAGCTTAGATACTGAATCGCGCTTTGACATGACTCCATCTATGTACATCTGTGGCCCTTTGCAGGGGTGGAGTATAGCCCTTGGCAGTAGAAAGGGAAAAGATTTATAACATCTCAGAGCCATCTTTCTGGCTAGCAAGGCAGCAGTGGCAAGGCTGATGGGAGTCCTGTCCCCTCCCCACAAGAGGAGGTGGTGGGCAGCGCTGAGACGTGGGAAGCGTGTCTGGGGGAACGGCTTCTGCGGCTTCGTGAGGATCAGGCCGCAGGAAGGAAACTGCAGTGAAAAGTCGTGCAAATGCTTTCAGGCTTGGAAGCGCTGGGCTCTGAAGGGCTGAGCTGGGTATCGGACGTATCAGCTCTGTGAGGTTTTTAACAAATTTTGGAAGCACACAGAACTGTGGCAATGATAAGACATCAAAGAAAAACTGGCAGGCTGCGTGTTTCAGGGCTGCCAGATTAAAGCCTCTGAGTATCGCACAAAGTAGCCATAGCTCCTCCTTGAGAGTTAGCAAGTGACGTTATCAAGGAATGAAGCAAACAGCTTTTCAGCAGGGGATAATTTGCCCTACAAACTTTATGCATGAATTGGAAAAACAAGCTACGCTGTGTCAATGCCAGACCATTTGAGGAGAATTTAATAAACGCAGAACTGTTGTTTTGCTGCAAGGAAACCCATTTTCAAGTTGTGTGAGAACTGAAATAAGAAAAGTCTCCCAAAAGTCTCTGCTTGGGAGGGCATCTTAACTACTTGGATCAAAAATTAATGACCAGGATAATGTAGTGGTGGCCAAGTCTGCCATTCTGGGTTGTAACTGGGGAGCAGCCAAAGAGGTACAGGAGCTCTGTGAGGCAGAGCACTTGGAGTGAGGAAAAATTGCAAGGCTTTCGTATGTTTTTAGAATTGCCAGCAACTGTCAGAAATGTAGAGAAAATTCATTCTCTCCCACATCTCTTCCAACTCTAATCACTAAGGAGAGGGGAGTACATGTCATTAAATGCACCGTGACTGTCTGGGAGAAATGGGAAGGAGAAGACTTGTGGGAGTAGTTATTTTTCTTCCTCCTCCTGCAGGATCTGATTCCAAAGTGGTTGGTATAGTCATCTGGAGAAGGGGCTGTGGGTTTCCTTTGGAGGGTGTGGAAGGGAAGCAGTGATTCCATTCAGTGTCTGTCTGGCATCTGGTAGGTGAAATGGAAGTTAAAAGGTCCTCAGTAAATCTTCTACGTACAGATTTTGCAGCTTGTGTGAATGCTGCTTATTGCATCTAGTTCTGGTTTCTTACCTTTGGGTTTTTCTCCCTAACTTCGCAAAATCCTTGACGCTAATAAAAAGACAAGTGAACTGAACAGAGTCCCAGACTTCATTTCAGCTATAAATCATTCCCCTTTCTCCTATGTGAAAGAGCAGTCTTGATAAAAAATTTGAAGTGTTAACCCAGAAGATCTGTATTTTCTGTCATACATATTACTGCGGGGTTTCTTGCACCTCATCTTCCCTGCCATTTGTGATACTAGAATATTTGTGTGTCATGGAAAAACCCCATCAGAGCACGATCTTGCTGGTGTTACATTTATCCGCTTTTCTTCTTATGTGTCTCCTCTCACTTTCCTTGCTTTTCTCCTTCTCTGCTCATTTACTCTGCTCCCATGGATGTTCATGTCTCGCCGGTGAATGGCAGCCTCCTGCCAAGTGCCTTCTGACCCCACTCTGCTGTAGCGGTGGCTGCTCTCCCCTTTTTTCTTCCTGCTTTCACAAATTGCTGGTCAGCTGTTTGCAGGAAAGCAAAGTGAAGCCTGAAGGTTATAGACTCAGGAGATGGTTTCCCCGCAGCCCGCCGGTGTGTGCTCTGTGACCCTGCAGTCACAGGAGACTGTACACCAGTACATAGAAATCAACAGTCATCTTCTGTAGGCTATTTTGGATGAATTTCAATCAATTTTAAGCCAAGCCCAGAGGATATCACTTGCTGGTTCAGGGATTCTTGTTACAATTTGTAATACATAAATCTGTAAAGCAATTTACATTTTCCTGCATGTGTATCATTTTAATATAATTGTTTTAAGTAGTGGTAACTTAATTTTGATCGATAAGAGTAAAAAATTTTATTTCAGACTTCAAGGTTAGGGTGTTGGGGTTTTTTAACCCCCCAAAAAAAGATTAATGCAGTTTTACACTCCTTTGAAGAAGTAAAGTTATAGTGAGAAGGTAATGGAGGATGTGCTGCTCTTTCAGGCTGTACTTAATTGGGATGTCTCCTAGGACTTTAGCCTAATAGTGGTAAGTGGCTATGACTTCTACTCAAACAGGACAGCATTAGCATAAATTGCATTTAATGTGATTATATTCATCCAAGGTTGAGCAGCTAAGTGATGCTTAGTCAGGTGTTAAATAGGTATGGCTATCTAAGGTTTAGTCAATTACTGTAGACATTTGCCAATTAGAGAGGGTAAAAGAGCAAATCAAAATGAAATTCCTTTCTACTTAGCACCTTATGTTGTCTTTGCAATTCTCTAAATTGCTTTTTAAAATGTCTCTTTCTAGTCCTGTACTCTTTCAAAATAACTAAATTTCTACTGAATTTTTAACTGTTCAGCAGAACCAGTCTTACCTACTTGTGCAGCAAAATAATTTTCTTACCTATTTTTCTGGTTTTCTAGTTTTTTTCCAGAGTACTAGGTTATATCCAGCTCCTATAACTGGAAAGATACTAGTGGATCATGTTGTAGATGTGCAAATGATTTAAAAAGAAATTACCTACTATGCAGTACCCCTTCTCTATAATCCTGTATCAACAGAAGTGATGTGCTTGTGTTATTAGGTTTTAAGAATATACAGCTTTTTTCTGCAACGAAATACATTATTCTCCCACTAAACGCCATGCTGCTCTCCCCACTGACGTGGAAGGGAATTTTACCAGGAGCTGTGGTTCAAATCCCACAGATTTCATGTGCCCTCACACCCTATTGAGACAGAGAAGACTCCAGCTGGATGAGATGTGATCTACTAACCCTGTGCTAGCTCTGTATCCAGCCATGGGCTTTGTAAAGGCTTTTGACTTTCTTTTTTCCCTTGTTTTCCCAGCAAGGTGTAAAGACAGGGGAATGGTAAGAGGAGGCATTTGCACTTTTCAATAAATTTCTATTGCAAACACGTTACTTGGCACTTCTTCATTATCAAAAGGGCCTGTTGCACATAAATCTCACTTAAATGTTAATCAGCTTCAAGTGAGCTGCAGTCGAATGAAAGTTTACAGATGAAGCAACCCAGAAGGGATCCGAAGTGAAAGAAGAATCAGAGAGTAGTCTTCTGGCTTATTTGGTATTCAAGGCTTTGGACAAACAAGAAGCTGTTGCCTTCTGGTCCTGTGTAGGGAGGCACAAAACTTTTCCCAAGTTTTACTTTGTTACTGATGCTGTAGGGAGCAGATACTCTGGAATCCCCAAAGCCATACCTTTCTTCTCCAAGAGGGAGCACGGAGCTCGGTTTTCCCAATGCCTAGAAATGCTCGAAGCAAGGCTGCAAGGCTCCCGCTGGCGCTGGAGGAGCCGACTGCCAACGGCCTGTACAGGTCCTGGCTACTGGGCTGCCATGTAGGACCGCTCGTGTAAGAGCGTGGGCATGTAGGTGACTTCATGAATTAATGAAATCAGGAGTATTGTTTGCACACTGTCAGAAGGGAGAAGGATGGTTTGTGTGCTAATTTTGATTGATGATTTGAAAACAGATGGTGCTGGCAAGGTTGTGCGTGATGCAGTACCACAGGTTTTGAAGAACTCTGATTTCCTCCTCTGTCTCAGCAGATTTACAGATGCAGGCCCTGATCATCTAAAGGTTTATGCATATTCACAATCGTGCACGTAATTAGCTGATTTACTTTCTTCAAGCTGTTCAGGTACTTAAAGTGAAACACTGGTGTGTGAGTCTGAAACACCACCGCAAGGGTTTTATTAGCTCTCAGTAGCTGAAACTGATGTACTAGCTGGTGTTTCATTTTCTCCTGTAATTGTGCTATACCGCCTTGTTTATGCATCCATACAGTTACAAGCAGAAATATTTACAGAAGCCGCAGGACCAAGTGCCGGAGAGGCTCGACGGAAGCGTTATGTGCACCGCTGCAGTACTGAGGCAGTGCTTGCTGAGCCGAGGCCTGGGCCAGGTGCCCCCAGCAGCGCCTTCCCTGCACCCACCAACACCTCCGCGGGTGGGAAGTGGCATTTCTGGCACTTCTTCAAGGTGACTCAACATGAGTGGAATTTCACAGGACAAAGGCAAGACATTTCTCACAGCCTCCGGAGCTTTCCAGGCCACATGCTGGAGACAGTGCAAACAGTAGAGCCATCAATGTTTCTTCAATAAGAAACCCTGGTAGCAATTCCGGCTGGGGGATGAAGGGATTAAGAGCAGCCCTGCGGAGAAGGACTTGGGGGTACTGGTGGATGAAAAGCTGGACATGAGCTGGCAAATGTGCGCTTGCAGCCCAGAAAGACAACCGTATCCTGGGCTGCATTGAGAGAAGCGTGACCAGCAGGTCGAGGGAGGTGATTCTCCCCCTCTACTCCGCTCTGGTGAGACCCCGCCTAGAGTACTGCATCCAGCTCTGGAGCCCTCAGTAGAAGAAAGACACGGACCTGTTGGAGCAGGTCCAGAGGAGGGCCACAAAAATGATCAGAAGGATGGAACACCTCTCCTATAAAGAAAGGCTGAGAGAGTTGGGGTTGTTCAGCCTGGAGAAGAGAAGGCTCCAGGGACACCTTATTGCAGCTTTTCAATACTTACAGGGGGCTTATAAGAAAGATGGGGACAGACTTTTTAGTAGTTGTGATAGGACAAGGGGTAATGTTTTTAAACTAAAGGAGGGTAGATTCAGACTAGATATAAGAAAAATTTTTTACAATGAGGATGGTGAAACACTGGAACAGGTTGCCCAGAGAGGCGGTAAATGCCCCATCCCTGGAAACATTCAAGGTCAGGCTGGATGGGGCTTGGAGCAACCTGATCTAGTTGAAGATGTCCCTGCTCATTGCAGGAGGGGTTGGACTAGATGACCTTTAAAGGTCCCTTCCAATCCAAACCATTAAAAAAAAAAAAAAAAAGTCCTGCAGCAGTCCATGGAGGACAGCGTTACATGACCTATATGTAGGGTCGCTACCAGCTCCGTCAGAAAATCAACACATTGCATTTTGACTAAAAATACCATCTTTGTGGGCGGTATCTGCCCTTTGGCAAGTGCAGAGCAGGTCTGTCTCATCAGGACTGTTGTCATCCTCCTCTTGCAGGGACAACAGCATTGCTGGCACTTCTGTGGCAGGACTAAAGTGGCAGGTGAGCCCTCTTGTCACCTGGAGTGTCCCACTACAGATACCGCATCCAATAACACTCATCAGACTCCTTCTCACTGCCCTCACCACAGGTCTTACCATTCAGAGGGGTTACTAAGCCGGGCTCTGTGTGGTGGCTTGTTCATTTGGCTGTCATTAGCCTTCCAGGAACAGAGAAATGTTCTTACTGAAAAGCGCGTGAGCTCGTTAATGTCAGTGCTGCCCTCCACATTGGTCTCTTTTGATCAGAAAAGTAAATTTATGCTTGTGAGAGAAATGAAGCTCAGTAGGCTGCCCCCGGTCCACCTCTCTGCCTTTAAGATGCTGTTGAAAATACTCTCATCTAAGGTGTTTCCCACTTACAGGGCATAATTGTGAGTTGTGTTCCTTTATGACTGAAGTCTTTGATCCTGACAGAATTCGGTCTCTAGTTTTAACACAGTTTTAATTGCTTGGCTCATTTTTATCTCTGCAGTCCTTTGAGTCCTTCCTCCACTGGGAGATAACATGCTGACTGAACACATTTAGTATGATCTTAGAGATTCCCTTAAGGCTGAAAATCCTTGCAGTTAAGCTTGGGTCTCAGATAAACTCTCTGCAGGGTGAGATTTAATGTGGCCTCAGGGGTTGTCTGTGCATCAGGGACTTGGCAGCGCAGTGGAGATGCCCTGCCTGATGTGGTCTCCTACAGCAAAGCATGGTAGTTTATTGGGACAGTCGTCGTCTGCCAGGACATTACCAGAGCTACTGATCAAAGGTTGGACCACAATTTCTTGGGCTGTTACAAATGGGTTTTGCTGCAACATGTTATGTCCCCCAAGCCCCGATGACTTGCTTTGGTGGCTTTGTCCCATTTTCGTTTTTATTAACGATAAAAGAAGGTTCTAACAGATAGCTCTAACAGATAGCTGTATGGCTAACAGAAGTGGCAAGTTACCTTCTGTGTTTGTGCAACTCCTTGAAGGTGGTGGCCTTATAATTAGAAATCCTGGTATTGTACAGTGCTCCTGGGGCTGTGCAGATTTCTGTTTATTCAAACAGGCTTCTGCACAGTGCAAGCAACTTGACAAAACAACACAGGATACTCTTCCTAGGATCACCTTGTAAAGGAATGCATAAATCACTTGTAAACAAGTCCTGGAAGGAGTAGTATTGATTTGAGGTAAACGCTTGTAAATGGTAATAGCCATGTAATGGTCACATAGATGGCTCTCAATGTTATTTTAATTTTATGCGAACACAGGTTTCAGCTGTTGTGTTTGCACTCTGAAAAAAATAGACCTTGAGCCAATAATAAGATGTGCGCAGCAGTCTGCTTGTTTATGTGTCTTTGCTACCCTGCAGTAATGGTCACTGCCAGCAAGTTTTTCTTGCGTGTAAAGGGGCGGAAATCTTAATGAAGTTATGGTAGCAAATCCATGTCTGTTAAGCGAACAATGTTTTCGTATTGCAGTTAAAATATTTGTAAGGGAAGGTATTTGGACTCAAAAATGTGAAGTCTGAAACTTGGGGCATTTAAAAGATGGCAACTAAAGCCAAACACCTAGCAAACAAAAATCCCAAATGTTTAGGATGTCTGGAAATTCCTCACTTACAGCTCTCAAACCAGGCAAGGTCTCTTCAGAGCTCAGGATATTGTATGTGGGACTTTTGTGAGCCTGAGCATTTCCAAATATCTACAGGTCTTTCAGGAGCATCAGTAATGTTGAAAGCTTACTTCAAAAGGCAAAAATCTCAAAGGTTTTTTGTGGGGGACTTGGTTTCATTTTTTTCCCCATAGCTGCTAATTTTTCATAGGCCATAGCTGAGCCATACCCCCTTCTCTTAGTCTTATTACTAGAGTCCAGCTAGGAGTCTTCAGTTTGCTTTTGAAACTTTAAGCTAGGAGGAAACCATTCTAAAGCAAGGCTTGGCACATGTACAGATGAGCCAAAAAGCACCAGCTTTTTTCCAGGAGCAAGATTCCAGCTGGAACTCAGCATCTCCATGAACTTGCAGTGCAGCAAAAGGGAACAACACACCAAAAGGCTCCTGCAGATTGTGGCCAAGGTGCTTAGGGGTCAGGCTGGAGCTAGGAAACCTCAAGGCATCTTCTGTAATAGACAGCACCTTCCTGGATTATTGCTTTTTGATTTTTCCTGCAAGTCACGAGCAAGTGGGTGAAACACTGTCCCTACCCAGGGTGCCTGTGTCGCAGGGCAGTGCTGCAGCCGGTGACAGCTGATGCAGCCCATGGGCTGCATTCCACGTGCAGGAAGGGTTCAGGTGGCAACATGCTCCACATGCTGCTCCGCTGCCTCCTGTCTCTGCTCTGCCCTAATGTGTGCCATCGCATGTTGGGATGCAGTGAGATGGAGAGGTCCCTCCAGCTTGACTGTGTTTCTGCGTGTTCTGTCATGTGGAATTGTTTCCAAATCTCAGCTCCTGATAGTTTTGTGGGTTTTTTTTAAAGTATTATGCATCAGGCTTCAGGTTGCAAAGTGGTTAAACAGAAGAACAACCTGTGCCTGTCACTGAGCAGCCCAGGCAGTGGGCACCTGCCCCTTTCATTGCAAGGGCTCATTAATGACAAAATCTAGTGCTGCTGAATTAGATACAGGTAAGGTACTTAACTGCAGGACAATGTTCGTATCTCATACAGAGCTGGAAGTCCAGCTCTCCATCTGCCACAGTCTCTCGTTCTCCTTGGATAACTTCAGTACACAATTCTTCAATTCACTGGACATCTACAATGAACAAAGAAATTGGCAATCCATGCTACATTAAACCCTGCTTGGGATATTTACAGACTAGTATAAACAGAAGTATTCCTGTATATAAAACCTGTGGTTTAGGAATATCCCTCCTTTCTCTTCACCAGTTAGAATCTTGCTGGTAATTATTTATGTATAAAGAGGAAAGGCACTGAAAAGAGACTTCAGGCATAAGAGGCTGTTGGGAGCTCCAGCTTCACTTGTCTGGTCTAATTCTAGTTAGCTACTCAGCATAGCTCTGCTAGGGATGCAAAGTCCCAAAGAAATCTGGAGATAGCAGGAGGGTCACAAAGTAGGACTGGGATGTGGTTGCTCGGAGGACATGAAAAAGCAGAGGTGCAAGACCAGGGAGCAGAGAGTCTGGTATAACAAGGATGGTAACCAGGCAAAGCCAGGCTTCTTCCCGACTCAGTATACCCCTTTGACTTTTTCAGAATAGCTCCAGCTCTTAAAGAGCCTGAGAACAAATAAACATAATCCTGGCACTTCCATCACCCATGGTAGAAAGCTATACTATGCCGTGGTGACTAGCCAGTACAGTGCAAAAATCTCTTTTGTAGGGCAGCTTTATTTAACTTCTGAAAAAATAAGGTCAGAAATTTAGGCCAATTAGTGTGAGCAAAGCTCAGCAGGTTCACATCTCCCTTATGCAACCAGATCTCTAATTACTGTCTGCATATTTTAAACACTTTATGCAGTCCTTTGAAATACGATTTTTCTCTAACTAGGCTCTTGTATGCCGTTTCTCAGACTTTTTAGCATTTAAGAGCTGCATGTGTTTTGTGTCTTAATTTATAATTCTCTCCCCACTTCAATAAAATATTTGAGTAAATTTTCCTGTGTATTTACAATTGCAGTTGGAATTACAGGTTGTAAGTTCAGTAAGTTGCCAGGTTTAGGAAACTGTAATGAGCTCTTCAATTATATAGATTAAGCACCAAATTTTAGATACATGTTTCATGGATATGTGGTTTGTTACATTTGTAGACCTGCTTTGTCTAAGGCATGTGCTTTATTCTTTGACAGCTGAGACATACACCTGTTAAGTTGAAGTAGGACTTGCTGTTTTGGAGATACTACTGATTCTAATGCCTTAATTTGTTTTGCTTGTTTCTAATGTGTCTATTTTGTTTACACAGAGACTTCGCTTATGTGGCAAGAGACAAAGACACAAGAATTCTGAAATGTCATGTGTTTCGATGTGACACACCCGCAAAAGCCATCGCCACAAGTTTACACGAAATCTGCTCAAAGGCAAGTAGATTTAAAGTCAGCTGCATTCATCTGTTTAGAGGTCCCTGAGCCTAATACATACAATCAGCAATTGTGCGCAGCGTTAGTTTAGTTTATATCACTGGCAACAAGAAACAGTGTAGAGAATTTGTATAAAGGAAAGGATGCAAATGGATGGGAGTAATGGGAGGGTGAGCATTTAGATTTGAGGAGGATGGTACGTGCTTTTGATTTGACAAGTGTGTATAGAGACTGAAGGTTTTCTTGAATAATAAAGAAGCTGTGGGTTCAAAATGGAAAAAGAACACAAAGCTTCAATTAATAATAAATGCTGATGTTAAACTCTGTAAATAAATCAGACCTTGTTTCAATGGTATTATTCAATGGTATTATCCTGCAGGACAGACAGGAAAATAGTTGCTAACGTTACTCTGCTGACTTAAAAAAAAAAATCAGGGAGAAGAGGGGGTTTAAGCTACTCTAGTTACAAATACTAAAGGATCTTAGTTCCTGCTCGTGGTAGTGTTGTCTGTAATACTGGAGAGGACTGTTCTTTTCAGTCGTTTTACCTTACAGATTTGCCACCATTCCCTGGTTATTAATTTTGGTTTTCTTGCATGATCAGTTCACAAGTGTCCTCTGTACAGTCATTTCATGCAGTGGTAGCAAGGCAGCACATCCTTTACTGCAGGCAAATCTGATTGAAATGCTTTATAGAGAGGCAGTTAAACCAATCTACTTGAAACTCTTTTTTATTCTTTTATTGAGCTGTGGTAGATTTGAGGCTGCATCCCCCTTTTTAAAAATATTATGTTGCTCATTTTGGTTTTTTTTTTTTTTTTAACTATGTCAGTTTGCACCACAGGAAAAGTGGGCTATGGGGATGAATAACCTTATCGGTTATCCCTGTGTAACTTGTCCCTCCTCGTGAGTCACGGCTCTTCTAGAAAAGCTAGTAAGGAAACCTTCAGGTTTTAAAATCCTGCTGATTTACTGTATGCTTGTCATTTGCTTTTTACATTTTGTCTTCACATTAGTGAATGGAATCCGTGATGTCAAATTCCCCTCTGTAGCCAGTTGTATAGTCTAAAAATTTTTCACTCTTGCAGCACTGCAGACGTGGCTACTGAACTTGCCATGTTTCGTGCAAACAACGCGAGCATTTACACAGTGTGCATTACTGTAACTTTCTGGGCAGCAGAGTTTTGCCTGAGGCAGAGGCAGAAGGTAGCCCAGCAACTGTGCGAAGCCTGGCAGGTCTGTCCAGGCTTGGGTGCCTGAGGAAATGCAGGTGGCAGGGTGGCAGGGCTCAGGGTGCGGCTCAGGTTTTTGAGGGAGCTGCAGGCTGTGCTTGGTGAAGTTTAACACCGGGGGCTGCAGCAGTGGCTGACTGTAGAAGCCTAGACCTGTTATATCCCTCCTCTTTCTCCTCCAACTCTCAGTTCTCACAGATGTTTCCAGCAAGTCTAGCAGGGAAAAATATGCTACACAGGCCCTACCACAGCTGCTTTTATCCAGTAAGGTCAACATCAAGTAAATGCCATGGTAGCTATACACAGAGGTATCGGAAAGAGAGTAGAGCTGTCACATATGTAACTATGATATCAAACTCCTGGCATTAATTTTGGATAAGAGAGCAACTAAGCATTTAAAACCATAGCTAATAGTAACACAGAATAAAACAGGATAGTGTTGTTAAGTAGAGCATGTTCCTTTGTAATTCAGCAATAGATGTAATCCTGATTCAGGGAAGCACTTGGCGTGTGCTAACTGACACACTGGACCTCTTTGCTGAGCCAGGGTTTCTTACAAAGCTAGCATGTATCGTTTTTCATCTGCAGGGGGGAATATTATCATGTGTCCCTGTAACAGAAAATACTTTCAAAATATAAAACCTAAAACAAAAAGGGGAGAAATTTGCTAGAAGCATCTTCAGACCAAGTGTCATCTGCTGGAACACCAGTTATCTTTATAGCTTAATTACAATTAACAGTTATAGCGTAAAGAAACAGATAGCAATGCTTTATATATGAGCTTTGGAAAACCTCTACTAGCTTCCCTGGGTCCCTTCTCAGTCATGTATTTGTAGGGAATAGTCATCCAAAGTGGTTATTTTGAAGTGGGGTTTTTTTTTTCCTCTTTTGCTAATATTATGCATTTTGGGGGAAGAACAGGTTGTATTTTGCATGACATTTTTAATTCCAGAAGAAACATAAAGATGGAGGAAAAAATTATACACAGCAGAAGGTAGATCAGAGAGGAACATGAATAATGAACACTCTTCTCTGTGTTAAATATTTATATTTCTTGCTATATTACTCCTCACTGCAATTTTGCTGTTGATAAAAATGGCTGGAGTTTTTTTTTCCTCCTCCATCTATCTTTCGTCTAGGCTTGGACACCACTTGAGTTCTTTATGTAGTTAAGGAATGGTGAATAAACTGGAAGAAAATTAAAGTTGTTATTTAAAAAGAATAACCTGTTTAGTCATGTAGCTTCTGACTTATTTCAGATTTCAGAATCTAGGGTTGTAATAGGAGTAAATTTATACTTGTAGTTGCTACTGTACTATATTTTCCAGAAAAATGCTGTATTATCGCTGTCTTCTTCAGATTATGGCCGAACGGAAGAATGCTAAAGCTATGGCTTGCAGCTCATTGCAAGAGAGGACAAATGTCACCCTTGATGTTCCTCTGCAAGGTACTGTGTGTTACAGCTAGTATCCTTGGGATGGTCCTATTTTAGATATGTTTTGTTTCTGATGCTGCTTTTGACCGAAGCGGAGCATGTTGGGTGGAGAGGTCAGGTGTGTAATCCTGTCTTTTAATGACTGTGTCTGACTGTAACCTGTTACTGTATTACATTAAACATTTTTATTGGTTATGTTGACAGTAATGGAGTCCTGCTTAGTGGTGTCAACTTGTGCATTTCCTCTTTTATTTTGAAATACGGATGTTGCAAACGCAGTGTTACTTATTTGTGGCTACTTGCACATATTGTCCTTTTCAAATCAAAATACCTCCTGCCTTGAGACTGCACAAATTGGCCAAATCTTCCTTAAAAACAGAATATACTCCAGTTAATCACTTGGATTCAGAGGGGCTGTAGGAAGATTCCTCCTAGGTTTCAGCATCTATTTTAGCAGCTTCCAAGCCAAGGAGTGCAAGTGGGTTGTCATCCAGTTTAAGGGTCTTTTGCACACTCTACTGCATTGTCGAAGAAAGTTGCCTTTGCATGCCTTTATTACTCATAGCTTAATAGTTGCCATTTTGAAAGTATTCCAGGAGAACAAATATACTTTGTGTTAGCTTTACAGGGAATTATATGCTTCTAGATCCACCAGTTTATACTGAATATCTTACTCCTAATCCATACATCAACTTGTGTAATTATCTGCTCAGACAGTAGTATTGATTACTCGTAGACTGTGTTTAACATATTAACAGGGATAGTATTAAAAAGAGATTCCACATTTTACATAGTTATGCAGTGAAACTTAGGTCTGTATGTCTCAGACACATTCATCTATATTTTCTGGTTTTTAATATGCCAGCAATATCACGTGACCTTATTCTTAGCATAGAGCAAGAATTAGGTGATGCAAAGTTATCCCTAATTCCTTTAGAAATTATTGAGCATTGTTCTTGTCAGAAGGAGTAAAAATTTGTTTTAATCAATACAATACCTTCAGAGTACAATTACTGGGTAAACTGTTCGATGTTACTGATGAAATAAAAGTGGTTTTCCCTGCTGTGAATGCTGATTAACAGAAATTGATTTTTGTTCCCATGCAGTAGATTTCCCAACACCAAAGACAGAACTGGTACAGAAGTTCCACGTCCAGTACCTGGGCATGCTACCTGTAGCTAAACCTGTGGGTATGTAACACTTCAGTGACTTCCAAAGTACCTTGCATAAACTCTGAAGGCTGGACTCAGACTAGCCAAGTGTAAATGCTTGATTTTCAAAGGGTAGCAACTCTTGTACTTCAGTCATACGGGTCAGGCATGAAGACATCTAATATTCAGGGCCTCATTTGAACATGCGTTTTGCAACCAGAGTATTTTGGGAGCTGCCAAGAAGGCGGAGTTTCTTTCTACTGCTTTCTCTGAATATGAGCTCTGCTACTAATGAGAAGGGCCCTAGAGAACTGAAATGGTGCAGCAGCTAAACAAGATGCTATCCTGTTTTTTCTAAGCCAGAGGCACCTGTTTTGTTTTTGCAGATGAAGAAAACCAACTTCACAACCCTTCCTTCCATCATGAAATTAATTTTAAAAAGGAGTCCAACACGATCTGTTTTCTGTACTACTATGTGAAAATAAATTTTTGTTATTGTTTACTTATACTCATGTATTTATTTTTCATTATTGCATTTTCTTCTCTTTTAGGAATGGATACTCTGAACAGTGCCATTGAAAGTCTAATGGCTTCCTCTAGCAAAGAAGACTGGATGCCAGTTACCATGAATGTTGCTGATGCTACAGTCACAGTCATCAATGAAAGAGTAAGGCAGACTGTCTTGTTTAAAACGCATTTAATGTAATATGAGTGTTGAAAACCAGGAACACAGAAACACTAATAGAAAGAGTTAATTTACACCAGAATTCATTTGCTCGTTTTGCATTTTATTTCTTTACAGAATCTGCAGAGGCTCTTAACTGCTTGTATCAGCTTCAGCTTTATTTACCATTCCAAGCATGTTCTTGGAAATAAATTTTTATAAGTATTCATTAGATACTTAAAACAAAATCAGTGTTATCCTTTCTAGGAATTTTGAGCCTAAAATGTTGTAGGTTAAGCCCTAAGTAGCAATCCTAAATTCTAAACTGTATTTACTTTATTCTTGGTATGGAAACCAAGAGTAATATTAAAATCTGTGTTTCACATCACTGTCCGTTTGTAGAGCATTTTCCATAGAGATTAATACAATGAAACTTTCAAAGAATGTCCTTTATATATGTCTGTTTATGAGGTACTAAAGCAACATCTCTGTAACATACCAGTGATAGGGGAGCATGTTTTGCAGTCACGATAGCCACGTTTTGTTTCTTCACAAAACGAGCAATTTTTAAAATGCACGATATGCTCAGTGCTAACGCTGAAAGCCTTGGTCTTCTGGTGATAGCCTAGAAGGGGAGATCCAGCCCAGGCCTGAGCACACTAGGTGGATGCAGATAGATAAAAAGGAATTCCACAATACTGCATCAGTGTGTGTCCCCCATTTAATCAACTTAAAATTGAAAGTAAAGTTCCACAGAATATCCAATAGTAATGATCAATCATTTGATTCATAACCAGAATGAAGAGGAAATCATGGTGGAGTGTCGTGTGCGGTTCCTGTCCTTCATGGGAGTAGGCAAGGACGTTCACACATTCGCCTTCATTATGGATGCAGGAAACCAGCATTTTGAGTGCCATGTTTTTTGGTGTGAACCAAATGCAGGCAATGTATCAGAAGCTGTTCAGGCTGCTTGTATGGTAAGTGACCTTCTTCAAAGGCATCTAATAGCACTTTTCACTGCCTCCATAAATAATCGTCTTTCCAAATTTGCAATTATATTAATTTCAAGACAGAAAAAGAACAGATAAAAATAGCAATTGGGATTCTGATCTATTTAATAATTTAAAACCTAAACATTTTTAAGTTTGAAATGTCAATTTAGTGAACAATGCACCTTTAATCATCTTCCCTCCTAACCTCTGCAACATCCATGTGAGTTAGAAATCTTTTCTTTCACTATACAAGTTATCTAATGCTGGAAAAACATTTTGCTCAGAGTTGTGTTCTACAATCCAGTGACAATGTAGTGAAAGTAATCCATGTTCAAGAATAGCTGAACCCAGAAAACTTACTTTTCAGTTTTCAAAGGGCTGTTCATATGATTCAGTATCTGTTGTGTGAACAGTTTCTGCCCACAGATTGACAGACCCCTGTCCCATTAACTTCAGCTAGGCTGTTTGTCACGGCCAAAATGGAGATTTGACTGTATTTGATGAGAAAGTATTAAAAGTGTATTTAAAATGCTCTGTGAAAGTATTGGATACAGTAAGGATTGCAGAATGCTTTTGCTTTGTTGCAGTTACGGTATCAGAAGTGCTTGGTAGCCAGACCTCCTTCACAGAAAGTTCGACCGCCCCCACCTCCTGCAGACTCGGTGACTAGAAGAGTTACAACTAACGTGAAAAGAGGAGTGTTGTCCCTCATTGACACTTTGAAACAGAAACGCCCGGTCACTGAGATGCCATAGCTGCACGAGAGAGAAGATTGTCCTGACATTTAACTGAAGATAACAGTAGCTACACTAAGGAAAATGAACTGACGATGTCTGGCCTTCCATTTCAAATTGCTGATGCTTTGTCTTCAGAGAATTTACCCTTATTGAAACAATGTTAGACAAGCATGTTCTCTCGTTCTTGCCACCATCGTGTGATATGAAAAGAAGCATGAATAATTTTTTTGCTGTCAGTGAGTTACACCATGAGCAATGGAAGGTCTGTTTGATTGTAAATACATGAACATTACCTAAACTCACACAAAGAAAGAATATGGCCACGTCCCTCCCAGTGAACTCATGCTAAAGTCCTTGGAGTGAATGGTGCCTGAGTTGATAGTTTCACCGTCTTGAGCTGGATTTGTCACAAACCAATCTTAAATCCTACAGCACTTTGCTCTGTTTTCAACACTGGATTAGGTACCAAGTATTAGCTACCATTGAATTACTGTAGATTAAATACCAAGTTTTATTTTTTACAGAACTACACCTGTTAGTTTTAAATTGTTTGTCAGCATTGGTCTAGCAACCACTTTAACATCTCCCTGACATGCTTTTGAATCATGGTGTCATTATTTCATCTCCTGGTTATACATTATGGTCTTAGAGAAGAATCGTGTTTAATACCAAACCAATGCTGAAAAATCCAGAAGTGTTTTCAGTAATTGAGTTGCAGGGTGATCCACTGAAGCTTTTCAGCTTTAAACATACAAATGCAACTGTTGGCTGTTAAATTTATTCTCCTAACTCTGTCATTAATTCATCAAAAATACCATTTGTTTCACACAGGGTTCAAACCAATCAGGAGTAAGAAAGAACTAGTCAGTAATTTTATTGTCTTACAACTCTTACAGAGACTAAAATATTCCATACCTTTTCCATACAAGTGTTTGACGAAATGTTCAATTCAGTGTCTGGTTGCACAATTCCCCCTTCCCCTCAAAGTTTGTTGCTGAATACTTAGCATGCCACAAACAGAACAATCATGTTTGTTGTTATTTACAGAAATTCCATGAAATTTCTTTTACTTTTAATGCTCTTGTGACAAAATAAGAAGAGAGTTGTTTTCTAACAGGATAGTGCTTCAGGTGGTACAACTTGATTTCAATGCTTTTGCTCCAAAGGCTTCATCTAATTGCTCTGATTTACGCACTACTGCAGACCTGACAAAGTCAGCCCAGTATTGCCCCTTAAAATTGTACCTCAGGCTAATTTTCAAATGCAGGTAGGCATCTTGAGTCTCTCCCTTTGCCATCTTCTGTCTAGACCTGTAGACTGGTACAAGTTTTGGAAAGGGAACATTAAAGATATTTTTAACTAGCGTTAAAAATGTTTTGCCTCCATTTATAGATATGTTCCAAACTGTAACTCTCCCAAGTCTGCAAATCTGGTCATACTGTAATTTTAAAAGAACATTGGCAAGGTTATTATTACAAGAACTCTTTTTTTATTTTACTATGCAAGAAACTGTTATTAACAAACTATTTTCTTTTTATTTCCTTGTTTAAATAAATTAATGGCAACACCTGGGCAAAGCAACTTAGGAACACAAGGGGGAAAAGAATGATGATTCAAGAAATTTCTGCACTGAAAAATGCAGAAAAATCATTAAACTAAACTCAGCGTGATGTATGAGCAAGTGTCAGGTGAAGGCTAGCTGTGCAACTATTGTAATTAAGTTTAGCTCTGTAGAACACCATCCGAAGAGCTGATCCTCCACCGATCTCAAATCTCTTTATGACCACGATTCTGCACCCCAGGCACTGAAGCAATTGTTTCCCCTCCCAAGGCTCACATTCCTGCCACCTCCTGTGCACCAGCTCTATTGCTTGTGCAGCTGGAGGAGAAGTTGCGTATGCCAGGTAGGCAGGGAGAACCGGAGGTGAGGGGACGCAAACCAACCCCCTCCTTTTAGCAGTACCAGCGGTTTAAACTGACCGCGAAAAGCCAGATCGCAAAGCATGGAGCTGGCAGCTTGCATACGTGCTTGTTTCTAGTATTGATCCCAGTGACGTCTGCTAGGAGCAGCGTAAAAACTCACTTCCCATCATGACTGCTGTCAAAATGTGGCGGCTAACAATGTACCTTTAGGTAGGATCGTGAAGTTAAGAGATAAAAGTTTCCTTATTCGTCATCGTGCTAGCGATTCAAACTTTATTTTATTTTAAATTACAGAAAATACTTTGACAGTGTCTTTTTTAATTTCCAGCTGGAAACGCCAGGATTTGGGATTTGCAACTGTTCTACAACAGTGAATTTTAAACAGTATAATTAAATTTTGTAGTTGCATCTGCACAGTGCTGATTCTCCCCAAGAGGGAGCCGGACTCTCTTTAAACCAAACCAACACCTAGCAAACAGCAGTGTGAACGTTCTTCTACATCGGTGTTGTCAAGGCTATGAGCGTCTAGTTAGCTTTCACTAGCAAAGTGTGCAATTGCAGGAAGGGCTGAGGAGAAGATAGAAGGGTATTTGGAAAGCTGTAGGTCACTTGCCAACGTATGTTTTAAGAGTTTTGTGTCTGTTAACAAAATGTTGTTGATTTTGCAAATATTTAAGTAGTGTGCTTAATGGTCTGCCTATATGTGGCCTTTTTGCTTCAGTAGAGCTCCTTATTCTCCAAAAGATTAAATATACACCCAGGTGTTTGCAGAATCAGAGCCTAATACTGCAAAGCCCGTTATCTTTTGTTAAACAATGTATTAAGACACTCTTCTTACCATGGCCAAAAAAGTATGTATGGGGTATGTGTGTTTGAGCAACTGCCGCTGCTTTAGTTGATGTTATAGAGACCCTTCAGTTATCTATGCATTTTTTAATAATACCTAGTGATTCTGTAGGGAGGCAGCCATGTTCACTATGCCTTGTATGTCTGATGCCATATTTTAAATTAACCTGTTAAATACAGCTTATAATATTTTTATTTTATTTATTCTGTTTTTACTGAAATATCCTGCATTATTATGTTGATGTATTGTCTTTACTGGATGTGCTCTTGTAACATTCTTCACTCTGTATACTATAGGTTGCCTAAAAAAAGGCAGGCTTTGTAATTATTTGTAGTCACATTTTTATTGAAGTCTGTAGAAAAATGATGTAAAGCCAAGCTGATTTCTTAATTTTTTTCAATGCAAGTAGTGAGTTAGAGGTAAGTATCACATGTCAGTCATGTCATTAATACGCTCCCTTGCAGAAGCAAGGCGATTTATATTCACAGTCAACGACTAAGAGATAAAAGCCTTTCTTTTGAAATCTGCAGTGCTGGCTGTAGGTTTTATTTAAGCCACTTACTATTTCATTTGAAGGGGAGCAAGGGGGTGTGGGAGATGATAGAAGGCCACAGAGGCCACCTACAGGGTAGTTAAACAGGAGTAACAAAAATTGCATGGAAGGGCATAGAATCCATTCACAGTAAGATGAGTTCTTAGTCATATACTTCGTGTACGGAGTCACCTGTACCTATTGAAACAAGGTGCCCTTTCGTGACAGAGGAACAAAAACTATGGAGTAGCTACTAGCTTACGCCAGTTCTGTGTCACTAAGAGTTCTACATCCCTTTTCTTTTATCAGGCGTTTCATAGATCATTTAACTAGGGATCCAAAATTGTTAGTAAATCACCCATGGAAAAGAGAACTTTCTTACTTCAGCAGCTAATACGGGCTCAGCCGTTCAGCATTACCATTAGCCCCATTACTCCTTTCTTGGGCAGGTTAATTAATACATGGCTAAAACTTGTGCTGTACAGTCAGTGAAAGCAGGTTTGATTTAAGAGCAGTAAGAAAGAAGGAAGCACACCCACTTTATTAGCAGAGCTCAGTCTTATGTAAAGCACGTGATTGACACTGAAAAGGACAATTTTCCCTGCTGTTGACCACCTCTCCACATTTAAATGTAATCTGTTCTGAGAATAAATTTAGCTGCATAAAATGATTGTCTCAACTGTTACTGGTCCATGAAAGTGGGAAATGATTTGTTCCAAATTGTGGTTGAGGGGAGGGAAAAACATACTGGTGGTTTAGAGGCAATGGCAGTACAATGGATGCTTTTGTATCTGGAAAGCTGAATCAACAGTTTCTAGTTGAAAATTACAAATACATAACTGGATTACAGAAAATTAGTTACATAAGATACAGTTTTACTGTAAAAAGTCATCGAGTGTTTAACTGAGCATATGGGCTTCTACCTACAAGCCATCTGAAGTCAGTCCCGGATGTTGCCACCATGTGATGTTCAGTGCTTACAAAGTAAGCTGCTGACCTGCAGAATCAGAATCTTCACTACCAGCTCTTTGATACTCTTGGTAAGACATCAGGATTGTAACTGGTGTAGCCTCCGTAACATTTCAAAGACGCAAACTCCTGAAAGCAATATGAGGCCGATTGTGGGACATCATGACGCATATTACATAAGTAGCCCAGAAATTGTGTCATCAGACACATATATGTTCTTTTACAAGTAATTTTAATTATATTTAATAATGAATGATAAAGATTTTGATTTAAAAAAGAGTTTAGTTCTCTAACTGCAGAATCTCTTAAGTTTACTTTAAGCATTTAACAACTATATTGAAATAAAACCCAAAATCCCCTTACTGTCCATTTCTTTTATCTAACATGTAGAATCTCTCCTCCTCCAAGATGGTTTTGAAATAAAATAGGGATTTTTTTTTTTTCCAGTTGTATACATTGCATGTGCACAGGTCTAGGTCTATCCTTACAAGTTTGTTCAGAAACAAGAACAGATTTCATCCTTCTATTGGAACAGGTAAGGAGCACGGGTTACTCGCAGGGTTGTGCAGCAGGTGAGTGATGCCTTTGAATAGGACAGCTGGCCCAGATTAAAATGCTAGAAGAAATTTGCACTGATTCAGTGAAGCAAGGGTATTTATCTGATGAACAAGAGCCAGCTGTCTACGCTGCTGGTGTAGTATCATTCACATCCTTTCTTCTGAAGGTGGTGCTGATCCAGCTACATTGACTGGTGTGGGTGAGGAAAAAAATAGATATTAAAACATTTTCTCTGGATGGGTCTAAATCCAGACTCATATGTCAAATATGTTAAGATTCCATACCATATTGTTGACACTGCTGGGAACACTCTTGCCAAGTATCTTAAATGATTGCCTAGAGGAAAATGTCTCTTCTGGGCTACAGTTACTTTTGCCTTTCTATATTGCTATGCTGTCTTTGTTTCATTTCTACACTTCTAATCTAAATACAATTCTTGAGGTTCCTCTTACTGTCCTGTCATTGTTTGCCATTTTCTTTCTTTATACTGTCCATATTTAATACTACATCAGGTTATTGTTAGAAGTATCTCTACGTGTCCCTTTTATCTTCCGCTCAGATTATAAGACAACTGTAGATATTTTACAGTTATTTTTATATTTGCTAGCAAGAGGGAGCAGGTTAGAAGCCCACAGCTGTTTCCAAAGACAGCCAAACTACTCTGTGTTCAGTCATTATTCAGCTGACTAGCAGTAACATTTATAAAAATAACTTACTTGGACAGTAGCAGCTCTTTTCAACTAAGAACTGCTTAAGAAAGTTGGTGAAAAGCAGTTACAAGCCATGACATAGTCTGACGTGACATTATGACAACAATTCAGTATTTTTAGCATGAGGATATTTTTATCTATTTTTCGTTGTTAATATTTTGAAGCACACCTGAGTAGAAACCAAGGGAGTAAGTACTAGAAAGCCTATGCATGGGCTTTAATGTACTTGGCCATTTGCCTGTGCAAAAGTTCACATCGAGTTTAGAAATAAAGGTGAGTTAACTGGCTTACTGCGCAAGGCTGTTTCCGTGTGTCAGAGTCTAAATGGTAACTCACAAAAATGGTATCTAGCACTTGTAAAGAGAAACAGCCACTTACAAAATGCAGTCTCACTTTAAAAAAATCTGTTTGAAATTGAGTATTCCCACAGATCTGTGCAGGTCATGGGGGGGCGGGGCGGCAGAAATGTATGCTTTAACTTGTCACTTTAAAGTGTATAGCAAGAAGCTATAGTTTTGACCTCACTCCCCCCAGCGGTCTATCAGCCTTATGCAGCTGAGCTCCATTCACTTTAAAGTGTGATTACTGGTTTAGAAATATCCATGTTAGACAGTAATTTTTATGCAAATATCCTATAATATATCTCTTTCCCACAGCAAGATTATCCTGCATAAAGGTATACTGTAATCTAAGTGTATTGATTAATATATACAGGAGTCTTTACCTTCTGTATAAAGGTAGGGCAAAGTTTGAAGATTCTTACAGCCATGGTTGAGGATGGCCAAGCACAGCTGGCTTGACCACTTTAGACAGAGGTGGTGGAAGTATCCTACCACTCAAACCCTTTGCTCCAGTCCAGCCATGAAGGCAATGACGAGTTGATATCCTGGGTTTGTTTCCTTGCGAACTCACGTATGGTGTTATCACTGGAGGCAAAACAATTTCCACGGGCTTCAATACAACCCTCTTATGTTCTGCGCGTGCCTTTCTAGCAAGTTGTCTTTCGTACGCCTTGCCCATAGATGACAAATGAGATGTGTGCTTCGGCACTTTAGGCAGAGCTGTGTCTGCAATGGGGTTGATAGGTTTCTTCAGCTGAACATAGCTGTTTGTTCGGTTCACATTCTTTTGTTGTATGTTACTGACTGCTTTAGACACGGAAACTTCAGCCTTAGTATTGGATAGAGTTTGATGGTGAAGGAACTCTGCAATCTTCGGCTCTCTACCACTACCAGTAATATTATGTCTACGTTGTGTTACTTTCTGCTTTTTCTCCTCTTCCTTTGATTTTTCTACAATGCCGTCTAGTAGTCCTTTTGCTGCAGCACGAGCCAAAATGTCTTTAACAGACACGTTTTCAGAAGAATCTTTCTGAAAATTTCAAAGGAAACAACAATGAATCTAAGTCACAACACAGAGCTGCAAACTCAATACTTCAAACTCAGTACTTCAATCCCACATTCCTCAGAATTTACTCCACGAGAAAACTACAGCAGAATCTAGCAGAAAGACTTAAGTCACATGTGATAAATGCTAACCAAACTATATAACCAAACAAGAAATTAAGAACGTGACTGTTGTGTAAAGAGGTATCTGAGTATCTGCTCTTCAGAGACTTTCCCCTCTACAGGCCTGAAGACGGGAAACTGAATTCTGGACTTTGTACTACGTGTCTCCCACATTGACTTGCTCTGTAACATGTCTGTAATAACATGCATATACATATAGATATATATAAAAGTGTGTGTGTATCAGAAATAGTTACTAAAATACAGAAATATTATCATTAACATTAAACATGAATAATTTTCATGATAAAATCCTTGCTCATAATACATAAGCAAGGAACTCTCAAACTAGATTAACTAGGAACTAGCTCAACATCCAAGTATGTAAAGAGGAGCAATGGGGAAGAAACTATTTACAACTAGCCAGGAAGAGGGCTTCTGTAAACCAGAAATCTCAGTTTAAATAATAAGTACATGTTTTCTGCCTTGCGGAAAATTTTCATTTCCAGAATCGCCTAAAATTGGCATAGGAGCAATTGCTTCTGTGCATTAGAATTTGACTAAAATATTATTCAAATCAACTACCTGAAACAAAAGTGTTTCTTTCTCTGGAGGGAGACAATATGGTAGACAGATGTACACAGCATGATTAACTAAAACTTATTAGCTCAGGGAGCCAGGTTAAAAAATATTTTACATTGAAAACAAAGAGGTCAATAATAGGTAATTTGAAAGGCTTTTCATGTGTGATTCTCTTAATAAAATCTTCCCTTCTAATTTCCCCCAAGACACAAGCTTCTTTCAAGCACTGTAATTGCAGTATGACACAAAGTGGTACAAATAACCAAGTAAGATCTCATACCTTTAATTTTCAATGAAATTCTAATTAGCTCCCCTCCTTCCTCTTTTAGTGAAAAAAGTCCTACTTTTCTCAGCCATGAGAGGAAAACATTGACGCTCAGAGATGCAAACTAGCCCTTTAAGGCCTTTCCTCAGGAATCGTGCCAAGACTTTTCCACTTACTCAGCAAAAGCCCCCTGCCTTTCAAGCCAGATTTGCATATGCCTTAGTTTTGGGAGGAAACATTCATACCTATTTTATTCAAATTATAATGAAGTCTTAATCCCTATGGGTGCCACTGTCTGCTTGGATACTGGCAAATCTTGGTGACACATACAGACATAACAAATACCTTTACTAGACGCCATTTATCATGAGTCTCATCAAGCTGTGTATTTCATTCCAAGGTGTGACAGCGACAATGTATTTCCTCTAGATGTTCCCAGCACTGACTTCAATCAAGAGACTGCTCTGATCACGAACAGCTCCAGAAGAAAAGGCACGTGTTGGAAAGCTGTGCTCAGCACAGGACTCTAGAAGTGGCACATTTCAACTGCTCACCTATTCTTTGTTCTTAAGACAACTAAAGAACAGCCAGGAATTTTTTTTTAAATGTTCCATTTCATATATTGTTTTGTGGAAAATGGCAGTATTCTTTTTCTGTGAAGTGTTTTTTAAATGGTGATTTTCTTAGCTTACCTCTTTTGCTAGAATAGCTAGAAAACAGCCACTGGAAATTTCTGATGGCTCTATTTTGAAAAAAAATTCAGTGGAAGCCTTTGAATTGGAGGAAGTAGAAAAAACAGGAGGAATAAGCCTGTAAAAAATAAACAAATGACCAGAAAATAATATTTAAGCATATAAAAGGAAATAAACAAGGATATATTAAAAGTAATTTCCAAATTATGTCTTTCAATGACAGTCTTATAGAGCCTTATCTTCATTTTAAAAAACTGCAATTCAAGACAGACGTTCAATTGTCAAGACTGTCAGAATTCAAGACAGAACTCATCTTTTTAGAATTGGTTTTTTCCATTTTTCCAATAATTCCCAGTTAATTTTTTCCAGTAATTAAGTATATTAAGCACCAGATAATTAATGTGTATGAACGTAATTAACAACTGTGTTCTTTCTCAGGTCTGCAATTACTGGATTATCAAGTTGTCCATGAAGTTGGCGAATGCTCTGAAAACACTAAGCAGTATACAGAAATTGTACAGGTGTTGACTTTGAGTTAAGTATATGCTCATAACAAATAATACATCTAAGCTAAAAATCTTAGGTTAGAAAAATTTTCCTATTAACTGAGTACTGTTTTTTCAAATTTATGGTTTTGCAGTGCATCAGTGAGGAAGGAAGAACTAGCCTTTTCTCATGTTCTCCTGTATCCAGTAATCCTTAGCTGTTCTAAACAGGCCTCAAGGACTTGGCTTGTAAGGCTGCTAAACTAGTACTAAGCTGTTGCAGTACAGAAAAACGCTATCAAAATGTCCTTATGCCGTTATTGCCCCCTCCTCTTCGCACTGCTGAGGACTGTACGATACAGCCCCTCCTCAATGGTCCATTGATCCTCTTGAGACAGAGCTTTATTCAAAGATGGTTACAGAGAAATGCATTTGATATTTGTAAGCAATATCCTGATTTGGCTGGCTAGTCCATTTCTAATGGGAAGTCTGCAAAACTGTTTGTTCCCAAGTTTTCACCGTAATCTGGATTTTTCGTATGTCCCTCGGAACTTGGTAAAACAGACTACAAGGCTCACATCCTCCTTGCATTACTAAATAAAACTCTGTGTCCTATGACACATAGGAGATTTTTGCTTTTAGATTTGGTCATTCAATGCAAAAGGAATCCCTTTAACAGACTGTCTGACCCTAAAAGTTGCTGCAGAAATTAACTCAAATTTGATAGGCCAAAGGGAAATGCATGAATGGTTTAGTGTCTCCTCTATACACACCTGTTCACAATGTGTATCCTTACGTAAGGTAAAGCCTTTGCTATAAACTGTCATATCCTTAAGGTAAGCTCAGCTTAGACAGTGGGTAGATGGCTGAAATTACCGTTACAATTTCACAGCCCTAAGACCAGCTGTATGACCCCAAACTCCAGCACAGCCTTATTTTAGTTCAGCACCACTCCAGCACTGCAGAGTATTTCCAAAAGATATAATACACATAAGCACAATTGGCTAAGAGTTTCCTGAAAGCCCTCAGTTTTCTTGGAAAAGGAAATTAAGTAGATCTGTGATGATCACACAGGTTGTTTTATTGGTATAACTTGCCTCTCAAAGACACTACTGTGAACACAGGCTAGTAATTCTGCATCCAAGTTTTTCATTCTATCCTGCATTCTTTAGTCAAGTAAGTTACCTAATTAATTCTAAGGAAAGTGCACAAGGAACTGTCGTAAGTAGTACATGCATCTTAAATAGCTTGAGCTTTCATCTTAAGACAAGCATAATCACACTATATATTTTATTTATGGTGTTCTATTACTGCTCTGTTTATGCTGGCTACCAGCAGCTTTCTTATAGCAAGAACTATGCATGAAAACATCCAAGATACGTGCATGACAGTGAAGGAGGAACTGATTCTGGAATCATCATTTATGAAGTTCAATCAGTCTTCAGTCACAAATTTGCTCAGGTCTGCAAAAATCCTACTGTAATTTTATTCTCCCTTTCTTACCATCTGAGATTGCCTTGTATTTGAAAGTAAAAGTATAATTTGGTGGTATGACAAGTTTCATGATGTTTCTGCAAAACACTGAATAGATTTTGGGTTGGCTTTGGGGAGAGGGGGGATGTTTTAGACAAGGGGGAATTTTTTTCTGAAAAAATTAAAGCTCTGGAAAACTCAGGATTTTTTTTTAATATAAATTCTGTTATACATATATCATGAATTTATGTATTATTTGTGTTCAAATAATTCAGAGACCATTATGTTCCAATGTCCCCCTAGTTCTCCCCATACAGTAATAGCTGCATACAGGTCAAAACATGACAGACATCACAAAATTTCAAATCACAAAGGAAAACACAGTTTACAGCAAAAGTCCATAAATGCTTTTGGACTGGCATAGCATCATTGGCAAGACATACCCTGATTTCATCCCATTTAGCGGAAAATTTCAAGCAGGCTGCTCTTTTCCATCGGTGATTTGCAAGAAAGATGCATTTTGTTGTACTGTATCTTAACATTATGTGTAACATACCTCTTTTTAAAATTCTTTGGACTGGCCACAGTTAACATTTGCTATTTTAATCATGCAAAATTTAAATACACTGAACGATATCTTGAACCACCGTACCTTTCCCCACAATGGTGAAGTCATTAACATCATCTAAGGTAATATAAAATCTAAAAATACAGTATTACTCTCCTGTGCTTTTGGCAACATAAACTCTTTTAACCTGCATCCTGTAATCAACTATTATATCTACGTGCAAGCCAGGGCTATCTGTTTGCATTTATCTGCTGTGACTGAAAGGAAAATCCAGAAAGTAGCCCTCAGTCTTTTAACAACTGCTCCAGCTGACAGGGGTGACAGCTGACAGGTTTTAATTACATATAAAGTATACAACATGCATACTTTTTTCATATATATTTGTATTTGTTATGATTGCATAGGATGTTCTCTTACTGTAACCTGTCCCCCCAGAAGTTGTTCATCTGAATACAGGGACGAGCAATCCTACAACAGAGGTTCTTATTCTTCTATATTATTCTCACATTTTAAGACTTGGTTTCTTTTTCCTTTGAAACTGATCATTCTAGGTGAGAAGCTGAGAGCATGCTAGCAAGTCCCCTGACTTCTAGTCTCCATTTTATCTTAAACTATCTTCATTCTCTGAATACTGATAGGATGAAAGCAATAACTATCAGAAGCTCACCACAATCTTATTTCCAACCAGCGATGCTTTCATCCCATCTCGATTTCAGATGGGAACAAAAGTATTAGATGAAAAAGTCAAGAGGATGCTACTTAGTACTCTCATAACATCAAAAGGAATTAAATAAGAGGCAAAAAAACCCTATTTTAAATGTTAATCTAATGCAAGACAGATCAGTCTAGGATAAGAATTCTGCTACAATGTGAAGTTATACTTAATTTTTCCATAGACAAAACTACTCATTCCATACCTATATGGTTGTACTTTATTTCCTTCCACTCCAGATTCCAGTGCTTTTTCCACTACTAGTTCATTTTCTTCTGGGTAAACCGAACAAGTGCAGTAAACAATAGCTTGTACTTTGTTAACTACAAAACAAACAAACAAAATTTTTCTACTGTTCAAATTCTTCATACACACAGTGGTTTAGTAAGGACTGAAACCAGCACAGAAATTATGCTTGGATGTCATTTTTACCAATAAAATATATCCTCCTGCACACAGTGTTCAATCTCTAGTGTTTTTTAATAATTAAAATCTTTTCAAATATTTGCAGATTTCAGCAGAAATTCAGGGCTGCATCCAGTCTTTTCACACAGCTACCAAAGGAGGGGGGAAGAAAGTGGCAGCATGCAGCATGGAGTCAGACTACATTTACAACTTTTCCAAAGCAGAGTATGACTAAGCCAGTAAGCCAGTTCTCTATACAGTGCTGAAGATTATTGTATTAATGGCTGGTGAATACTACGACACAGATACACCTTTAAACTTGAGACAATCATTATTTAGGGGGTTTGGTTACACACTTACCGTTAACTAATAGAGTAATCAGTGTATTTTTAACTACATAAAAACTGGTGGCAGTACAATGGAATTGATAGTACAAGATATTCCCAGAAATCCAAGAGCTAGCACACTTACATTTCATTGCATGCATCAATTCATTAAGCTGCCTCTCAGCAAGACTACTGAGTTTATCCTCGGATACAGATCCTTGGAAAAGGTCTCTTAGCAATCCTGCATCTAAATGCAAAGAGTTGTAAATTTATTAATGCAACTTGTATTAGTGTCTTAAAATTCGGTTGTTTGCAGAAAATACTTTGGTAACAGACCTGATTATTACTAGTGCAGTGGGAAGGTAGGTTTTATGAATTACAATACCAAGGAATGCCTAAATGATTCTTCTTTCCCTCTTTACCTGTAATTACTACTGCCTCTTACTTGTTTCTATTTAATGAAAATTGTACAGTGAATAGACTTATACAATCAATAAAGGAATGTCATCAAGGGAAAATTATATATATTCATTGGTATCTTGAAATAAATTTTCTACCTATAGTCTTTTTACTTTAAAAGAAAGGCTATATACACTCTGCTCCCCAGAATAACCCTCAAACTTCATACTATCGACTTGAAACTGCCTTTACAAAACACTCTTAATCATTCAGTGCCACCTAGAAAGATTTTGTTTTCTCGTTGAGAATCCTAAGCTAGGCCAAATATGTTCTTGCTCACTTTGTGTGGAAAAATCTTCTGTGTAATTTATTTATTCTCTTTTGTATTTCCATAGTAGCCTGCATGTACATTACACACACAGAATTATGCAAGTTAATACACATGTTTTATAGTAGTTAAAAATCTAAAAGGAAGGCTATTTTATAAAATGATATAATTTACCGAAGCAGCTATGATGTCCAGACCACAATACTTGAATACTATTTCTACAAGAAAGCATGAGCTAGCTATTGTATCAAAAGTTACCTCCATGTTCATTTAAAATAAAGTCTATTGGATTGCCAACACCCAGCCCAGAGCATGGTGGTAGCAGCAAAATAACTTTCGCATTTTGAAGTCTTGGGTCTGTTGGTCCAATCTCAGTAAAGTCTTCATGTAACAACTGAATATCTGAAAAAAAGGGAAAAACTCAACAGTTCTACATGCAAGCAAGCTTGCCTAATTTTAATGGGATAATGGTGAAGAGACTGTGGCATTACACAGACTTCCATAGAGCTAGAGCCTGCTAGACCCAGATCCTCCAAAGTATGTCCCACTGACTTCAAACAGATTGAAGGAATAGACCTTAGCATCTTCCACTGAGAAGCCTGCTAGTGGGGCTCTGGAGTCCTGTTGTATTCTGTTCTGATTGTGTCCTCTGGGTAAACCAGACAAGTGCATGTGTCTTGGATTACCACTCTCAGAGACAGGTGAAAATCAGACTGAAAGCAACAGCCAAGACACCAAATAAACAGACCCAGAAGTTCCCAGCTACCAGCTACACCAACCACTATACAGTGACTACTTATATGGAAAAGTTCACCCTGACATTTCAGGAGCCTGCATCTACGACGGTTAATCTGCAACCTTTGACTAACTTGATTGTAGCTGAAGAGTTGTCAGTTCGCCTTGTTGCAAAAAAAAAGTTGTTACTGCCCTCCCCAAATCCTTGAACAAGAGGTCTCTGAATCTTGACAGAAGTATGTCATATTTATAGATATCACAAACATCTACATTACAATCCTTTATGCATGCCAACTGTTTTAACACCTACTTTTACATCCCATGTGACTGAGCAAGTTCCTCAGTTCAGCTGCTTTTGCTGAAGATTTTACACCACAAACAAAAATTCTGGACGTGCTGTGAATTGTCAGCGCTGACATATGGGCAATGGTCAGATGAGAACCTACGTGAGCCACTATAATGTCATCGTCCGTATTCAACAGTGCCTGTGCAGAGTGTACAGCAAGGCTGCGAGACTTATCCTAGAAAACAATGACAGAAAATTAAATGTGACCAACTAATTTGGTTTCTACGAGTGCCAACCTTCCTTTCCAAATTAGGAAGTACTTCATTGTTTTCATGACAAACTAGAAAGAGGGGAGGAGAAAAACTAATCATGGATAGCTGCTAATACAGAATTAAATAAAGTACAAAACCAAGCATCTTATTAAGTTAAATTCACTAAATTTAAATAATTTAATTCCAACTAATGCATAAGAAAGCATAATATCTATAGGTGAAAAGAAATGTTAAGGGCATATCATCCCCATAAGGAGGAACTCTTAGTGACAGCCAGCTCCAGAAAAGACAAACATAGGCCACAGTATGCAAAATTCATCCTCAGAGGCAACTTAACAGAGAAATGCAGAACTATTCACACAGCTCTTGAAGATAATTATAGGAGAAATGAAGCCCTTACGGATCAAAAACTAAGATTTTGCTGAAATTTTAACACTGAGGCAGATCTGAATGCAGAAAGCACATTTACAAGAGTAAATTATCTCATACTACAGATGCTGAAGAGAGAGATACATATCAAACATTATCTCCATCAAATTACTTAAAAAGGCAAAGAGTGAAGATACGGACCACAGGTACCAAGTTTTGCACCAAGTCTGGTAAATACTGGTGTTAACGGGAAAAAAAAGCTAAACCTTTAAGTTCCCATTAATGTCTACGTATCTACTTACACCATTCAAGTACCACCCTACTCCACCACACAGAGATGGAGTTTTCGAGGGTTCTAACTTTGAATATTCTGAAGTAGTAATACTCAGAATTTGTTCTGGTGACCTACGAGGCTGTCATGTATAGTTCTTTTCTGTGAGTCCGCTATTCAAAATATACACATTGACATAAGACATTCAGAATTACTTTGTAAGCTGGGTAATAAATTTTCAGGCTAAAATTTCCAGAAAATGCTAAGCATCAAATGAAAATGCCCTTTGAAATGTTTCTGCTAAGCACTCAAGAATCATCAGACACTTTAGATAATTTGTGGTTGTGTGTTGTTGCAGGGTTACTCCAAACCACCGCTCTACAACAGGAACGTCCGACCAATCTTGCCTGGACAGCAAGTCAGGAAAAATGCCAGTGCGGTTTATGAAGATTTAGGAACCACACTGCACAAAATACAAAGAAGCATCATCATTCCATCACAAATATGCAGTTGAAGAGGAAGAGATGTTACAATAGTAGCATACCATTACCTACTAACTGGGGGTAATGCATGTAGAGTTACACAGAAACTTTCCTCACATTTTCAGAAGTGAGACTGCCTCTTTGACCACTTTTGATGTTTATTTCAACAGTTTTAAGATTAAATTTAAAACATTTTACTAATTTAATTGTAGCTATCAATTATAAGCATTAACATTTGCATGCTAAATTTATCAAATGAATCAGTTTCTAACTTTCTGATTATTAAAAACATCCAAAACCTTTTGAGAGTATGTTGCTGCCTGACTGATTTAATAAGACAGTCACACAATACATGATCTCTTTCTAATGCAAAGCATTATTTTAGTTTGCAGATCATATTATTCAAGGGTGACATCAACTCACCTGCAGTAAGAGTTTGCAATCTGCAAAAAGATCTAAATTAAGCAGTTCTTCTTTAAGAGAGGAAGGAAAAACCAATACATCATGGCAATGTTGGTCCATACAGTATGTATAATGGTCGAAGTCTGACACAGATTCAACTCTTGTGAATCCCTTCTTCTTCAAATCTCTGAAAACATCTTGAAGGCTGTTAACATACAACTCTGACCATTAAATATGCAACAGTTACTTAAGCAACATAGTTCGCATTGATTATACGGATTTTTGCCTTTTATTTTTTCAGTGTGTGTATATACATATGCATATATATATATATATATAAAAAATACAGTACTGCCTAATGCAGGAGGGGAATTCACTCAATTTTAGGCATATAAGTTCCGGTTTGAAACAATTAAGTTAATAAGTCTGACAAAAAATATGAAGAAAGAGGTATGTGTCTCCAGAGGATGATTCAAAGCATCAAAACATAAATGTCCATGTGCTCAGGAGACACTGTAGCAAATTTACTGCTGGAATAGCTTAGTTCTTTCAATTGCTTTCAATTTAGCCCAGCTCACCAATGAATTTAATGGCTGATAACTGAAATAATCCTTGTGTAAATGTAATGAAGGCATAAATGCTGAGGTTTGCAATCCAAATATCATAAAGATTTAAAGGTATATACACCAAGACTTGTTTGTTGAAATGCAGTTTCAGACAGTGCCATAAGCTGATATGGTACATTAAATGTAGGATCAACACAGCAGCTTTTAGTTCAGTCTTATTTAAGGGTTGCAAAATCACAACCAGAGTAAGACACCTTCTCTATCTTGAAGAGCCTATAACCTAAGCACAGACCATTGGTCCAAGACAAGAGTATGAAAACAAAATTCTTGAAAACATAATAAAATGGATTACCTGTCTAACAAAATAGATAACAGGATAATCTGGTATGATTCATCATCAGTTAGTACAGAACTGGGAACACCAGTGTTACATATATAGTAGCCCACTGAATATAAGGATTTTTAAAAGTGTATTTTTATTTCAAGTTTACACTATCCTTAGAGAATAAACACCAGTATTAAGTATTGTATCTGTCTTAACACCCTTTGCCAACATTATGGCTTACAGTAATATACCCACTTTTAAAGAAGTTTTCTCTTCCTCTATTTTTTGTCACAGAGTTTACTTACCCATATAGTTTTTTCTAACTTTATTTCCTCATTTATTTGGTGAAAGACCCACACAAGCAACAGAATAGTAAGAAAAACTGCTTCACAACTTTGTTACAGTTTATGAATACCATTACTGCAATATATAAAAACTACAAACAAACATAACGCAATGTCACTGGACTAAGCAGAATTTACTATAAGAAACTTAAATTACTGGTAATAGTATAACCTGGAAATTCTAAAACAAGTGTGTAGTAAACTATATCACTTCATATGTAAAAACGTCAACGTTAGATGATACTTTAAAGACCTCACCTGATTTTAAATGTGTTTATCCAAACACATAAAGGTAAAGCAGAAGCCCTTTGTTCCTGCTTCCGTATGGTTTCTGGTAGAATGTATTCAATTGAAAGAGCATCATGTTTGATGCGACATCTTGCTAGTGCAGCTGCCAACTTGGTCCTAAAACTACAAAAGCATAGTCACAAGTTCAATAAGTTTTATAAATGTTTGCATCAGCTATTAACATGCAACATTTCTATTACAATGCTATCTTGCTCAGAAACCGAAACCAAACGTGAGGCCTCATTTTGCATTCTGTTACAGAAAATACACAATTATAGGACATTTTCTACCCCAAACAACAGTAGATGCAAGGTCATAGTACATAGCTGAGACTGTTTTACTTAAATGCACAAGGGACTGGAATTATGACAGATGACTCCCAAATATATCCATTTTCTCAGAAAGCTAAAAAAAAAGAAAATGTTTTGGAACTGCAATCTGTGGAATACAATCCTCAGATTGTTTTGTATGTTTGAAGATACAAATACATATATGTGCAGAATGAGCATTTGATGAAAGCTGAGCTCTAAATGTGTACAGAAACAACACAAGTATGATGGCAACCAGAAGTCAGTTTTATTATTATCACATGAAAATGTCAGAGGAAATATTCCCAGTCTTTTCTTCCCACAAGCTTTATGCATAATCTTGATATGTGATACTTCAAAGCAAATAAATATTGCTGGTGAGCTACTTCAGATGTCAAGGTATATTACTTACTGCCCTCCAGGAACACCTTGCACTTATGATATTCTTGAACTTTTTGGGCTATTCTAAATCCAGCAGCAACATAATTTTGTCCAACAAATGCCTGTTGAGTTCATCAACACACTGACGAAAGAAATACTTGAACACTACTTAAAATGTTTGTTTTACATACCCTCTTTTTTTTTTGTTCTAATTACTTAAAATAATAAGTATTTAACAAAGTTCCATAATAGAAGTATTGCTAAATAAATGGATGTTATTCCATTCCAGGACCTCTTGACTCTATTACACTCATATTTATAAATGTTTACTGAGTATTTAATTTCTTTTCTAAAATTGTATGAAAAAAGCTTCAACAACTCAAAAATAAGATACCTTTTTCCAGCAAAATAATCCACAATATAAAGATGGTTAGCTGTACTTTTCTTAACTATAGGAATATGAAAGTTTCCCTTCATACGAGGTTCTCATTAAAAATAAAAACAAAGCCCACAAAATTTGAAGCTGAAACACATCTGTAATATTGACAATTATAAAAAAAAGGCACTGGTTATATAAATCTCTATTTCTGCTCATATATATCAATGCCCATCTACAAGAAGGGCCCGAAGGAGGATCCAGGGAACTACAGGCCTGTCAGTCTGACCTCAGTACCGGGGAAGGTTATAGAGCAGATCATCTTGAGTGCCATCACGCAGCATGTACAGGACAACTAGGTGATCAGGCCCAGTCAGCATGCGTTTATGAAAGGCAGGTCCTGCTTGACTAACCTGATCTCCTTCTATGACAAGGTGACCCACTTAGTGGATGAGGGAAGGCTGTGGATGGTAAAGCCTTTGACACCACTTCCCACAGCATTCTCCTGGAGAAACTGGCTGCTCATGGCTTGGACAGACGTTCTCTTCGCTGGGTAAAAAACTGGCTGGATGGCTGGGCCCAAAGAGTTGTGGCGAACGGAGTTAAATCCAGCTGGCGGCCGGTCACAAGTGGTATTCCCCAGGGCTCAGTACTGGGGCCAGTTCTGTTTAATATCTTTATCAAAGATCTGGACGAGGGGATCGAGTGCACCCTCAGTAAATTTGCAGACGACACCCAGTTGGGCGGGAGTGTTGATCTCCTTGAGGGCAGAAAGGCTCCACAGAGGGATCTGGACAGGCTGGATCGATGGGCCAAGGCCAATTGTATGAGGTTCAACAAGGCTAAGTGCCGGGTCCTGCACTTGGGTCAAAACAACCCCATGCAACGCTACAGGCTTGGGGAAGAGTGGCTGGAAAGCTGCCCGGCAGAAAAGGACCTGGGGGTGTTGGTCGACAGCCGGCTGAATGTAAGCCGGCAGTGTGCCCAGGTGGCCAAGAAGGCCAGTAGCATCCTGGCTTGTATCAGAAATAGTGTGGCCAGTAGGACTAGGGAAGTGATCGTCCCCCTGTACTCGGCCCTGGTGAGGCCGCACCTCAAATACTGTGTTCAGTTTTGGGCCCCTCACTACAAGAAAGACATCGAGGTGCTGGAGCGTGTCCAAAGGAGAGCAACAAAGCTGGTGAAGGGTCTAGAGAACAAGTCTTATGAGGAGTGGCTGAGGGAACTGGGGTTGTTTAGCCTAGAGAAAAGGAGGCTCAGGGGAGACCTTATCGCTCTCTACAACTACCTGAAAGGAGGTTGTAGCGAAGCGGGTGTCAGTCTCTTCTCCCAAGTAACAAGCGATAGGACAAGAGGAAATGGCCTCAAGTTGCACCAGGGGAGGTTTAGATTGGGTATTAGGAAAAATTTCTTCACCGAAAGGGTTGTCAAGCATTGGAACAGGCTGCCCAGGGAAGTGGTTGAGTCACCATCCCTGGAGGTATTTAAAAGACGTGTAGATGTGGCACTCAGGCACATGGTTTAGTGGTGGACTTGGCAGTGTTAGGTTAATGGTTGGACTCAATGATCTTAAAGGTCTTTTCCAACCTAAATGATTCTATGATTCTAAAAAAAGTTCTTAGCATGTATACCTGTATAGATAACGCTCTATTTTCCGAACTTCTGCTACAGGTTCCTCTTCATCAAAAATCTCTCGTGCTTGAAACTTTCGGTCTTGTAGGTCATAAAGCATCACAACAAGCAAGCTGGTTAATTCATCTGGCTGCAACAGAAAACCAACTGGATAGAGAAACTGACACAAAGCATGCCTTACTTCTGCAAAAAGATCCATATCAAACAGCAGTCTGCCATGTGAGAGGCATTAAAAACTCCAATGAAATGCTTATTTGTAAGAATATGGAAGTAATTCCTCATGGACAGTTAGTAAAACACTGAAGAATTTTTTAAAAACTCAAATACACAACTTAAAAGTTATTTAGCTTATCAAAACTAAAAACATTCTCCATACATACAGATAATATACTGTATCTTAACAACTTTTAATGTTATCAGAATTTAAACTGTGAAATTATTTTCTCCTCATAAAGTAGTCCTTGAATAGCTAAGCTAACAAAAACTTCTTGTCTATCAATGTCTCTTGTGGGATTCTTTGGTATATAACAACTGATAAGCTCAGCATATAACTATTCTGCAGTTGTAAAATTGTAAGATTGTAAAATCTCCTTCCCATGTCTAATGTTTAAATCAGGGAGCATCTCCTTCTTCGGGACAGCAATTAACAGCACTTCAGTTACTCTCGTCTACCTCTTTTCATGACATTCCTACAGTTCTTATGCCTTCGAAAATTCTTACCTTCTCGCAATATAACCGAAATCAGCTAGAAAACTCAAGTTATTAGGGAAATACAACCAAACACAAAATGTTACCATGTAAGTGGGGTTCACTCCATGCTTTACAACTCCCAGGGACAGGAAGGGAACATGACTTTCTCCCCACTCACAAGGGGACACAGCTGGGAATGAAAGCACATCGACATGGACTGGCTCATGCACAACATCACTGAGCAAGTATTATGCTGCAGTGAGCATTATGGTTCACTCTCCTACCTTCTTTCTTTGAAGGTTTTGATTCCCAGCAGTAAGGTGCAACAAGAATCTCACAAACAACGTATCTAGTACCTTGGAGATTGATGCTTTAGACAACTAACCAAAAAGGACAGCAATATTTCAGTCTCAGGCTATCGTACAGTTCAAAACAACAAATGTTGTTTTGAAGAATGTTGCAGAATCCTCAGAAAAGATTCTAATTACATCAACTCAGAAAATACAAAATTTATTTTCTCACAAAAACGTTCACTTACTATTGACTGGCATGGGTAAACACAACTATCTAACAATATTTCTTCAAGAAGATCTTGATCTGCAAAAAAAGAAAATATTGACAAGTTACACTATGAAATCTACAAGATTCTATGGAAGAAAAAGAAAAACTTATAAATCACTAAAGAAAAAGCTGAAAGTTTAAACATCATGAAAATTAAGGGCAAATTCAATCACAAACAGTAGCAACTCTAAATAAGTATAATTCCTTTACGTGAAAAAGTACAGAGTTTAAATGCTTGATTTCACAAAATGCTAACAACACTTAGATATACTTAAATATTTGAGGGATACAAGTAGTCTAGCAGTAACCTGTAGTTTAACAAAAAATTCCCCAGATCTCTGCTGTCAGGCAGAAACTAAACACTTTGTTTTTCCATATTTTCTCTGCTGCATCATTTCTGTTGGCAATTCTTGGAAAAGTTTTGTACTTACATTTTAGAGCATTGAAAGCCAGTTTGTAAGATACATGCTGGGAATACTCGTTTTTAAAAGTCAGCATGGGAGATACTGAGTCATCACCATACCGCACCAATATTCTATCCTTACGCTTTTCAGTATGAATGCCCTGAAAAATCTTAGCTGCATTTATGTATACGGAGTCGTGATAGCCATTCTTCTCAATCAGAGTCATTGTTCTTTTTTCAACAGATCCTTTTTCATCTGAAATTTTCATTTCACTCAAGTCTGAAGTATCATTTATAACATCCTCATGTAAAGACACCAAGTTACTTTTAGAACCTGGCATTTTTCCAGTTGCTGATTGTGTAAGTGCAAGTCACAATCCTTCTGCCTCTGCAAAAAACAAAGTTTGTATTGAATTATGAAATTTTCTTTCACTAGAATATACTTTTCCCTTCATTTTCAGATTCTCAATAGAATTTATTTTCTTTAGGCTCTAATCCTGCAAATATATATATACATATATCATCTATACTTCTATACATCTATCATCTTACATATAGTAGAGAAGTATTTATAATAGTTTTCTTACCTTATTTATTTTCACTAATGCAGATACAAAGACTGGTTACTTGTTTCAAGGAGGCCAGTGCTTTACAATAAATGATCCTAAACAAACTATATGCAGAGATTTGAGTCTCTGTGTCTAATAAGAAGCATTATTATTGCAGACAGAATACTATCTCTTACTAGGAATTCCTCTTTAATAAAAAGACACTACAGAAATTTCAAAGCAGCCATCGTCTCTTCCAAAGAAGAACCATCTTGAAAAGAGTTGCAGTGAATTCCATATGCTTGTCCACTAAACTGCATATCTGTTCCTAAAAATGGATAACAGAGATCACCTAAGTGTTAATGTATTTAATGTATTACCTAAATACAATTTTAAATGCAGGAAATCCATTCTGACAGTCTCTAAAGATAGTATCCAACTCTCCATAAGCCCATGTGCATTTCTTAAATTTTCTACACATCTTACAGAAGCAATAAAATAAAAATTACCTTCCCCACAGGTGGAATAGGGCTTCAAGAAAAAGAAAAATAAAAAGCCCCAGTGTTAGTTGAATCCAAAAATATGCTTAAGTTCCACATAAGATGTACTTAAAGTATATCCATCACACTGCTTGGATTTACCCTACTTGCTCTGGTTGTTATAACATGCATTTATGACAATGCTTGGAGGCTTAGAAGTCAGGTTAAATGTTCAGAAGAGGGCTAAGCCAAGGCAAATATGGTCACAGAGGAAAGTTTTAAAAAAAAAAAAACTAGTCTTCTTGTCTGGGCAAGAATAATACAAGAGAACTGTGAGGAATTTAGCAGCTTTAGCACAGAAAGCTAGGCATGGATCCGGTGCTGACAAATAGTTCTAGATATTTTAGGATTAACAGCACAGAATAGCAGAATTTGTTCTTTTTGCCAGTCTAAAAATCAAAAAAAGGTGGTGATACTCTGAACAAACAGAAAGGATCTTCTCTTTTGCTACATAATTTAGTTCAGTACAACCATTCTCAAGCTTTTTCCCTGCGCTCCCCCACATTCCTCAGGATAAATTACACACCTCTTCTCCCGGGTTAGACATACTTGCTCAGCATCCTTTTTTCCTCTCCCCTTTCCTGCCCCCATCGCAGAAAACAGTGGCGAAGGACGATGGCAGCACACAGGGTTGGAGGGGAAAGGAGGAACACAAGCTGTTACTTCTCCAGCAGGCAGCCATGAAATGCCCCATGCTGAGCCAGCACTCCCCCGTTCAAACTCCCTTTCCTGAACATGGGTGACACTCAGCCCATTCATCCCCTCTCCAAGACTGTCACAAGTCAGTGTCCACCCAGCCCAGCATGCTCCAGACAACCGACCAGTGCTGCTTCCTGAGTTCTGGTGGCTCATGTGGAGGAGGCCACATCTCCTTTCCCAGGATCTGCTCCCCAAAACTGAGAGCTGCTAACCCTGTAGAAGCAACTTTTGCTGTCTCTTTACAGAGGTCCTGGGCCTCAAACAAACAGCTTTTTCTTGTGGGAGTCAAGCACCAACATCCTTAGTGTTAGATGCAGCACTGATGGATCCATGGAGAAAATGTACATTTATTTTATGAAGCCATATTGAAACAGAACAAGCTGCGCTATCAAAAGAAAGCACTATTCCTCACTAGAATAAAGTACCAGATTACCTAAACCAAACTGAAACTTTTGTGCTTAGAAAGAAAAAAAATCATAAATGCTTTCAGGATGTTTTACACTAATTTGACCAGAAGATGTGTATGACTTCACAGAAACGAGGGGAGCATCTCACAGGGACCTCACAGCTCAAACCCCTTCTCCAGCTGAACACAAAATACTCCTTTTTAGAATATGTAGCAAGTGAACTAATGTTTGTGGTGTCAGGACTTTCAAGACTTGTAGGGTTCCCGATTACTGTCTGTGACTCCTTTGCCAAAGCCATTTTTGCTGACCTGCAAGACACACTGCTATTAAGACGATTTGATGAACACACTTTCCCAAAAGACAAATGTCATCTTAATAAAGATGAGATGACAGTGCTCTGCCCTGTGCAGACACACTGCACGGTTGCAACACTGTAAATCATAGCTTGGATTACTGAACTCTGTGCCAAGCAGAGAACACCAAGCTTGATTAATATGAAGCTCAGCTGGGAAGAACAAGAGAAGAGAGAAAAGACCCTGCCTTTGTCTATGGAAGAAATGAGCTGAATCTCAAGCAGATTACTCGGTTGAGGAGAAAAAAACCCTCAAGGTCCCAAGGAGGCCATCATTCTCCTAAAGAGAGAACGGCCTTCAAAGTTCAGAAAGATTTTTTTCCATTGTTTAGTTAAGAAAATCTTCAAATGAAACATGAATTTGTTGTGTTAGGGGGTCGCTGAAGAGAGATGAAGAAAGAATGTCACAATAGAAAAAAATAAAATCAAAGTTTACAATACCCCTGAGTCCTACAAACTCTAAATCAATCTGATTTGGACCCAAATCCAGCATCTCTCCATACAGTCTTAGCACACTGATTCAATGTTAAGAATACATACATATCCTCAGTGATCTGGCTGACTAGAGGTACAACTGCCTCATCTACCAAGCAGAAACTTGCTGTTGCAATAAAGTTTCCAAGTTCTTGCCAATATACTTCCACACTGTTTTCCTGAAGCTTGATCAGATTTGCAAAGTAGAGTAGTAACAGGGTATGCAGAAGAAGGGAACTTAAAGACACCTGTGACTAAAATTTAACGGACAGCTACTGGACAGCTGTTCTCCATGACACCTAGAGTTTGTGTTGTAAACAGCAAGTACCTATCTCAGGACAATATTGGTTGTGAAAGCAGAGAAAACAGACAAGAAAGTATCTCCCCACTTCTGCTTCCAAGTCATAATCCACTAAACTGCTGACAACGATCAGGACAGCTCGCTGTTAGCACAACAGTTCAACGAGCAATACCAGTAGCATCACAAGGCAAAGGGAGTGCTTCTTGTGTACATTATCTGTGCAAAGGGATGTACAAATCTCTCTTCTGAAAACACCTGTATTATGGATGCAGATAGACTCCCATAACACAAGTTACTGTTATCCAAGTACAAACAGCAGCAATAAAGATAAGAAGACTGCAGGTTTCAAATAGTAGAGTGGGAACTAGAGAGGAGGCTGGGGAAATAAATCAGACTATATTGCTTTACAGCCAGGCAGTGCAAGGTAGGAGGCCTGGAGGCCTTCACAGCATTTTTTCCTATCTTTTTTCCAAAGACTGAGTGGAGCTCTCAGCTGGTCTGGCAGGCTCTGTATTTGAAGCATTCAACACGTCTAAGACTAAGCCCACAGGAAAGCCACTGGAAGAGCACCTGAAGAGAACGTGGGTGAGAGAGAACAAAGACTTCATGCTCATGCTCTGAGGAAGCTCTTGAACAAGACGTTTGAGGTAACCTTTTTCTCACTCTCTAAACCATCTGGGAAAAAGTAACACGCCAGGTGTCTGTCAAGTACCCTCACAGGATGCCAACCAAATAGAACTGTCTCAAGACCAGCAGGTTTAAATATGTAAGAGAGTTTTAATCATTGCTTCCCAATACCAGAGATAACTACCATTTTAGCCAGTATGCTCGCCAATGGAACTGAAGAAAAATTGGATTCATTTATTTGAATGTTCTCAGTTTCAAGTGAAGCTGTCCATAGACTGTATGGTTTTACAATTATGAACTAACAGCACTAGACAAATACAGTACTTGTGGCACACAATATAGATCCATATGAATAACAAATAAAAAGTATGTTTCCAGTTTATATGTAACTTCACTTGAAGTGGAAGTTAACTAGTGCGTCATAAAAACTCAGCTGGAAGGATGGCTCCAGCTTTGAATTAATGAACTTAAGTGAATAGAATTATGACATTTATTCACTACACAGCATAATAAAGGATTTCCACACACATCAAAGTCACTAATTCCTCTGTTTATATACCAATACATGTATTTTTCCTATTTCTTCAGTTATCACCTTTTTCAGTAGCCTCTACCATTATACAATTCAGAAAAACAGATAAACAATGAACAACCCCGCAGCATTTGTGCTGTATCAGGTACGGCAGGCAGCCTGGCCACCCAGTACTAATTCACATACATTAACAGGAATTCATGAAAAGTTGCTCTGTGAGCATGGACATGGTTCCTCATACATCAACAAACAGTAAATCCTTGACAACCATATACTGGAGTTTTTGTCTTACTAATTTTATGGGTATACATGACTGTATCTGCTTTCTAACATCAAATGCGACTGTCTGACACCGGGCTTCAACGGATCATAAAGCTTCTACTGTCCCCAACTTCAGTTAACTAAGCTGGAAGGAAGGGAAGATTAGTGAAAGTCAGGAAAAGAAGTCAGCCACAAGACCATTCCCCAAGTCCACTTTATTTATGAGAAACGGTCCATGACAACTCACAGTACAGTCATACAGAAAAAAGACACTTCTTTGTATAAACACACAAAGGGTTTCTTGAAACACTAGGCTGAAAGGCCTTAAAAAACAGTCCCCCCAAAACCACACAGGCGCGAACGGGGCGACTTCTAAACCCTTTCCCCTCAGCAGTAACCCAAGGGTCCTTTTTTTCCTGACAGGGTTTCTCCCGCCTGCATCTCCCTCTGGGGATGGCGGCGCCGGGCGCTGCGGGGAGAGGCGGCCCCGCCAGCGGTCTGCCCTACGCTGCCGCCGGGCCTGAGGGGCTCCCCTGGGCCGCGCCGGAGCAGCCCGGGCGCTGGAGCCCCGCTGCCGCGGCTGCAAGTTACCCACGCCCCCCGGCCCCATGCCGGGCAGGGGAGCGGGACCCCGCCGGCGGACCCCGCACGCCCCCGCTAACCCTTACCCGCCAGCGAGCGGCTCTCCCCTGCCCAGCCGAGCCGCGGCCCTGGGCGGGACGGGCGCCCCGCCCACAGGCCCCACCTGCCGGGCCGCGCCGGGGCTGGGGATCGTTGGGTTCGGGATGGGACGCCGCCACCCTCTGTGCTCCGGCGGGGGGGGAGGGGGGTCCGCCTGCCCAGCTCCCCCCGCCTGCCCGCGCCTCCCGCCAGCAGCCCTCCTCCGGGCCGGGGGCATTGGTTCGGGCCGTGGCGGGCGCGAGGGCGCGGTGCGCGAAGGCGCTGTGAGGCGGCGTGAGGCGGCGGTGCCCGCGGCGCTCGGTCGCGCCTGGCCACCGAGCGGGGCCTGACAGGCCGGGGCTCCCTCTCCAGGGGCCAGGCCGAGCCCTTCCCTCTAGGGATTCACCAAGAGTCGCAGAAGTAATTAAGAAGCCACAACAAAATGCCAAGATCCACCCTGGCAACGGCACGCACGCATGTGCGTGTATGAGATGTGTTTCCCAAGGGTTGCCGTGACTGGACCTTTGCGCAAATCCCTGCCTCGGGAGGAAGAGCTGCTCGCATGTTCCCTTTCTAGCTTTGTTTTGTTTTGTTTTTTTTTAAAAAAACTTCTGTTTAAAAAAAAAAAATCCCCAAACAGCATTAGTTCTTGCAAACTCCATGACCACTTTAAAAAATAAATCTTGCCTACACCCACATTTCTAACTGCATCGAAACACCACCAGTTGCAGGACTGGAAATCCCACAAATGCAGGAATAGCCCCAGATAAGGTTCTGGGTTTTAATTTGCACTTGAAATTAGCAGGGTGCTATTACCGTACACCGTGCTCTCGTAATGTTTTAGCTGTCTCAACGTCCGCTTTTATTCAGTCTTGAAACACATAATTGAATCAGACTTTTGTTTCCAGACGTTTTATTTCAAAAAAAAAAGGCATTTCTTGAAATTATTCCAATAATCAACTAATAAATCAGCCATAACCTTGTCAGAAATCTACTTCTTCCCCATAAAATTTGTTCCTGTTACATCAGTGCTGTTGTGGGCAATCTTTAAATTCTCCTGAATAAGGGAAGATCCCCCATGATTCAGTTAAAATCTGTGACGACCTTTGGTGTGTCATTTCTCCTATACGATCCTGCCTGGCACCTCACACAAGCATCTGCCACAGGAACGAGTGCTCTTACATGGGGAAGTTAGAAGTTCAGACTCACTTCTGCAGCAGGACTGCACAAAAACGAAGTAACCAGGGCTTTGGTCTAGGTTGACAGTACGTTTAGTAAAGCTCAGTACAAATCTTAGCACATCCGTGTTTTTACAAATTGTGAGGTCCCAGAGTTTTTTGGAAACAAGCTCCATTGAAGCACACAAGCCAATGCTTGTTATCCCTGCTGAAAACTTGGACGTTAGCCAGATCCCTTTCTGGTATCAATATTATAAGATATCTAAGCAAACCAAGCTGCGACTCTATGCAATCGCGTGCATCAGGACTAGAAAATTTGGAGAGTTAAAAACAATCCTTAGTTTGCTCATGGTATAAAGACACCTTTCTGGTTTGGATTTGCTATGTGCTCCAGCGACGCTGCTGCAATTGTGACAGCAGCAATTAATTACAAAGCAAGCCAAGCAGACTGGGTAAACTTTGCACTCAGCAGTTCAAACAAATCTTGAATCCTTCCTGATGAAGAGGAGGAATACATGATTAATAGGTTGTGTGGATCCATAGGGCACTATACTAGCAACGATATAGATGGAAAGGAGTTTTTTGTGCTGTTTATTTCATTTTGTCCAAATAGACATGGTAGCTCTTTTTCAAAGACGCGACTGGAAATCACTGCCCAATGTGATTGTCATTTCTGTGTACTACTCTTTCACCTTCAAAGTGAAGGTGAATATTATTTCACCTTCAGGTGAATATTATTCAGGTGAATATTATTTTGCTACTGAAGATCGGAGAAAAAATTCCCTTCTTCTTACCAGGCTTTATGAATTCAGGTTCTTCCTGAAGTTGTATTTGGGTTGGCACTGAGAACCAGAAAGTAATGAGAGAATGCAGAGCTGGCAGATCAGTTGCAAACAGGACTGCCTTGAAGAGGAAGGTGATGGAAATCAAGTTGTGCTTTTAAAGGCAATAGGATTTCTTCTTGTATGAGAAGTAAAGGATTAAGCACTTCCAGTACAAACTGGAGTATGTCTAAATTCATCAAAAGCATGCTTGTAAATTGAGACATCAAATCATTCAGAAGTATCTGAATGGTTTAAATATTAAAATAATTTCTTCAGATTTGTATGAACAGAAACTTGAAAAAAGACTTGGGAAAGATGAGTAGTTTTCCTATTCAAATGCCTGATGATTATATGAAATCATTACCAATTTTCAACTTAAATCATCATGGAGTAGGGCATGGCCGAACCAGCAGAGAGATGCTGATGAGGATTTAAAAATTCTCTTTTTCTGGTGATCTAAACTCCGTATTATAAAGCACTACTCTGCTGGCTGGGGCAGAGAGAGTTGTTTTAAAATTGCAGTCTCCAGTCTCCTGGTTACCTGTGCATAAGAACTGTTTGGAGCAGCGCTGCTTCTGGTGGTAGGCTCTTAAGCCAGATTTAAAGGAGTGAGATGGGAAGTCTTCTGTATCCTAAATTTGAATGTACACCATTTCTGAGTATTGAGCACCCACTGAGCAGTGTGTCTGAGTTTTCTTTGCTTTAAGCATGTGATTTAGGATTCTCTGGAACTAAGAGAAAACCTGTTTTCGTATAGTTTATTGACACTGCTAAACTCATATGTATCATGTACCTCTATATCCATACAGCACAAGTATTAATGAAGCATCTTGGTTTAGAAAATTAAATATACTTTGAGTGGATTTGCTTCTTCTAACGGCTCATCACCTGGACTAGTAAATTAAAAAATACACAATAAAAGATTCAAGCAACATCTTTTCATCCCTGTGGCATATATGTATTAAAAGGAATAAAAACATGAATATAAAGGCAGTTTTGTTTTCTGGTACCAAGCCACTGTTGAATCAACTGAATGCACAGTATTGTTTCTGTAAACAGTTTTCAAGACAAGGACGGCAAGTGAGAGGTCTTAACGACAAGAATTTAACCTGTGCAAACGACTTCATTAAAAGCTGCCATTTTGAAATGTCTTGCATCAGCGATTTTATTTTACATTTGCTAGAATGCAATATTACTGAATTTTATTTCCCTTATATTAATATGGATTAGTCTGTCTTATTTTTGTTTGACTGTGTTAGAAGTCAAAACTAAGAGGCCACACACATTGAAGCCATGTGAATATGGACAAAGAGGAACAAAAAGGTCAGGAAGTCTGTTTTCCCTCTTTGGTGGAAAAATACCATTCCCCAGAAGCCCACTAAAGTATTTTCTAAATTATTATTAACATTTGAAAATCATTTGAAAAATCAGAATACAGTGTGGCAAGCTGTCCTGCACGGTAACATTCTCAGCTTTCTGTTGGGCTCCTTGCATTTGTCAGGTCAGGGCAGCGCAGGGACCTGCCAGGGGAAGCTGCCCACCGAAACGACCCCTGCGCAGAGCCTTTGGCCATCGCCCTCTGCAGAATGGGGAAAGAGGCAAAGCCCAGCTACTACAGCGATATTTACAGTAGCATTACAATTTCAGGAAGGACATTTGGATGTGACACGTTGGGAGTAGACATTTGGATTGTAGGGGTAGAAAAACATTGGTTTTTTTCCCAGCTCTGTGTAATAGTAAAGGTGCATGCAATAGGTGACTGATCAGCTGGTGTGTTAATTTAGTGGAGCTGATCCACTATGACTGTCTTAGGATGTTCTGAACCATAGGGACACCGAGATCAGGGTCAGATTCTGCTGATATTTGGGGAAGTGTGAGTCTACGTTACCTGGCAAGTAGTTGCTGCATGTGTAACTGAGGGCATTATTTTCCTGTTAGTTTTTCAATCATTTTGTCCATTGGATTAATTCATACTCATTAATAAAAGTTTTTCTCCTGAATTGTTGAAAGTAAAAGAAAAAAGTTATCAGAGCCAAAAAAACCAACCAAACCCTGGAAAGTTTTCTTCATTTCATTCATTTGCAAATGCAGAAACTCTGTTTATTTTGCTAAGAATTTTCAGTACCTGGAACTATTTGTCTTTTTAAAAAAAAAAATATATATTAGCACCACCATCTCATCTCCTTTTTGTCTGTGACATTTTTAGCGACTGTCCTCTCACTGAAATTCCCTTTAAAAGTCCTTTGTATCTTAAGTTAGACTCTTTAGCCTGGATACTTTCGACTGATTCATGGAGGGGGGAAAAAAACCGAAATACTATTTTGTTTCTTCTGGGCCCTTTTTTCATGGAGCTTAGCATGTCCTGCAAGCTGAGTAATCTTGTTAGGGTTTATTCAGTGGGAGCTAAAGTGACTCACCAGTTTGCAGGCTCGGCCCCCTAAGTGGTGCATGAATGAACTGCTGACAGAGTTAGAGTAGAACATTAAGAGTCAGAATAAAAGGTTAAATCTCATTTCCTTCCTGCACAAGAGGTAATACTTGAGTGTGTTTGTTAGGCTAAATCATGTCAAATTTGTTACATGAATTTGTTTCATTCAACATGAGTATTAGGAAGCCATTAGGCTTTTTTATGTAATCTAGTGGTTTAAACTATATGTAGTACTGCTTAAGGACTGAATATGGTAAAACCTGAATTTGGTGGCTCAAAGGTGGTACAGTGCATTGAGTTGATACTTTTATGGAACTATCTATGATGGGAACGAGATCTTGCTCCTGAGTGGCAACTTCCAGCTTAGAGTCCACTTGCCCTTATTTGAAGCCAGTCTCTTTTTTTTCCTATGTGTGTCATTTATCTGCACTGATTTTAATCTGTCATTTTATTGGCCACTCACTCGGCCTCATAAGGTCTTTCTGACCTCATTTCTAACACCTTCCCTCATAGTCACTACTCTGAATACTTTCATATATCAGCAAACTATCACATCTCATTACTCCCCTCCCTTTACAGGTTGTTGCTGGACAACAACAAATCCCCATATGAATTACTACAGAACTCCACTGATGACTTCCCTTCACACCTTCCCTTCCTATCTTTTCACCAATTATTCTTCATGCAAGGACATTCTTTCTTATCCCTCTTATTTTGAAATTACAATCCAAGTATAATAAATTATGCAAAGGCAAAAAGACCAAAATCTGCCAAACTGGTCACGCCCACAAACGTCTTACCTGCTGATATTGTCAGTGCTGATTTCTGAAATGCTGAATTTCTCAAAGAAATCAAGAAACATGAAATATTTGATTTGTCAAATGAGGTGGCAGGTGCTGACAAGGTATATCAAAACCTAGGAGATCAGTTCATATGAGTTTCAATTCATCCAAGTCTTTCACCTTGTAGAAGTTTTCATTACTCATTTCATCCACAGGAACTTGGGCTTACTAGCTTGAGAAGTTCTTCATAATGAAAGATCAGTAAATAATTTACTTAAAGTAAATAAGAAGTCGTTAATAGCCAGGATGCCATGTGTAATGGGCATGTCTGTATTTAGCATCATGTTGTTCTTGGTGGCTATGGAACCTGATCCTTTGAGTTGCTCTGTTTTGATAGCGCTTTCAGACATACTAGATTAATTATATGAGGAAGGATGCCATTTTTATTTGACTCAACACAAGTTGCAAAATAAATGTGTAAACAGACCTATTATATAGCAGCTGGGAGTTAGTAACAGAACAAAGACTTCAATAGTTTTTTCCTCCCTTAAACGCTCTGTGAGTAACTGTGGTTAATCTGAAAATAAGTTTTGTTGCATAATTTTTCAGAAATTTGATGGTTCAAAACTGAGAGTCACTGTAATATTTTATTTGACTCAAAGATGTCTTTGTTTCGCATTTCAAACCATCTAACAAGTACCATGTCTTAAATTTAAAGCCTTTAGGGAGCTATGATGGTGAAAGACATATGACATCTTACCTTAAATTCCTTTTTTCTTTTATGTCATTCCTTCTTATTGAAGTGTTACACTTACCATAGATTTCTGAGATATTCATTGGTATCCTGGTTAGGGTCAGCTCTCCTACCTCAGAAGTGGAAGATTTAAGTTCTAGAGCAGAGAGTCTTTGGTTAGAGTTAGAAGTTAATCTGAATGCAGTATAATAACTTCAACCTTAAATACCATTTAACCATACAGAGACTGCTTCCTGGGCTCTAATGTCTGAGGAAATAAAGGTGATAAAACAAATCTTCCTCCTTTGCTTTTCTAGTCTACTTGCAAATCCAGCCAAAAATGTAAGGAGTTCATTCAAAAACCAAGTTTTGACATTTAGTTTTTCTGGATTTTTTTTTAATTTTTATTGTAAATCTAATGGCCAAATGAGTCCAAAAATTGCTAATAGCTTCAGAATGATCAACTGTTCACTGGAAAGGTTGCCCAGATATGTTCTTTACTCAATAACTGTGATTTTATTTGCTTTTTCTCTTATAACAATTACAAGAAATCTTGGGTTATGCTTTATAATAAGGAAAAAACAAGTTTGGTTTGATCTGGAATGTTGTAATTTTTCCCCATTCACTCTTCTGACCATTTCTTTTGCAGCTTGGAGGACCATGACTGTAACTCAGAATAGCACAGAACAGCTAACAGGAATTGGCTTGAGACTAACAAATAACCTGCTAGAAAACAGTAGGATAAACAAAGCGTTATTTTAGCAATTTGAAGTGTGGAGGACAAGGGAAAGCTGACTATGATATCTGAGGAAGAAATCTGGACATCAGACACCAGAATAGTTGCTATTAATAAGATTGATAGAGGCTTGGAAAAGGACTGGAGGAAAGTGAGCTGCTTCAGGGATAATAGGAGTAAGAGAACAGAGGAAACAGCCAAATTTTCTAGCCAGAGGCTATCACAGAAGAAGGAAGCAGGGAAGAACAGTGTAGCTTCCAGTCACACAGAAGCAAGGTAAAATGGCCATCATTGCAGTAGTAATTAACATTTTTTGGCACTCATGACCTTAGCTTTCCAAGTCTTCAAATAGTATGATTAAGATTTTTTGTAAAAGCACAGCAGTCAGGCTATTAATATAACATTCTTCTTCAGTTTCACTGGCTTATAGGTTATGTAAATGCATTTCTATTGTTTATTTACCAAGAAAAATGCAAGGCTGAGTTCCTTGTTTCTGATGGTTATGACCTTTAGCTAATATAGTAATCATTGCTGCTAACATTAAGATTCAACGGTGATTTTCTATTCACAAATACTTTTCATAGACATTTCCATCACAGGCAGAAATTCCTGTTGGCATAAATGGATAATTATCAAAACAATATTGTTTCACAAATCTGAAGTTTGATATATCCACAAAAAAAAAATCTTTCAGATGTTCTTAAAATAAATGTAGATACATTTATAATATTATTCCTTGAAGTTAAGAACAGAACAATTACCAGTACAAGTATTTCCCTGTATAATCTAATTACAGCTCGAATGTAAGGATTTAACATATAAGTCACCTGAGTTGCCAATGTTTATAGTTTATCAAGAAAAACAAAAGTACTGCATACATTCCATGGCAACCATTTGTGCCAGACAATGTTGATTTACGTATATACTAATAAAATTGTAAAGATGTCTGCCAGAAAGATAAAGGAGATACAGTACAGAGAAGTAAAGCACAGTCAGATAATTTGACACCAAAAAGCAGTAGTTGTGTGGTTTGGCAAGGTGTAAGAGAGAACATTCTTTCACCTGTCAGGGACAACGTGTTCAGGTTTTAGTGACATAAACAACTCATTTAATTTTCATCTTGTATAAAGGTAAGCACATCTATACAGGATGGAAAGCCCTGAAGCTATAAATGCATAATGAACTGAAGCTCAAAAGATTTGTTCATGTCACTGCAGTTGCAAATAAAATTATAACCTGCCTTGTTAGTACATTTTTTGTGGAATGTGACTAAAGTGGTGTACAACACTGTTTTCCTCCTTTGTCCTATAACGTAGGTTCAGAGCAATCTGAATGCCTAGGACAACCTGAGCAGATGCGAAGAAGTGAGACCCTCTGTTCTTGTCCAGCACCCCTGCACAGGTAACACTAGACATCAGGACAGATTTAGGCTCCTGGGGCCCCAGCAGCCTCCCCTCTCACCACCTGCATCCACTGAACTAAATTTAAACATTCCTACTGAATTCAGTGATACAGGATCAAGGCTTTGTTGTCCCATGCCTCTGCCCAGGTAATATCCACCAGTGATTTCAGCTTTGAGATCCTTAGTTCATTATGCCAGTTGTTCCAAATAATTTTCACACAGAGATTGTAAGTATCCAGTTGCATGGCAGGACTGGTGGTGTGGGGTTGTGCATGTTCCCTTCCCCACTCTGGCTTTCCACTCTGTTGCTGATATCCCTCTTACTATGATGACAAAGTTTCAGTTGCAGAGACCACAAATCTGTGCATGCTAGTTCTACCTTAAATCCAAGTTGTCCATGTCTCTCCTCTGATCTTGCCTCTTCTATGAGAGTCACACATCAAGGCCAAGGTAAACTCTAAATGAGACATTAAGATATCTGTGTGTCTAAACCAAGTGACCACACATTCTGCTAATGTCCACAAGCACCCACTTTACTGTGTTTAGTTTTATTGTTAGCACAATCAATGATATACCCAAGAATCCTCCTGAGCTTGGTTAAATTTTCCTCCTTTTTCTGAAGGGGAATTCTGGTTTTCAAATTCCTTCCATCTCCAACTGAGGCTCCAGCCCCTTACTTATAAAAATAAGAGTATCTGTCTGCCAGATCAAACAGCTCTTACAGCTCTGCCTGTTTATACAGGGTACCCATGCTTGATGTCGGGGTGATTTAGCAGACAAGCCTTGCATTCCAGTAGTCTTCTCTGTGACTCACTATCATCTAACAGCATACTTTTTAGCCAAGGCTATTTTCATGTGTCTCTTAAAAGTTTGTAATATGTGTTAGGCAGAGTTATAAAAAAAACTGCAAAGCTTAAAAAGATGGAGATTCATACTTCCAGGGCTCAAACCCTCAACAACCTAGGCACATATTGTAAGAAATCCTATTACAATTCAGTAGATTTTACAGGATCAGGCTGTTAACTATAAACTAAGGCACAAAATTAGCATCTTTGTCATGATTTTCCTGCTTTCTTTGCCTACTGGAAATTACTCATCTAAGAGCTAAGTCTCAATTGAATGTCAACGTGCTAACTTTGCAATTTAAGATACAGCCATTTGTTACAGGACATCTTTCTGATTAAGAGCATTCATCACGGTGCCTGTATATATTTTTCTCTGCTGATGAAGCTGAGTCCGGTTTCGGAAATCTCTGGCACTGCTCTGCAGATAAGAATATTGTAGAGAAAGCCACGAGTCTAACTGTCCTTGGAATGCCGCCAAGCATTTTAAGTCTCAAAATTAACTTAACTCAGCCCTATTCACAAGATCAATCAGTTCCCTCTCAAATGTATTTTACGTGAAACAGATTTGTGAAAAGTGTTTCTTAAGCAATGCAATTTCAATGCAGCTATTGTGGCAGTGCATATGCGTCATCAAATCGTTGGGTGGGGGTGAGGTTGCTTGATCTATTATGCAGTCATAGGAATAAGAAACACGCTGTGCTCCTATTTATTGCTTTTTACCATTTGTGGCTCACTTGATAAGTGCCCTTGCATGAAATTGTCCATTTTTCCCTTCTGAATACTTTGTCACAATTTTCCAGCAATAATAACAAAATAGTCTGTTAATAACATGAACTGACAAGTTTTTTAGTATGACCATTGCATTTTCACCAATACCTAGCAAACAGTGATAATGAAAAGGCACATTCTTTGTCCTAACAAGTCACAGTTGCATTTTCATATTCCTGAACAAACAGAAATGAAACAGTTCTCCCAACCAGAGATTAAAAGAATTTAATTCACTCAACGAGCAGAGGCAACATAACAGTATTCATCAAAGCTAGGAGGATAAAGAGGAGGCATAGGTTTTTTGGTGGAGTTAAATGTTGCTCAGGACATAATCTGAAATTGGAAGAAGCTTGTCATTGGGTGCCTTCTGAGACATCTCAGATTAGTGGCTTTTTTTAGACCTATTGTCTGTAAAACAGGTAACCTGCATACCCCAATGACTTTCAAACTTGGCTTTTTGTTGTCTAATAGGACATATACTGCTTGGAGCCTGTCCTCACAGTGCCTATCCTTTCTTTGTAGTTCTCACTGTAAGCCCAGTTTCTTTCAGGGAGTGAAGAACAGCAGTGACCTGATACAAAGTCTGGCACTTCCCTAGCCTGTATCCTGCAGTGTTTAAGTGCTCTATAAAATGGGGTAGGCTTTAGAAAACACAGCCTTCCGACTGATTTCATGCATCTAATAATAGCCTTGTAGGCGAGGAACAGCGCATGTGCCTCATGTAAGCGATCGTACTGTCAAAGTAGACAGAAACGTACAAGCTGCAAGCTCAGAAAACTGCTTTTACAAGCTGCTGATAGGTTTTGGTTCTTTCCATGCAGGCCAAAGGCATCAATTCAATATTGGGATGGCCAACACGGAAGACAATTTTCTTCCCTGTGGTTTAGCATAAAAGGATTTATGCAGTTCTCACTGTTCTTATTGAGGACTGGCTTGAGTATATCTTACACTTGACTTCATGGCTTATTTGCTTTTTTGCGTTACTCAGTGGATGTTGGTGATAAGGTTGCATCTTCTGAATGGTTAAATTCGCTAACATGAATAGCTAGAGCTGTTGAATGCCACTGCGCACTACTGTGATCATATTGGCTCTCTGAGAAAAACTTTCCTGAACAGAAATAGCAGTGTGCTTATCTGTCCTAAATCAAAACAGCCATCAGGCTTCCATTTAAAATTTCACTGATTCTGCATCTGTATGCTGGTCTGGTTCAAGCCAAAGAACACTGTGTATATTAGCATTTCACAAGTTAGTAATCAATCTCAAACATTATGGGTTCCGTAGAGACTGTTGGAAGGTGCGATGCTTTTCATAGGAGAAAAAACAGTTCTGTTCAAAACACTGCAAGAAAACAACAGGAAAATACTAAGAAAAGAATGAGAAAATAAAAGATTGAGAGTATTTTCACATTTATCATCATCTCCTTTTTCCAAATCTTTACATCCACTAAATTCTTTGAAGCACTCATTCTGTTACGCTAGTGAAGGATATCGTAACATTAACTTGTAAAATGACATAGAAGGTTGTTGCTGCTCTATTCCCTCAGTTGTTAAAAACGTCAGTGATAGTATTAATCATAATAGAAGGACTGCAGGGCCCTGAGTTTTCATCTTGTTACATAGATGAATGAAACACTGATTGTTTGATATCAACATATTTATTGGCAATTTAGAGGTTTTGTTCTTTCTGACAGCAGTTTTATATGTGCCTCTGAATTTCCCTTGATCTGTAGAAGTATCAATGAAAGGAAAATAAAGGGATGCAAGTCTAAGCACCTTTTTTTTCTGAAACAGGATCTGAAATAGGTTTATATTTAAGTTACAGAAAGAGTCCTCAATTATTTAATCTTTCCTTTCTAATTTATTAAATCCCTGTCTTGTTCATTCAGATCAAATTGCCTTGGTTTCAGCAGTGTATTATTGATCATAGCAAGCCCTGGACAGGCGAAATACTACATTAGCTCACCCATTTGAATTAAACACGTCCTTGTTACATGGAATTGTGTCTTTTCTTAATTTACTCATTCAGGTGACTGGCAGTTAGGAAAACTAATAAAGGGTGCTAGACAAATGAAAAGCATTTTACTTTTGCCTGAGAATATTCACCCAGCAGTTTCATGCCACTTAATTAGCGAAATTTTTGACTTGACGTATACCGGTGAACATGAGAAATAATTACAATTATGTTAATTTCAGTTATATTCCAATGAGGAACCTGAACCTTGTCTTCTGAACGGGCATCAGGTTACTCCTAAGAAACCTTCCAGATTTAGCTTCTCAAGTTTGTATTTCAAGTTCACAGCATGAAGTCCAACGACACATTCAGAACTTACAGCAAAAATCTCATATTTCTTTTACAGATTTCAGCTCTGGTACTCAGCTGCTTCTGCTCGGTAATAACCCCTGATGATGTGAAAGCTCCCAGGATGTGTGGAGAGGACAGCTGTGGGGTAGGGGGCTACTCTCCTTATCTAAAAGATTTCTAGTAGTGAGTTGTGTTATAATTTCACTACAGCCAAGAGAACAGTTAATAGTAATTAAAACCTGATCTGATTCTAGTGCTGAATTTCCTATGTTTCTAGTACTTCCTGGCAGTGTTCAGACTCTTTAAGCTTACCTTGCGGAACTCAGGTCACAGTTGCATCCTGATACCTGAATTGAAGCATTTGTAAATGGAAATATACTGCCTGCTATTTCTTAGCATAAAAAGAAATTCTAGAGGAAGAACAGTATTCCCAAACTGAACTTTGCCAGAATAATATAGTTTATTTTTTTTATTAAACATTACAATAAAATTCTGTAACATTACACTAAATTTACCACACAAAAGATGTATATAAATTCAACAGATGACATGGTCAATTTGGCAGCATTTCATCAGACATCTTAGTTATCTGATTGCATTAATGCTACATATCCAAATTCTCCTTGTTCTGTCTTTATATCTCTCCCTGTTGGAATCCAAGCCCTGGAGTCAAATAAGAAAATTTCCCCTACTCTTTGAAAGTCATGGAACAAAGGAATGAGTGACAGCTGTGATCTCTGAGAACAGAAAAGCACACACTTTGGTAAGATCTCACTCACTGTTAAGAAACCGTGAGTGGAGACACAGTACATGGTTAAAGCAGAGTTAGGGCCAACTCATGAAGTCCAGAGCTCAAACTTCATCTGCAACTGAATTAATGTGATTCTGGTGTTAGTGTTCAGATTCAGCCCCACACTGAAAACTGCAGATCCAGCTTTTCATGTTTGGAACATAATGTTTAAATATGATAAAAATCATTAAGCTTCTCTCTAACTAAGCTTAATTTAATCAGAGCCTCTCCGAGCCCCACATGACAATCTGCTTTTTTTTCTGGGTTTCTGATCTATTGCCATCACTTCAATTGCTATGAAAAAATATCACCTGTAATCAAATGGAACAGCATCATTAGCTGGTTCAGAAAACTCCTCAGGCATTAAAGAGACCGCTGCATAGCTAAGTGCTCAGTGTTAACTGGTTCAATCAGCCTGTTGGAAAAAAAGTCATCGTCTACACCGTAATGCATCACAAAATGCAAAGAATAAATCAGTCTACATAAATTTGGGCATGCTGGAGCTGTAATCAACTTGGATGCAGACTGAGAGCTGTAACCTGTGTAAGAAAAGCTCTGTCCTGTCCTCAGGAGCTTGCATGGGCCAGAGCCCCTGGTCTCCAGTTCTGCATTGCCACCTCCCGGCCAAGTCCCGGCACACAGGTCTGGGAGGCTCTGCCTTAGCAAGAGGCCTCGGGCTTGTGCTGGAACAACCAGTCCTCTTCATTTCCAAAACAGCCCAAGTGTGGTCAGTGTAACAGGCACTTCAAGTTTCCCCGCAGTGTTGCTGTGCATTTTTTGCCTTACTCTGGCCCTGTAGGGAAGACTGGTGAGCAACGAAAGATGGGGCACAAAGGCCCTGAGGGGTACTGCTTGCATTGTATGTAAACCCATGTGCGACAATATTAAGGTGTTTCCGTGTATGTGACATGTGTGGATTGGAAGTATGACGCTGCAGGTCCTCACTGCGTTTTCAAATTCTAAGCTAGGCTGAGGACCCATCGTTGCATGAGAGACTTCCTCACCCATCCACCTTGTTAGGTCTACATGTTGCTGGCTCACTTCTGGGCAAAGTTCAGTATTTCATTACTAGTACCCAGGACAAATGGGAAGTGGTCTACAGGCGCATTTTTCTTGCCCTTCCTTCTCTGTTTATCTCACTCTCCTGTATAACCAATAGTTGGTAGGGACATATCACATTTGTCCATCACAAAAGTAAAGCTAGGCTTAGACATACATTCATTTAACAAATGAGTTAGAGGTAATGCCCTCCTAACCACACCTCTCATCCTAGGATTTGTTATCGCCTCTCTGCCAGATATCACTGGTGGAATGGCACATGCGAACACTCCTCAGCCATGTCAGTGCAAAGTCTGATGGCTTAACTTAAGCTGTTGTGCAAGGCGGTTCAAGCTAAGCTGCAGGGTTTTGCATGGACCACAGAAAATGCCCATCTATTCTCTTCCATCAGCAGATCTGAGAGGGGCATTCATGCAGAGAGGATAGCATACAGCTGGGAGCCGTAGCATTGTGAATCTCTGGTATTTTTTTCTGTGAATATTTTGTGTCTGATTTCTATCATGTGTTTCACTGGGGGCTTTTAACAAAAGCATACATACAGCTTGGTCTTATTTAAAGTAGAATGAAAGACTCATCATTTTGTTTAAGTATTCCTCAACTTGCTGGTCATGAAACATTTTAACATTAAATTTAGAAAATGCACCCTCCCCCTTATAGTTTTACAGATGCATTTTCTGTTTAAATCTCAGAAATACATGAAAACATTAAAGTGCTGAGTGGTTAATAAATACAACAAAACCAGTAGAAAAATTATATAGTTAGCATTATATAGCCTTTCTTCTGTGCCTCTGGTAGGATGAATATGCCCAGCTTTACAGCAGCCGAGAAGCCATTTTAATTAGATTTTTAAATTAGATTTTGTAGACCTGTGAAGAAGAAGGCAGCAAATATAGGCCAAAAGATACCATGACTGCAGAGAAACTCATCATGCACCAGCAGCATCCTAGTAAAGAAGATAATGTTCTCTAGCCTGACCACACTGGAGGAAGAAAGCGTTGTAAGCTGTATTACAGAAAGAGTGCTTATGTGAAGACTTCAAACTAGCAGGCGTACAGAGGGTCTCTACGTATTTGAACACCTCAGGAAAACATACCAAGATAGAGGGAGACCTGAACTATCAGCAGCATTTTAGAATTCCTGCATCAGTAGCTTTATATGCAGTTTTCCAAAGGAAAAACTAATTTGCTGAAGGTTTTGTAATGTAGTATGGCAAAGCTAAGGCTGGTTTTTGGATGCTTTTTTCCTCTGGGTAAATAGTACATGCCAGTCTTCAGAACTGGCAGCTCAGCACTTTTCACCACCTTTCCATTAAGAACACTTTAAATGTTAAAAAAAAAAGCCCATGGGTCTGCTATTTCTGAAATAGAGCACAAATCACAATGCTAATTGAGAGGCAAACTTCTCAGACGTTGTTTCTTACTAGATGCGGGTCATGAACTGAAATTTAACTAGATTCAAAGAGCTGACTGGGTAAAAGGGTCAACATTCGGGGTCCCACTGATGATGGGAACGTTATTGCAAGGTCAATAGCTGTAATAGGGATGCTGACTTTTGAGTTGTTTTTTCAACTAGTCATCTGAGTGCTGTGAAACTAAATGTCTGGTCCGGTACTGACTAATGTGTATAACACTGTAATTCTCAGTGCATTTTGGTATTTTTTTCTCGCTATAGGATCATCTCAGAGTATTTAACAAGCATGCAAGCCAGAAGGCAACATTTTTTCTTCCATAAGGACTAGTGGCATATAACTGCACTATTTTAGTTCTGCATTATGGCTGCAGATATTTTCAGACATTTCCCTTTATTAAATGATGAAAGGTTTCATTCAGCTCGGGAAAATGACTGGTCTTGGCAACCGCGTACAGCACAGAGAGCAAGGAGCGACTCTCTTCTACCTTTTTTCCCTGCATCTCTACTACTCGTCCAGCAAGGGGAGTTGTAGGAACAATGCAGCCAATTTCCCTCAAACTCAATCCTAAAGAAAAATACCTGTGATCATTAGTAAGGCAAGTTCCCCTTTGGCTACGCTACTGTACAACAGGTCAAATACAAGACATTTATGAGAGACTTATTTACTATCTACTGATTTATTCTTAGTTTTGCGGAGGAGTAAAAGGTCTATCATGTAATTAGATAGTGTTTTCCAGGCCCTGATGTTGGGTACTCATCAATACTAAATTTTTTGAGTTTCGGCTGTCAGTCATTAGCAACTGAGTACATGACAGCTGTGCAATCCAGGTAGAAGAGACATGAATATGGTTGAAAGAGAAGGTATAGGTTTGTTAGCTTTTTATTATTTAGTGCAGTATTTTTAAACAAACAGAATAGTGCAACGTAAGCAAAGGGAATTAAAATGTGCCTAAATTCATTGACTGTGCATGATAATAGATGTTTAATTAAGCATAAAAGGAAGTTTAGCCATCTATTCAGCATATAATTTTTCCTGTACCTTACCTGTATATCGGTCTGTTTCATTACTAAAATGTATTCATCCTACTGTCATATCTGCATCTATACCCTTGCTCTTTTTCATGGAAGTTTGTTTCTTACTGTTCATTTATCTTACCGTAGTACTCTGTCAAGATCAGATCCTGTGACAAGTTGTCTGCATGGGTTTGATTTCATTCCTACCCCTGTACCCACAAACACTTTTGTACTTTTGGGGTAGTAGGAATGCAAGTAGACCCAGGGAACAACAGCAGCAAATAGACAACTTACATGCTCTAAGTTAAGCAAGTGCAAAGCTCTCTGTAGGATGTGGGCTTTATTCTTATATCAGGTTTATCCAATAACTTCCCTCTGGTTAGGTTTTGCAGGCTGGTTTGGTCATTATCTTTGGTCCTCATGTCTCTTTCTCAAATTGTGCAGTGTCACAGTGATCTTTTTTCCCTCTCTCATTACGCATTTGTTAGACCAAGACATACTATCTTTCATTCACCAAGCTGGGTACCGTAATAAACAGGAAAATAACTGGCCAGATCCTAAAAGCATTTGACATTCATGCACAAGGAATTAATATAAAGTTATTTGGGACCCCAATAACTGGATACTTATACTATGCTTTTTGCCCTAATGCCTTTTATAAACATGCGACGTGCAGCTCTGGTAGAGCTCCCCATTCTGGGATAGGCTGTTATACTACGACCTGATTCATTAGGTGGACATCTAAACTGTAGAGCAGAAGCAGCCTCCAGGCCAGGTAGAAAATACCCAAATCTATACTTTAGCAAAGTTTGGGTTTAGATGTGGATCCAGAACTTCACAGCTAGCACTGCCTCTGAAACAGGCTTTTTCAGGTGGTTTGCTCAACACTTCCTCAAAGCTCCAGGGCCATGGTCATGAAGGTCAACATGACAGTTTGCAGAATATTTTAATTTCCAGCCGTACTCTCCTGCTCTTCTGTCTACAGGTTATATCAGCCTGACATGCTCCTAAATCCAGATAAAAAAGTAGCAGAATTTTACTGAGTCTTACCTGCCTGCTTCATCACATGGTCAAAGGATGCATTAGCAACCACTTCACCAGGGATAAATTTATGTGGGTCTTGCCACACACAGAGTTGTCACAGTCAGAAATTGTTTCAGTCAGATTGGCATAGAGAAATCTCCTTTTCAAAGAATGGGTGAGGCAAAGCCAGAGCTTATTCTGGAAGCTTTCCGCGCCAGACTAGGCGATAATGTCAGATCCTCTCCTTCCTTTAATCAAAAGGGTAAACTTTTAGCATGTGTCACTGTGAACATGTTTATTTGTTTAGAGGTACTTGATCAGGTGGAAGTGGGACACAGTCACACGTGATAACCACAGAGGAGCCAGGCTAGGAGCAGTCCCTATGGAGCTGTGCAAGTCTTGAACTGAAAAGGAAGAAAATAGGAGGCTGGGCCGTCTCTGCCTCTGCCTCACCAGGCAGGAACACCATGCTTTTGTACGAGGAGATGATGTAAGGAGACTGTGGCTGCACATATGCCGTGCTGGGCGGTTTCTAGGAACTCCCTCACGCCTGCCTGCCCAAAATAACTGCATGCACACACACGTGTCCACAGGCTGGACATTGAAATGCAGGCATTTGAAAATATGAAGGAGAAAAATGTGGATCTACAGTTGATACTATTGGGAGGGAATTGCACTGCTTCTGAAGATCACCTTATATCTGCACTTTTTTAAAGTCTGGGCAACTTGACTTTTTCCATGTTCTCTGCCTGAGCTAATGTGCCATCAGGAACTGCAGGGACTCAGTCCTACTTCAAAGTCCAGTTGAGACCCAGGGATGAACGTGCACCATTATCTTCCTCACACTCATTTTTCTGGGAGCCCTTCCTTTGTTTACTCTCTCCTGAAACAAAACTTATCTGCCACCCTGTTCAGATTACAAAGAAAGTGATTTTCCTTCCCCTTTCATCACTTGTATTTTTTCAACTATCACCTTATCTCCAGCCTGAAAGGTGGGATAAGTTCTGTCTTCATTTGAGTATATCTCCAGGCTTCCACTTAAAACATTACAGATGATGCTTTAGCATCTGTTAAGAGCAGTGATCCTGCTCCGTGGATTTAGCTTTAATATATGTAGGTTTGAAAGGTCTGCAATCAGTAATAGTCCATCTCTGTAACACAATTTTTTATTAGATTCTAATCAAGAATAAGGATCCCAAATTTGCTCTCTAAATATGTCTAGGGTTTGGACAAATATTTTTATCACTGATGTTCTAATTATATAAAAGAGATGTGGATGTAAACAGAAAGCATTTTTTTTCCATGGCTAATAAAAATGTAAGTAGATATAAATAAGTATAACACGGTGTTTGATTTTAAAAGATAAGAAATGTATCATCAAATGTCAGATAAACTCTGAGTTTGGCTTGATTCTAGCTCAGTTTCACAAATTAAAGGCAATAAAAGATATGTTTATGGACTAACATTTTAAATCATCATTGTTGATGGATAACATTGTTAAGGAAATAATCCCTGTATTTTTTTATGCTACAGTTGGAGTGGGAGAATTTACAGTCAACTGCGTCAAATTTCTGAAGAAATGTTGCCTCAAATGTGTATCTGTTGTTATGTTCCCCAAGCTTGTAACAAACTGGGTAGATCTAACAAACCAGAACTGCTTGGTTTTAATACTGAGCAAAAGAATAGCAAAAGTATTCTGTTTTGACACAGATTCTTGTAGTGAATGGGTATCTCCATCTGGAGTGGAGTCTTATTCTGGCATTTCTTGCTAGAATAAGAAAGATGAGCATATTTTAATGGAGTATCTCTATACAATGGTCTACTCAATGATAGAGAGTCCATAATCCTTTTTTTCCCCCTGAAAATGATAAATTACTGCTGTGTATTTACTGCAGGTTTTCATTATCTTCATTTACTATGTGCTCTTTAGCTCCCTGATAGGTAATTAATAATATATTTAGGCTTGGGGTTATTTTTATTTGTAACATTACTCTTGAGGAATCATAACCAATCTGGACTGTACCTGACCTCAGTTTTCAAGTTTCTCTTAAAAGCAAAGTTATTATTCTTCAGACTTCTCAAGCTGAGTCATGCATTAATGTTTTCAAAGTAACCACAATTAAAATCCCTGCTAGCATTTTTTTTTTTTAAGTTGTGTTTGGGTGGGTACCCAAGTAGCTAACCAAGAAAGGTAGTTTCATGATGTGGCCTCATAACCTTTTGCACTTGCGCTTTTGCACTGACGTCATGAGCAGTACAGTGCTGGCTTTGTCAAAAATATAGTCATGTCCTTGAAAAATATTAAAATCGCTTATGCATTCCTTAAATCATGACAGACACATGCATGCACACATGCACACACATTCATGAGGGTAAAGACTTTGCTAGTTTAGTAGGAGTCATTGAAATGCCACTTGTTATTAAGTAAAACCTTAAAATGCACCTAACAACAATGATCTCTACTGAACTTTCAGCTGCACTTTTTGTGCATCATTTGTATTGACATGCCTCCTCATTTTTTTGCTGCAAAACTAGCAAACCACTCCTTTCTAAAGTGAAGAGAAGGCAGAGCATTAATTGTTTGGGTGAAACTTGGGGATAACAATTACAATGACTCCCAGAATGCTTTTAGTGATCCAGAAAGCTGAGCATCAAAGCATTTCCCTTTGTTTCATGTTCTCACAAAGCAAATCCATAGAGGTACTTGATGTATGTCAGTTTTTCCCCCCCTTTTGTGCTGCAAGGAGTGTTCTGGCTTCCTGCTATTGTCCCTGTTGTTTTTCTCCCCAGCCACAGGACCTGGTGCCTGCCCCTGCCACTAATTGCTTTTGTTTACAGGTAACATGTGCTGCGTGTTGCCACGCAACTCGTTGCTCTTCAGAAAATCCTTTAACTCCCCTTTCTCCTCTTATAGTAAGGCAGCGTGCCAGCAGCTCCTCACTTTTCATATTCAAACCATCTAGGTTGTGTAAGAGGCACAATATTGGATGCCAGTGCTTTGGAGGGTTCTTTGTGGTGGCTTTTAATATAGGAGAGCGCAACCTGGATGTGGCAGAAAAGGCAGGGTTCAGAGCTGTATTCCAAAGCAATCATTAGTAGTCAGACCCACTGTACAGGGTCAATGAATAAAACATCCATTCCTCATGTGCCTGTCATGGCAAAAATATACTGGTGTGCAGCTGGTCCCGTTAGCACTGCTGCTTTAGCCCAAATTGTAGTAGTTTGGGCTTTTAACTTCGGAGGTCCCCAGTGATGGCGGCATTACAGGGGGAGATTTCTATAGATGTAAATCCTCCCGCAAATTCCTCAGAGGCAGAGAGAGTCCACCTTCCTAATCTCTTCCTTTCCAGTTCAAGAGGAGGTGTTTAGAAATTACTCAGAAGTTGCAAAACTGTACACCAGCTATGACCCGCATCTGCTGAAGAGCAGGGGATTCAGGAAACTGGTGGCAGTGGCTGGAGCCACTCAGGGGGAAAAGGTCTGCAAGAAAAAGAAGCAAAAAAAAAAGATCCATATTTATCTCCTCCAGAACTGACCAAGCAGCTATGTATCCCCTATTGGGGCCATACACAATCAAGATGGCAGGAGCAAGGTCAACAGTTTCAGAGTTGAAAGTCTCATGGGCCAGCAGAGGTTTTGCTGGTAGAAGATGTAATGTTTGTGCTTCCTTGGGCCAGCTTCAGTGAATCCAGCCCTTCACTGTTTGTAATGTTCAGGCAATCTAGATCTTGCTGTTCCGTTCTCCAGACCTTTATTCCATGACAAATAAATGAAAGTTGTACCTTGTGACCTTTTTCTGCTTCTATGCATGGTGAATTTGAAATTACCACTAAAGTAGACCCAGGAACATCCATGTTAGCTCATCCCAATTAGTTAATAAATATATCTGCCTGCTCCTGTGCATGCAGCGGAATATTAGAAAACTAAACTGTATTCCTGTGTTTACCCATGGCTGTTTATCTTTGTGTATGCTTTCCCTACCTGTCACTATGGCCTTGCTTTGAAGTCTTGGACTAGAACTAGTCCTGCATTGATTTCCAGAGGCTTTGAGATACATAAAGGAGTTGCTAGTGATGCCAAATAGCACTAGTAAATGCTGGATTTCACAAGGTAGACGAGATGGGCTGAAACAGGTTCCCATTCAAATGCATCATTCAGATGTGTCCTTAGGAAGCCGGAGAAGATTTTCATTGGAAGAACCAAGGCAGACCTATCCAGTGAGCTTATACAAGCCAGAGACTAATGTAGGCACCACACTTTGCTCTCGGAAATCTGCAGGCCTGGTTTAGCTGTACTTTTAAATTACCTGTGATCTGGTGCTAGTGAAGTTGATAGACCTGCATTATATAGCTCTCATCACAGGTTTTAACAGGTTTCTCTTAATATATGAACTTCCTTAAATATCCTAATATCAGACAAAAAAGCCATTGTTCAACAATGTCAGAGAATGAGATGGGGATTAGTATTATTTCACCAGTCTAGTATATGCCTGGGTAAGAATGTTATTTCTAGTAAAGTTTTGAAATTCATTAAGGCAAGGCAGAATTAACCTAAGCAGAGAAAGTTAAATTGTACGTTTTCTTACATACTGACTCAACCCTGCACAGCTCCAGTGGAACAGAAATTTTGAAATGGACCTATTTTTAATTTCACCTTTTCTTTCCTCACAGATGTGGCATCTGCTAAAAAAGTTGTGCTTGTGGCTACCTGTGTTCTTACGGGTTTTAAATTCTCATTGCGTTTAAACGTAATTTCTGGATTCAGCCAGGAGGGAAGGAAAAGGAAAGAAGAGGCGCGGTCAGGCAGAGAGGGAAGCAAGGGGTGTCAGTGCTCCCATGCTGCTCATCATAGCCAAAAAAGGGATGGAAGAAAGATCTTGTCATCCCTTAGGCTGTGGTTCCAAGGACATTTCTCCTGGTGACTTGTGCTGGTGCAGGCAGCTCCCTCCGTCTCTCGGGTGCTTATTCCCACAACCATACAGTCCCATCAGTTATGCCTGCAAACCTGAAATTTTCTATGGGGGCTGGAAACTAGCACCAGAAATGGAAAAAGTGGGGTGAAGTGCTTATGTTTGCACCACTACTGAAAAAAAGACCTGTGGAACTACAGGCTTACAATGGTACCTGGGCAGCTGCAGATCTGGAAGAGCCTGTGAGACCCTGGCATATGTTTTATCTCAAACTCCTTGCTCTGTGGAAGGTGGACAGACAGTAAGGGTACTGCAGCCAGCTTCAGCTTGTGGGAGGGTTTATCTATAACAAGGTGAATATTTGGCTGCCTCTTCCAGAGGATTTTTTGACTACTTTATACCATCTCAGGAACACAAAGATGCAAATTTGAAGCCCAAAACAAGTCTTTCACATAATGCCCAGAAATGCTGAAGTGCTTGGTACTTTATAGCTCATCAAAATCTGGCCAGTTCTTGAAAATAATTAAGCCACTTTAAGTCAAAATTCAGGAATATTCAGTCAGCATTACACTATGACAGAAATTCACCACGTTGGATCACATAGCAGCCCTGTAAGCAAGGAAAGACTGTTACACTGCTAATTAATGTGCTGTTATGCCAGATGAGGAAACCAGAAATGATAGCTTACCTGACTCGCTCAAGGATGGGTGGAAGCACTCATTTAGCAAAGCTCCCACCAGCTGCGTGTGACCAGGTGTGATACCTTGAGGCAGGAAAGGATTCTCACCTCTCTATGTACATTCGATGTGTTTACATGTTCTGTTTTCTAAAATGGTCTCACCTGCAAGATGTGGCTTAAGCAGGAGAATCCACATGGCCCTTGCGATGGGCTGTAATGTACAACAGGGGCTGTAATGTACAACAAACCTGTACAACAGGTTTGGGTTACCAACATCGTTTTCTGCCATTCAAGACTTCCAAAGCCTTCCATTTTATGGATTACCTAATTTACTATATATGTGGAGGAAAGGCACAGAATTTCTGGACCTGGTTTGTCTGACAGTGGTAGACGCAGCACGTGCTCTTTTTCCATTAGACTACAATGCTAGCTTTATTTATCTTCTCAACTTTTGTATAGGATGTTGCAGGATTTGTTATAAGGCCTTTGCTACTCCGCTGGATCCGTGGAATCCGTACTAGAGCTGACTTTGAATAGCTTGCTTGTCCACATTCACAATCTATCTTTCAACAACCAGCACAAAAGAAAAAAAGCCAAGTAATGCTGCTGGTTAGAAGTTTCCCCTATTGTTCATCAAAAATAAGCACATCGTTAGCTTAAAGCCAGCTGAGAGTTCTGAGGAGAGTGGATACAGTCTGCAAAACACCAGCTTCCAAAAAAAAAAAAAAAAAAAAAAAAAGGTGTAACAGTGTAATTTTTACAGATCTCAGAAGTAATTTAAGAGAGGTGCCCTAGGTCTTGTACATCTTATGTTTTTCTTTCACTGAAGTTTCCCCAAATACTTTACAAATGCTTGCTGTAGCTGGTGAATTTGACACTATTGTTTAATACAATGTGTTTGCAACACTGGAAAGTAATGTTTTTCTACAATGGAGGTTTTTGCGTAGCTGTGTTTCCATTCTTTCATGTGGGTGAGGTGATCTATACCCAGTCAATGCGTTGGAATGCTTTAAAAAATGTTTAAAAAAAAGAAATAAAACTCCATCTTCTAAATTTCCTATATATTAGACCCCTTTGATTCCTTTGCAAAATCCCGAGAACCTAAACAAAAGCCTGCCTATCTATAAAGAGAGCTATCAGGCCAAAGAGGGTCTTACTGAGCCTTTATTCACTTGTTTTATTTGTCTGAAGCCTTTCATGAGAGCCATATTTCTGAATTCTGTTGCTCATGTATTTTATGGGAATGGCTAGCTGGTTGTACGGAATGTATGTAGCGGGGTATACAGAATGCTTGCAGAAAAAGCAAAAAAAGATCATTTTAAAGCCTTTTGTAAAGGAAATACTAAGCTTTTTTTTTTTGCTTTTTTTTTCTGAGATCTAATCCTAGTTGATAGCAATCCTTTGCATTTGGGGGTTGAGGCTCAGTGTGTCCTGTGCTGTTCCTGAGGTGTTCAGGGAAGGCACAAAGACTGGAGATCCCTCTGTTCCACCCTTGCTCCCAGGGATTAGCATTTACCAGCAGTAACTAACCACAGAGGTGTTGCAGAAAAGCCGAACCCTGTAAGCACAATTTGCATATACAGCACAACACCTGCAATGGCAAAGGAGCGCAGCACTCTTGGTTTCGATTGCCGTGTCATCCAAATGAGTTATATCACTATTATATGCTATGACTCATTATGAGGAAGACAAGGTTATTTCCCTGTAACCTGAAGTCCGTGAGTTATATTGTTTCTGCACAGCACTATTAAGTCCAACTTCATAGGCTTGCCTTAAATAGCCATGCAAATAGGTTTTTTTAACAGTTTTCTATTAAATACAAAGGGTTTAAGTTCAAAGGGTGTTCTCTGGCCTCGGCATTACATTGTCAGAGTTCGTATTCTGCTGAAGAGTTCATATTCAAAGGCAGCTGCTGCTCTGAGCAGCTCTGCATTGCCATCAAGGTAATAAAATAGTGCTGATATTCACTCTCAAAATCAGATGGGGTAGGGGGTAGGAAAAGAAAGCTTTTAACTTTGCTTCTGCCTCTTCCAGTTCTTCCCAGACAGCCTTTTCCAACTCAGAGCAGGAAAACAGGAGGCCTGTCCTACCATTTCATACAGCCAAACCATGGAGTTCACGGGATGATGCCACGGGGGTTCACCTGAGATAACACCAGGGCAGAAGCGTCGCTGTGTGGCCTGCCAAAGGGTTTGAAGGGATATTTAGGCCCTTATTAATAAAAAAGCTTCCTCATCCTGGTGTAAGGGATAGAAGGAGCCAGCACCTGGCAGCAGTAGCGTCGCAGGAGCTCCTCATCAGCCTCCTCCTGGCCGTCACACGTGCCACCAGGAGGAGGAAGCTGCGTGGGGCACCTTGGTGGCTGTGGGCCTGTGCCCACACCTTGTCCTCTCACCTCCCTGTGCAGAGCACTCCTGGGTGGTGGCCACTGCCCCTCTGGACAGCTTCGAGGAGTGGTGGGTGCTCTTGGGAGTGCTCTGCTTGGTGTCTCCCTCCAGTCCTCTACGGATCCATTTTTGAGCATGTAACTTTTGCACCCTTTCCCTTTTTTTTTCATTTGTTGTCCTCTGGAATCAGTTGTTTTTCTTCTCAAGTTTATTTTTTTTCTTTTTTCTTTTCTTTTTTTCAAGGCCTTTCCCTTCTGGCAAGGGCTTGAAGGTTTCGTTAGAGCCTGGAGCAGATACGGTGAGTTGCTGTCCTGACCGCAGCCGGTGGTTACTTGGAGAACTTGGGAGCTTGGCTGTGACCCAGGAGGTTTGACCTGCCCCGAGATAAGGTGCTGGGCTCCCGGAGATGGCAGGAGACCAGGGTGTGGTAAAAAGCTCAGTTGTTCCATCAGGCTGGAGGAGTGGGAGCTCAGCTTGCTCCGGTGGAGAGGGAAGAAAACGTCTGCGTTGTGCCTGCTGTTCCCCCTTCACCAGGATAGGTTGGAGCCCGGACCTCACTTGGTGTGCCACCAGCAAGGGGACATTTAGAATAAGAGGATTCCTAGGCTTTTATTTTCTTCCTAAAGCCACGCTTTTCCCTTTCTCTTGATTTTACCAGTTTCTGTTTGTATTGCTTTGTTGAAACTCAATAGTTCTGTCTGTCAGAAGTTTTACATCCCAATACAAGTGTGATTAGTGTCAGCTAGTAACTGTTTGGTGAGCAGCGTGGGAAAGAATACAGGAATTTTCACATAGACAGTGGTTTTCTGGGTTTTCCTGACAATGGTAATGACTGGGATTTGGCCCGCAGTTTCAAAACTCCAGGCTGGAACACATGGAAGAAAATCATAGCAGCAGTTTTTTTCCAGAATACCTTTCTCTTTAGGTCATACCAGTGAGGTTAGCTTCCAGACATGAGGTTTGTATAAGCAGAAGACTACTGGCCCGGCTGAGGAGTTTGTGCTGGAGACGTCAAGTTCAGCTGGAAGGAGTTTGTATCTGGACATTTTCAGTCAGCTGAAACTTGGGAAGACAATTTCCCAGTACGAAGCCTTTGAGACTCTTAACCTCAGACAGTACTGCTGGATCTTGCTGTTCTTCAGGACATCTGAAACTACTTGGGGTTGGAGAATATACCTGCAAATTGCAGGCAGTCACGTTTGACTGCACTGGGGTTTTAGTTCTTGTAACAGCCACGCATACAAGTGGAGTATAACTTGTACCAGCGCTGTGTGCTGGAGTTTGACTGGGACTGGTGCACGTCTTTTGCAAGACCTCCCAGTTAAATGTATGCCTAACTCTACATTATTATGATGTTTTTAAATATAGGGTGGCTTTATATAAATGAACAGCTTTACTCAGCAGTTTTCTGCAAATAATAGGCACTTTATTAAAAAAATTCCAGATCAGCTTACAGCTTAACCCCAGTCATTGACAACCATCTTCAACAACAAACCTCTACTTTTCAAGGAATGGGACTCGTGCAAAATATTGAAAGATCAAGCCTGTGGCTGACATGCTTTTTAAAAATCTTAAAAATTAGGTACCTCAAATATCCTTGCGGAGTGACGGTTTAAACAGCTCCTTGCTTGCATTAGGAAGGTGTCATTTGTTGAGCGGCAGAGCCTCTTACCAAGGTAATTTACAGCAGTTGAAGTATTTCTTTACCACCATAGTTTATAACAGTAGTACCTAAGGAAAATAGTCTATTGATAGTATATGGTCTAACAGAGAGCAAAGAATTATTTTGCCAGTCTAATTTCCAAGCCACTGGCTTTTTCTTGCACAGGCTAAGTCATTAATTTTGCACTTCTTACAACATAGCCAAGCTGGCAAGAGGTTTAAGCACCATCTGTGCCTGTGCTTACTTAACAGATAAGTAGAAGCATCAGAAAATTCTGAGAATCTGAAAAACAAAGCAAAACAAAGCGATGCAGGTACGATTCGAAATATCTAATAGCACTCCTCATGCCTTTCACCAGCGTGCCTTCCCTCAATGTCAGTCTTTGTTCCAAGCGTTTGCAAGCAAAATGTAGGTACGTGGGCCGCATTTTCTCATGAAAGCAAGCGGCTTGGCTGAAGCAGGCTGTAGGGTGGCCATGTTTTCTGTAATCCAAATATAAAAGGTCTCTTAATCCTTCTGCAATGACAGGGCTGCACTAGCAGTGGGACCTTGGCGGGGCCAGGGAGACCTGTGTCCCCTCTATGCTTCAGAGCCCGGGGTGGCTGCCCCTGTGCCGAGGGATGTGAGGTGGCTGTCGCGCAGGCATCGCTTCACTGGTGCAAGGTGCTCATCTGTCAGCCGCAATGACAGATGGAGAAAAGCTTGAAGATCACTCTTCCTCCACCATCCTCCACCTCTCAAAGGAATCTTTTGGCACATCTGGTTATTTCATCCAGACATTAAAAAGCTTTGCTTTATCATCTTCCCATCACTGCCAAAAGCTCTGAATACTCTCGTGTGTCAAAAAACAGCTTTGCTTTAGACCTCAGATAACTAAAATCAAACAGAAATCATTACAACTTTAAAAAAAAACCTTAAACCTGTGAGCTGAAGATAAGCTGGGGACTTACTCATTTAAAAAAATGGCTTCTCCAGTTCACAGGAGTTTAGAAAGCTTGTGTGTTTATACAGGTACCTACAATCTTTCCATCTCTTCACCAAGCATTGATGTAAATAAATGGAGAAGACATTCATTTCTCACACATGAAGACCACTTTGTTTGCTGTATGGTCGCAACACAAGCAGGGGCAGATTTTTCTGGCTTCACAAAACAAAGCCAGCCATCCACATTAGCTCACCGTCCTGGTTGCACTTCATGCTCTTTCTGTTTTCCAGCAAAGGTTCATTCCTGGAAACATCTTGTTCTTGGAATAATCCTGGCAGTCAAAGAGACAAAAATGGCCATTTTTTGGCTGCTTTTCTCCGATGGTCTTAGGTTTAGCAGGTTGCCAGTGCTACGGTGTACCAGGCCTTCCCCCAAGGGACTTGGCGGTGGGTGCGTTGTTGGTAACTGCAGAGGTTTGAATCCATCATTTTCTTCCGAAATTTTCAGAAGGGAAAAATATTGATCTTCTCCCAGTTTTTCCTCTTGAAGTCTATCGAAAATTAGAAGTAAGTTCACAAATGTAGTTCTTCCGTAGTGAACAACAAAAAAACTTTCAGAGTAGAATTTGAAACCATGTTGTTATTGCTGTATTTAATCCTTCAGACCACTTTTGCTAACTAATAAGTAATTTTAAGAAAGTTTACTTCAAAACTTAGGTACTAGGTTATTACACTGCCTGTATACTCCAGGCTTATATGCTACAGCTAAAATATACTTTTGATCATACTCTGTAGTGAGTGTATAAGGCTGGTCATGTTTCTTTTCCAAGTTCCTTCTTATGAAATTCTAACATTAGGTCTCAGCATAGATGCTACTCCTAAGCCTTATGGACATAATCTTCCATTTTGCTTATAAATCAATAATAATAATGGTGGGGTTTACTTTTAATTTTCTATGTTCTCCTATTTTAGAACTATGACAGCAGACAAATGTACGAGTACGGGAATGAAGCCCAGCTCCATCTCAGGCTGCCTTTGTTCATAAAGGATTGTATATGCTGATAAAATACATGCTGTGACCTTCCTCATGCATTTCTCATTTATAAGGTTTCTAGAGATGCACTCTAAAGATACATTTCTTATTTAGAAAGAACTAAAAATTTATTCAAAGAGCAAATAACCAACTCTGAATATTCACTTATTCCCAAAATGTGCTTTTTCACATGGGATCACAGGACCAGTCTGCTCCTCTACAGCAGCAGCAAAGCAACCATTTCCCTATTAAATTGTTGCATCTTCTCTCTGCAAAGGTGTAGTTTTTACAAAGTTTGCCATCAGAGAACTGCACAGGGAGTGAAAGGACAGTGACAGAGATGGGGTGTACCATGGGTGAAACACCCTTCTTCCCATGTAACGAATGCAAAGCAATGCCCAGGAGCAATTCTGGTAGTTAGGGATTTCGTGGTCCCCTCCACTCCCAGGCAGGGCCCAGTGCAACCCCCAGATCCCAGCTCTCCCACTCATCCCCAGCTGTGGCTGCCCCTCTGGCCTGGGCAGCATGATCTGACAGCCAGGGGTTTCTGAGTGTGCTAAGGAAGCTAAAAGAGAGACATTTCCAGAAGAGCACGGTGGAATGATTCACAGATACACAGTTCCAGTACATCATCAACTGTCTCAGGTGACGCCCATGTCTCCTACATTTAGTATGGGATTTTATGCATTTTCTCCCCCTCCAAACAGGGGTTAAAAAATGGCCAGTACAAGACAAAATAAATCAGCTTTCTAATTACTTCTGGAAAGCCAGACTCCTCCTCTGACACTTTAAAGCTTTAGCTCTGGCTGTGTCCTGGCATATCTCCTCTGTGCTTGTTTGCCTACGTTCTCCCTGGGTATATTTTCACCATTAACTAAAGATTGTCCTGCGGAGGAGCTGATGCAACATGCCAGTGCAGCATCCCTTGTGGGAGCTGCAGCTCAACAGCCTCCTGTCCCCCCCCCCATTTGCGCTCTTGGTCTCTGTTGGGGATGACTCCAGTTCTGTTTATCTCGGGGAATCAACACAAATCTGTTTGCCGTCTAGTAGCTCTGAGTTTCCCGAGATTACTCCCAACTGTGGGAGTTGTCCGACAACATCTCTGCTGTTGTGACTGCCTTAGCCAGCATCTCTTTGAAATGCAGGCTCCAGGTGATTGACTTCCAAGTAAGAGGAGCTGAATGGGTTTAGACAGATTAACATTCTAGCAGTAAGTGGCAGTCATTCCAAGGAGCTAAATCAAATTCTCAAGTGCTCATTAGCAACAGGGGAAAAAAAAAAAAGAAGGAAAAAAGCCCTAGTTTGAGAACATAAAAAAGAATCAGCACATAATGGAGAGATTTGTGGAAGCTGCTTTCTTCATTAGAGTTTTTCATTGATGGCCATCTCCCTAAAACACGAGCTCATGGGGTGCTGCTGCCTAGCATTTGTTTCTAACACAAAGTACGAAGGTGCAGTTGACCCAGGTTCACTTCAAGTTCAGGATCATCCTGGTAAAGTTTGTCTGGCAAGACACGCGTTAACAATTCCGTACTTCAGCGGCAGGGTAAAAACTACTGCAGCTGCCATTTGCTGTCCAGTCTTGGAAGGACTGCTCTACACCCCTGAAAAACAAAACACAAGTCTGCTGTGATGATTTCACTCAGGTCATCCAGGGCACTGTGTGTGCTCATAATAATTTGTCTGTTTGGAGTGTCCTAATAGGACATAATGGCATAAATCGCTGTGTGGGGGAGGTAAAGAGTACGTTCACTACTTAGCAATCCGGACAAGAAATACCGCTCTGTCTTGGGGCGTGCAGGGACAGTGGCTTCACCACAGGTTCGGAAAGGTGCAGCCGGCGCTTCTCACTGACACTAGCCATTTCCAAACACCATGCTGAGAAGGGTGGCACAAGGTGGCTGTGCAGCAGCCGCTCCCGGCATGGCCACCCAGTGTCCCCCTCCTCTGGCAGCACAGCCCCCCTGCCCTGCAGTGCTCCCCTCCCCGGGCACCCACCGCTCCTTCCCCTCCCCAGGCTGTCCTCATTGCTCACTCCAGGCTTGGGAGCAAGGGTGAAACGTGGGCCTGAGTCTTACTAGTGAGTGGAGTAGTTTACATTAATTAAAAATATTTACAGTTTTTTCTTAAGCTTGTTTTCCTAGAATTCTACAAATCATGCAAACAGATTTTTGCAGTTTAGGCAACTGCACTGCAAAACTTCACCTGTTCTCACTAAAAACATAATAAAAGGCATAAATATGAAAGATTTGAAATTATTAACAACTAGTCCCATAAAAGTAAAATCAGCTCTACCTCGGTAAGATTTTCTATGCAGAGTGAAGTCCCCGTTTACCTCTTACATTTCAGAAACAGCAGAAGCAAATCCTGCCCCAGGTTCCCCTTGCCGCTTGATTTACTCCTAGAAATATTTTCACTGCTGTTTCACGCAGCGCTAATGAGTTGAAAATCCAGTGGATTCACAGCAGCTGAGTGGTGGCGAGAGCACAACCCTGAGCTGTACCTGGCTACAGACTTGCCTGGAGGAGAGGAGGGAAACCCGAAAGCACCTTGCAGACTTGAATGCTTGAAGGAAAGCTGTCTAAGGGTTTGGTTTAAATCAGGCACCCACGACCGGCTTTCTGCACATCGGCGCTCCTGCTGCCAGCCCTCCCGGGCTCTGCTTGGCTGCTGGTTCGTGCTGCTTCGTCCCCTGCCCTCTCTGCCTGCTCTGCGCAATGGTGCTTCGTGTAAGTGAAGCTCACGCTCAGCACAGGGGTGTCCCTGATGGAAAGTGCCTGGATGCTCGGGTAACAGAGTCAGCATGAAGCCTGGAGACAGACAGTTAAATACATTCCCTTGACCAGCACCCACATTTTTCAATGCCTTTCAGAAAGCTGCTTTTGCTGGAAAAAAAAACAGCAGCAAAGAGATCAAGATGTCAGGAAATACTTTTGCTGACTTGGTGCGAAGAAAATATTTTTCATATCCAAAACAGCAGAAGAAGCTGAATAAGCCACTTCACCTTCCTTCCTTTCTTTTCTCTCCTCGCTCTTTAGGCCTTCGGCCTCTGCAAAGGACATTTCTTCAGCCATTTGACATCCCGTCTAGCATATTTATTCATGATTTATTTTCTTGCATGGTCAGCTCCTGGGACTATTCAAAACGGTGAACACCTCTTGGTTTGGCTCCTACCTTGCACCGATAGGCACAGCAAAGCCTTCTGCTTGGATCCATGACAAACACACAGTGGTTACAGGTTTTTGCAGTGCCACAGAAACAGAAGCTGAAATGATAGCAAGTGAATTTTCCTTCCGGGATTCTGAATCTCTCCGTTATAGTCTTGTTAGTTTACAAGCAGTAAATTTGTGGATCTAAGCCCATTACGCTTGAAAGCGCTGCATACTGCAAAAATTCTTGCAGGAATTTGAGTGATTTCTGCTAGGAAGTGTCATGCATTGCTCCCATGATCACCATTACAAACTATGATCCTAATTAAAAAAAAAACAAACCACAAAAAGTACCTTTGTGTTCAGAATCCTGGCTCTTTGCTAGCGTAAATGATTATTTCCTTCCCCTCTCCTCTGGATTTCTTTGCTCCTCTATGCTAACACAGGTAGGGAACAGAGAGTTGGATCCTTTTCCTACAATACCGTACATCAGGAGGAGCTTAATAAGTCATTCACCTGTACAGCCCCCACTGCAAGCACTGTGGGCACAACATGGTCTCCAGGATCATTATTAAAAGTGATGATTAATGGACAAGTATCTGTCAGAAACAGCGTGGGAATAATTGATCATCCATTTAGGCAAGGGACCGCACCGGATGACCTCTCAAAGTCTCTTCCAGCACTGTGACTCTGTGATAACACAAGGAGAAAAGGACCCCAGCTTGATTTTCAAGTAGTCAGCTGTTTGCAGGGCTGCAGCTCTTAGCTAGGAAAAAAAGCATCCTTCCGTCTGCAAGCAGAGCTTGTTGATAGATGTGCAAAGTTCTCCTGCCATGTAAAATTTTCAGGAATATTTGGCTATTTTCTTCCAAGTATTACCACACTTTACTTGTACTATTATGCTACCTTCTAATGGCAGGCTCTCTGTTCAAAATGATGCTTTTTGTGATATCTGTAATATATGGGCCTGGAAATGGAGCCTGGATTGCAGTAGGTGTCCTGCTGCCTTGTTAGTTTAGAATATTCAACCCAATGATCTTTCTTGGAATTCAACCCAATGATGCGTAGTAAAACTATTTTCTTATCTGCTTCAATGGAAACAGATTTATGTTAGAAAAGAATAGAACACCATATCTCAGAGATTTAGCTTTTTGTAAAGCCATTGTCAGCATTGCTCTTCTTTCTACCTTCCACAAGAAAACTGAGAACAAGACCACACTTCAATGAAAATTTCATTTTTTAATAAAGATCTTCGATTTTAAAGGGGAAAAATATTTCACCTGGTGAAACTTTTCTTGATGATGACGTGAACAAAAGTGTGATGGCATGAAGCTGGTGCCACTGCAGTAGCTCGTGTGCATGATCAGGTTTGTTCCCAGGTGGTGGCTGTTCCTCAATAGCTAGGCATTACCTTCCCTGCTGCCCCCAGTAGCACCTCGCTGGTAGCTCAGGGGCTGTTTATGCTGAGTTAGATGGCTTGACCTGAACTACATTTGGGAGTGCTTACATGACTTTCCTCTGTCGGCTCAACTTCAGCTTGTACTAAAGGAGTGGTAGCAGATGGGAGGGAATAGGTACTTTTCAGAGCCCTCTAGGTTTTTGTGTGGTGTCTGCCTGCAACCTTTCCACAGGTGCTCAAAGCCTAGTTCTAGTTCTTCCACTTGCTCCTGCGCACTGCCTGTTACTCATCTCACTGGGTAGGGTCTATGATTTTCACTACCTGCAAGTTAAACTGGTGAATTTTGAGATAAACTGGGGCTGGATCGATATGTCTGAGAAAAAGAGAAAAATTAAAGAAGTGAAACGTAGTAAAGATTACGGAAGTAGAAGAAAAAAGAGTTAGAAGAAATCAGAGTACTACTCAGGAGAAAAAAAAATCAAAACAAAACCCAAAAAGCACCTTGGCCATTGCAGTAGAAAGTGCTGCTAACAACACAGTCGTGTCAGCATTGGCTAGAGAGGAGGTGCTTCTGACTCAGTGCCCTGCGTTCCTCTCTGTCTCTCCTGCTTAAAACAATTCTGTCTATAATGCCAGTAGATATTTTGGCTTTGTCAAGGTTATTATTAACAAACCACTAATTACTAAGCTAATAGTATTTAAAAAAAAAACAATTAAGGCCTATAAAATTCATATAAACTCTCTGCTTTTGTAGGAGCAGTCTGGCAGGGATGGCAGAGTCCATTACACGCTGCTGAAGGTAAGTCCCAGCTGGCTTCCAGGCAGTGTAAGTCATCGGGTCTGTGGCAACTCGTACTTCTCAGCAGAGGTGGGAGGGGGTCTGGAAAACTGCTTATTGCAAGAAAATAAAAGCTGGGTTTGAATTTGTATTTAATTTCCTAGGTGAAGGAATGTTCAACTATTGATTGCTTTGATTAGTAATAGCTCTGCAATAATTAAGCTGAAGCAATTCCTTCTGATCTAGGTTTCCTTTTGGTTAATTTAATTAACAAAGAGAAATGCTAATCTAGTGAATGAATCAGTTAGTACTGATTTCTCTTTGAACTTCTAGGTTAAATGTAAACCCCTTGGCCTCATCATCTTCTCCATGTCTGCTTCCTGCCACCTCCCTTTACTCCACTCCGCTCCAGGTTAACTATCCCCTTTGCCTTCTCAGCTGGGCAGGACACATCTTCACCATCCGTTTGCACCAGGTGTTCCTTGCATCTGTCTTTTTTACCTTCCTGTTTAAAGCTTTAGTTTCAGTAGAGACCTACCCTCAGTGGAGGCAGCACTGAGACACTGCTAGCGTCACCCCCCATGGCTTCCAACCACCACTGCCCGCGACGCCCCTCTGGTACGGCCAGGACCTGGAGAGTAATGTACGAAACAACGCTTCTGTCAAAGCAGCACTGGATTTGTTGGTAAGAGACTATTTTAGGGCACACAGATTTCTTTGGCCTTCTCTTACTTAGACCAGACTAAGCCATTAGTTTTACTTCTAGTGAATCCCATTAATCAACCTGCCAAATATTTCATCAGGGTTCCTGATGGGAAAACCTATGGAGGAGCTAATGGTTAGTATGATCACTAATATAGCTTATCTTACTGTAGGGCTGGAGGGACTTGGTCACGGATCAGGACCTTGTTATGCTAAGTGCTGCCAAATGCAGATCACATCCTATGTTTTTCCCCACAGAACTTATCATCTGAATAGACTTTGTCAATAGGTCTTCCTCAGGATAGAGTACACCTGGACTGGAAATATTATACAACAAGAATTACCTTTTTTGTTATTATTTATACTTATTCAAAAGTCAAACCAACTGTATCCATGACCATCTTTGTGACTGTGTCACAAATTCTTCCACTTACCATGTATGTATAATCAAAAGTCATAGTTTTATTTTAATCTTGTTCTTATTCTGTATTAATTGATATATGCAATGCTAAACATTGCTTCTAGGTTAATTTCTTAAAGAACAGTAAATTGCTTAGAATATTGCAACTAAGTCTAAAACAATACATGAATATTAATGCGCCATGTCTTTTATTCGTGTATATACAGTCTGCAGTTTTCACATAGGCTGGGTGAATTTCACTTTTATACTATACATTTTTAATAAATTTTCAGCTAGGGAGGATTTAATTCCTCTTTAGAACTGTCTTGTTTGAACTCTCAGATGAAGCTGAAAAAATGCTGTGAAGTATTGAAAAAGACGAAAAACCAGAAACATACAGATGTTCATCATTAGCTAACTGCAGGACACTAGAAGTAAGTGAATGGAACTGATAAATATGTTTTTTGTATAACATCACGGATCTGTGTTGTACTGTTCATCTTGCTGCCATGAATATACAGTGACTGGTAGGGGTAGGGATCCTCTTCAAATATTGGAACAAGACACTGTGCTGCTGTTACATCATTATCACCAGCATTGTCTCACATGCTCAGTTGTAAAATAATTATAATAGAAATTGTGAAAACTGGACTTCAGTGGTCCTCAGAGTATTCCTGCCTGAGCTGGTCACTCTCTATAGGTTTCAGGCTGGCTTGACAGGCCAGCAGAGTGTTTTTAACTTCCCTGTATCTGATTTGGGACTGCACAATTATTCTGTGCAAATCCAACTCTCATAATGGCTTGCGGTGCAATTTGTTCTTCAACGTGATATGTATTCTTTTTGTGGTTCTTGGCTTTTTAAACAAAAAAAAGAGAACAGAGAAAATATTGTGACCTTGAAAGTTTCCCTGTCACATAGCCTCTGTCCCTATTTACCAGCAAGCTGTGTGGATATTTTGTAATGTTTAATTACTCCTTCCATCCCCATTGCTGATGCTTGGCTCTCCTAGTAGTCCGCACCCTCTTTTTCCCTTGTGCATCACCAGTTATTGATTTCTGTGTCCTCTTTGGAGGATGAGAAACACGCAGCCGGACGCTGGAGCTTGCCCAGCCTTGACATTTGGGATTTCCTCACCAGTGGGGGCAGGCAGCAGCTGCCCAAAGCCTGGGATGGGGAAACATGAGTAATGGTTGATCAAAGGTGGTCAAGGGCCCAATCTTACTTTTCTTTTTGCCATATCATGGCCCCATGGGAATATTTTAAGGAATTACTTCTAAAATGAGTTAGATCTCATGGAAGTTGGTTTGTGACATCTGCCACTCGTTATTGAAGGTAGTTGTCAGAGGCTTTCAAACTCTTGTACCAGAGTGGGTATTAGAAACAAGAACAGTTTCCAAATTTGAGTATCGACACAGAGCTTAGCTGAAAGCCACGGCAAATGCAAAGATAACCATAATTTCCTGCTGAAATTCGTCTTTGGGCATACGTCCTTCTAGGCTTAGAAGGTCAAGAACATTACTCTTGCATGAGTGGGTAGACTGGAGACAACTGAGGGCTCAGAAGCTGCGAGCTAATGCACAGAACAAAGAAGCTGGACAGTGTACAGCAGTGCAGGTGGACAGTCCTACCAAAAGCCCACAGAGGGGCCTTCTGGTTCAGTGTCATCTGTTGCTGCAAATAAACTATTTCATGATAATTTGATTTCTCCTTGTGTCCAAGAAATCACGCACTTAAATATTTTTGCAAGTAGTCTGAATTTCAATAAATGTTCCTGGTTTTGTTGCAAATTGCTAATTAAAAAAAAAAAAAAGCCTTTTAATTTTACCTAGCTATTTAGGTCAACAAGAACTTCAGTGTTTATTAACATAAGGCTTATGTGGGACAGATCTCGCATATCTGGGTGACCTTCCTGTTTGATGGGTTCCTTTTTCCGTGTTATAGTCCCACAGCCTGTGTCCCGTGTCCTGCTGGAGTACTTCTGTCCATTGCAGAGTGGAGGCAGTTCAGCTCTCACCATTATTTTCGAGTCACTGAGTCATTTGAGTACTTTTTCTGCTAACCACCCGTGACTACTATGGGATGTGTGTGAACACCCCCTCCCTCCCACAGGCAACCCTTCCTAGTTGTTCCCCTGACCTCTACACAAGCTCACACCCAGATGAGCACGCAAGTGTCTACATGCACTGCAGTGATACCTGATGTTGTCTCGGGGGCCTCTCAGACCTTGCTTCTTCTGTATGCTGAGAGACAGAAATTGTGAATTTAGGCAACTTCTTTTGTTTTCTTTTCCCCTTTAACAAGGATTAATAAATAGCTGAATTCTACTTGGCTTGATTTTTGTTCTGTTCTTAGAGCTTGCTTCGGTACATAACGATAATTTCCTGCTGAACTGCTTCTACTGCACTTTGCCTGTTTCACTTCCCTTCCAAAAGAAGTGACTTCAAAGTAAATATCAGACCAGCACTGAGTGTGTGTCCTAGCCAGGGTTAAATCTGACCACATAGCCTTGTGATTTTACCCAGCTTCTGATTTCACCATCGATGGCTTCCAGTTTTGAGCTAGAGAAATGTACGTTTGCTATGAAGAGAGCGCCCAAGTTTTCACTTGTGAATTCTCAACCATCCACAAGGCAGAAGACGTCTCCAAGATCCCCTGTGCAAACTATCCACTCTTCTGAGCTGAGAAATTAAGAGAGAAGAGCAATGCTACAGAGGGTTTTACCCTAGCATTTTCAGGTCCTCATTTTATGAGGGCTGGAAAACCACTTTGCATATGTGAGAGAACTCAGCATAATAATAAGAGAAACGACATTACTATTATTATTTCTGTGCTGGAGGAGGTGCTGCCTGTGGCTATGTGAAAGTGCAGAGCTCTCTTCCCTCCAGCACTTTAATAAAATCAAGAGGGAAGAAGAGCAGCGCTTGTTGCAGCGCACTGCGAGTTGTGGGTTTGGTTGGAGGTGCAGCGAGGGTTATCTAAGGATATGTTTACACGCAGCCAAGGTGCATCGTGCAGACACCCCTGAACTAAAGCGCCCCAATGTACCTCTCTGGCTGCAGGAGCCCCCAAGGAGTATTTCCTGGCCAAATGCAGCAGGAGCACACAGCATACCAGGCGTGCTTGCTCCCCTGAGTAAAGGGCTTACATCAAAGATAAAATAGAGTCGCTGCTATCAAAGGCAGGCGTTGCTGTGACATCCCCGCACTGGGGCTTGCTGAGGGCAGAGCCCCTGGCAGCTCGCAGGCCCTGGGCAGAGGGGAGCAGCCCGTGGAGCCGCTATGGCTGCACCTCTGTGGCCGGGGGCTTCTGCACACAGCAAATGCAAACCTCAAAATCAAAAGACTGCTTCATACCCGGCTCCCACAGGTGTAACTGGCTACACAGGGTGCACAATGACCGAGAGCCGGGACTTAGAGGTGGAGGAGTTATTGCAGTGAGATGAAGGGCAAAAAGAGGACAGCAAGCTGCAGCGCAGCCAGGCAGGCTGCATAGCTTCTGCCGGTGCCGAGGGCACACCTCCCGGCATGTCATCTCCATCCCAAAACGTAACAGTGGGAATCTCTCACTGCTGTCACAACAGACAGTCTTAATGAGGGACACAGGGAAAAGGCACTGGTGGCTTTGCCTGCTTCTTTTCGTTTGGGAATTGTATTTGGTGTGAGGGCAGCATGGAAGAACACATGAAGTTACTTGTAGAAAAGCAAGTATTAGTGTGACCTGGGCTGGCACTGCTGGAGTCATGGCAAGGCAGAGGCGAAGTGCTGAGATGGAGACAAGAATGAGAAGGGCTGAGATATGAAGGGTTCAAACGAAAGCCTGAATCTGAAAAGCGTGTAGACAGATAGAAGATGTGGCTGTTGAGAGGGGTAGGATGGTCAAACCACCAAGTAGGAAAGCAAGACATACAGACGAGGAGGAGATGATGGGGAGGGAGGGAAGCCATGGAGACAGAGGTTGCAATCAGCCTGCATGGAAGTATCAGAAAGAAAACAGTGCAGGTGAGAAAATATGGGAGGACAAGAGGATGGAGGAAATCATGTCAGCTGCTACAATTTCTTAATAATTCAAATTATAATCCTTATAATTCGGATTATCAAGAATAATTTGAGCTATTCCATTAAACTTCTGCATTCAATGTGATGAGGTGTTTTCACGGCCACATGAGGAAAAGAGAGAAGATTTTTCCCCTACCCATAAAATGTTCTGTAAATTCTTCTGTACAAGCCTTTCATGAAGTTATGTGGCTGGATTTGATCTTTGAAAGGAAATTCATTCTCTTGTGTTACACTCTTTTGGTCTTGGTGGAAACTGATCTCGAACCAAGCCAGTGTTGTTAGTAAAAGGCATTGCATCCAAGCCACAGGATCTGTGTGCATCCCAAGTGACAGGAGTTAGTTTAATAATTCTGGATGGGCACCAGTAGCAAAATACCTGTAAATACATTCTGAGGAGAAGCTGAGTGTTTACAATACAGGGAGCTTTGTTGGTAAGAGGCATTTAAACCTATAGACAGAGCCAGCTCTGATACTTTCAGCTGTGCTGACAAAGGGATGATTTTTCTGCCCTGATGCTACGCTGGCCTCAGCCAGCTCCCAGGAGAGTGGATGGGACAGAAGACAGGGTAGTCCTGGGAGACTGAAGATCTGCAAGGGTTTTGTTGGGCTCTCTCTTTCCTTCTGCTACCCTCCTCATTAGCTGCCCCTGTCCATTTCATCCCCTCCTCCTGAAAAATGGGGTCCCAGATCTGCTCCCCACAAGACCTCTCTGGAGGAGAAGGTGCTGTGTCACAGACTAAACATACTGAGATCTTTTATGTAGGAAATGACAGTATTTCACAGACCACTATCAGAAATGTTCAGTCTCCAAGCTTCAACTTTAACTGGGAAAAAATCAAACACTGTAAGATGACTGACTTAATTACAGACTGTCTTTGCTTACTGAATTATATCCAAATATTTAACCTGTACTAGGAAACATTCTGTGTTAGAAAGCTTAAACAAAAACTTAGATTTGAAATAGAGGCTTTTTAACCTTTTCTTTTTACAGAAGTAACAAATATTCTACTTCTCCAATTAGTTTTCTGATATTTAGAAACATTTCATTCCTGAGTAATACACTTTCTCGCTTGTGTTTTTCATAGTTTCCCAATTAGGGGAAAAAAAAAAAGGGTTTTCATAATCTCCTGAATGAAATGCAGTCACCAAACTTTCAACATGCAGTTTCTTGCTGCAGTAAAGTCAGCTCTTGGCAGTAGTGATAAACTGTACAATAGGTATTACACAATTGACACCACAACAAGCCATATTCAGAAGGAAACGTTACAAACTGGGAGACAACCCCCCCCAAAAAAAACCCAGCTCCCCAACATTGAATGTTCATAGGCAGATATTTTTTATTGCAATTTTAAGATCAGTTTCGGAGGATGCCTCCCTTAATCAAATACTGTTGTCTTTAAAGATTAGTGTTCACAGCCTAATCATGCTGCACTTAGCTTAATTTGCTTTGCTATGGACTCATTAAATTCTTTTCTTTTGGTCAGAAACCCTACCATGGCTTGGCAGAGGAACAGGAAATCTCTGCTCCATGCTACAGGGTTGTGACTGCTCTTTCATTTTAACCCATAGACTGGGGGGTGCTGCAGCAAATTATGGCTGGGTGACTCTTTCCTTCCTATGTAAAGAGCTCACAACCCCTTAAAACACTTTGTCAGCTGAACAATTGGGACTTACAGAGAGAGAAAAATTATTCTGATGTCAAAAATGGTTCAGACTGTCATTAGATCAATTAGATCTAATGTTTCATTTTAGATGACCTGAACCCCCAATGGCAACAATCCCTACGACTGATCATAAATTTTCGAGGATGCTTTCATCCCATCTCAGCTTGTGGTAGATCCAGCATTTGGTGGTCAAGAAGAGACTTTCCTGAATTGCTACTGTTGTCTGAATGGCTGCTGTGTGCTGAGAAAGGAAAGTGCACTTCAGGAACAACCTGGCAACATTTACCTGTTATTTGAACTGGAATCTGTGAATCAGAGTACAGTATGAAATATTCTTTTTATTGCCACAAGCAATAAATAGTGGAGGTTTTGCACTACTGTTTTGCTGGCAGCTGTGCAGTGTAGAAATCGCTGTCCTCGCCAAAGTTTGGAAATCCATTAAAAAGCTATAAGCAGATGTGTCATGGTCATCCCTGTGTCTGCAGGGGTGTGCAGACAGATGTGGTACCTTGCAGGCTCACCTGGGCCCATGGAAAGTGTCTGTCACCCAGAGTGAGCAGTAACAGGTATTTTAATTGTCCGATGAGCTATGGCCTGGCGTTAGCTCAAACTAAAAACCCCACGTGCTGTAACATTCTTCACCTGCAGCTGAACTGCCCTAAGAAAACTCAAACTCTTTCCTATCTTTGGTATCTTCCAAGCAAACCTATTTGAATCCTCCACCAGAAAGGCATGAACTGGCTTTCAGAGACAATGTCGAATCCAGTCTGACCAGCACTGACAAGGATGTCTCGTGGTAGGATAACTGGTACAGCTGTTACAATAAGAGGAATTTTTTGGTTTTCAGCAATATGTCAGTCAGAGGTGAGACCCACAAGCACATGTGAAGAGTCAGTAAAACAGGCAGAGCTACACTTTTAGCAGCATACCTTAAAATAGTTGCCTTTACTGCACTGGTGCAACCACAGCTCTTGGTAGTATAGCTGCATCCTGGACATGCAGGACAGTACATTCACATGTCTTTCAATTTTCTATACTATTCATTGTATTATAGAGACTTTCATTTAGGAGAAATAATCTGTACATGTTGGCAAAGAAGTACTTCTGCCAGTAATGCCTATTTTGCTCCTCTAAACAGAGCAAATGGAGCATAAGCTCTCTACATGAGATGGATTTCCTGGGGACTTTATTGGCAAACTTATCAGATGAAGACACTATGGAAAAGTCTTGTTTTAGGACAAAAGGGCCACATTTTTAAGGAAGATGATGCTAGAAAACTTAAGAGATTTTTATACCAGGAAGACCCTCATTATTTGCTTTTCTGGACCATTTTTCCTTAATTAATTTAGCTGCATAAAATGTTTGCAGCTAATGCTGAATTCTCTGTTTAATTCAAGTATTTGATGACAATTTTCCCCATGATTATTTGCTCATTAACACTGGTAAGTTCTGAAAGATTTTTTTATACTTGATGCATTTGCTAAAACTGGAATCACATCCCTTTATCAACTTTTGAATTACGATAGTTTGGAGAGAACACACTGCTAACTTGAACTTTGCAATATTTGGCTGTGTGGCTTTACGTGTTATCCCAATAGTAGTTTGATTCATCAGTTTGTGCCTGAAGCAAAACTCTCTTAGGGAGTCAAGGTGGATTTGCTTAGGTAAAAGCGGTGGGATTTTTCTCTACTGGAAAATGAATACAATTAGAGAAATACATGTTTAGAAGGACAAGCTGCTTTCAAAAAGCATAGTTAATATAACAGTAACGAAGCAGCGTAGTGTGTACTCAACTCTGAATATTTCTTTTAAAAATTCAAAAGAATTAAGAAGAATTCTTAATTAAGAATTCCTAAGAGCTAATTAAGAATAAAAAGAATTATTTTAAAAATTAGGAAGAATTATGAAGAATTAATTTCTGTCACTAGCTTTAACCTCCAATATTATTTATTCTTTAAAGATTTAACTTGCAGGACTGCTAATCTACTGTTTGTTGGGGGCTTGCTTTGTCCAGCTATCCTAGATGAAGATCCTCCGTCTGGTCTTCAATTACAGATGTTAATTGGGAGGGGAGGGGAGGAACTCATCAGTTGCAGAAACAGCCTGCACAGAGAAACAAATAGGTGAATAAGATCTTTAGATCACTACTGGTGGTAAATGTTGTTCTGTTAAGTATTTGCATATACATGATGAAACATTGCCTGTATTAAGCTTTCCAGCAAAAAAAGAACTGCATTTAAACAAAAGTGACTGAAGGGAGAAGATGAAAACTTTTTTTTTACTTTTTTTTGTTTGTTTTTTTTTTTCTTCTGTTGCATGACAATGCAAGCAGGAATTACTACTTAAAAAAAAATCTGTTGGTGTGTGCTTCCTGTTCCAGTTTGTTTAGTCACAAGTCTGAATTAGATCTCTCGGTTGGTTGGTTTCATTTACTATAAACAGGTCTTGTGCTTTGTTTCAATACATCAAAGCCCATAGCCAGGCACAGACAGGTAATGTAAAAGAGGGTGAGAAAGTTTACAGTCTTGCTTCATTGTTTCTTTAAACCTTCCAGACACCGGTCAGAGGGATCACCCAGAGGTTAAAAGAAGGCTTGGCTGTTTTTTTTTTTATAAACTGGTTTCTCTTTTGTTCCTTTTCTAGAAACCACATGTAACTTTAGGTCAGAAAAGGGTAAAATGTGGCACTTCTTTAACCAGCGTTACCGCTGCCTTAGGGTAACCGGATCAGGCAAAGGTGTAGGCTCCTCTCCCTGCTATGCTAACGCCGGCGATGCTATCCTTCAGGTAAGTACCAGCGGTTTATTTTCTTTTCAAATCTTCATCCACCTGAAGGATGCAGATGGCTGAGGAGGGTATTTTCTCATGACTGACACTGCCAGAAAACAATCACTGGTTTAGCCCTTTAATGATAAAAGGGAATCGCTCCCTCCCATAGCATTTTTAGTAAAGCTGCTCTAAAAGTTTGCTTTCTTCCAGCCTTTGCATCTCTCCAGGTTTCCCTCTCTCTTTTCTTCCTCTCTTTCTCTTTTTTTTTTTTTTTTTAATCTGCCCTCTTAAAACAACAGGAATGCTGCACTGGCCCTCAGCCAGCCAAGGCTCAGCAAGCAGGGTAAAATTTCAGTTCAGATTTACGGGAAGGTGTTGGGAGTAAAAATCTGGTTTGGTGAGTTTAAGGCAGGGAGTAGTCAAGAGACAACCTTGCTACTGTGAGTGCGGAGAGAAAGGGAGGAGGAAGCGGGGGGGAAGGATAAAAAAAACTACCCAGACTGGGGATGAGAGACAAATTTTTCCCCTGTCCGAGTTTCAGTGCGTGTTCCTGAGCTCCTGCAGCCTTATCGAGTTTGTAGGCAGAAAGTCAGGTCTGGGAGTGGAAGAGCTGCGCCGTGCCGGCGAGGAGCTCAGCGTCCCGCTCAGCGCCCTGGAATGTGCGGCTTAGGGCAGGGGTGAGCAGGGGCTTTAGCTTAGCTGGTACTAATTGCAAGTTTTAGTGCTCAGAAACTCTGTTAAGAAAAAAAAAAGCAAAGAGCCAAGAGAGGGGGTTAAGGCTGGGAGAGCTGTTGCTCCAAGCAGCAGTGTAAGGAGTTGCTCAACTCTCATTTAGCAGCGCGGTAGAAAGGAAAATGCATTAGGCTGCTGCCCCGAAACGTTGCCGTTGCTGCGAATGGTGCTGGGCGCTGAGGCGGGCTCCAGGTAAGTATCGTCGCTTTTCGGTTTGCTCTGCTCTTCCTCTGTCCTTACCAGAGGGTTTACTCTTCTGTGATTGGTTTGACAACGTAAGAGGACAGAATTTTGCTCAGAAAATACATTTAAAAATATTTTTAGGGGAAAAAGGCAAACAGAGAGGACTGCAGAGATTCTCAGTGAAGTTTTGGTGACTCTTTCCAAGTGACAGATTTCTGGTGATTCTGACGAAAGATAACAGATGAGAGGCAGAAGCAGGTATGAAATAAGGACAGAGTGAGACGTGATCTGCACATCTCAGAGTTTTAAATTAAAAGATGTATGTTTCCATGTCAAAGAAAAACCACAGCGTGACGTGCCTAATGTCTTTGGAGTAAATTTTGGAAGGAGTATTTTGTTTGTATGGCTGTTTCTTCTTTTTCAACATTTAAAATACTGTAGTTTGTGCAGAATGCAGAGCGGTGGCACAGGTGACAGGGAGGTGACAAGAGGGCTCCGAAATAGGCTGCTGTCTGCCAGTCTGTTACAGACATTAGCATAAGAATGGGATCTTATCTGGGAAAAGTTTCTGATGACCGTTTAAAATATATGTATCGATCAGGAGGTCAAGCATCTCCTTCACTCTGAGGTATGTGTAATTAGACAAGAAATACCAGGGACTCCTTATTCATGTTAAAAGAAATAGCTGATCTTTTTTTTAGAAGGACAGCTACACAGCTCATTTCTTCTCAGGAATTTAAAATAAAACTTTGAGCTAACGCCAAAGTATTATAATAGTTAAAGATGGGCTGGGACCTAACAGGTTGCAAAATCCCTCCTAAATTTTATCAGCTCAACTGGGCTGACCTGGCCGAGGGCAGGAGCGTAAGCCCGGGCTGAAATGAGCCGCCTGAGGCTAACACAAATTGAACATTGGTGCCTTTACGTGCCTCCTAGACTTTGCAAATGATAATTTGGACAAGCCTGCAATTATTCTTCACCGGTCGAGCCGAGTTCACATGATGCGAGAGGGGGAACTAGGCGTCTTTCGCAACCGAAAGGAGGCAGCGAGCGGCTGGGCGCAGGCCGGCTGCCAGCGGGATTGCCGGCGGGCTGCGCGCCCGGCCCGGCGCGCCGCAGGTGCCAGGCCGCGGGGGCGAGAGGTCGCCCGCGGTGTTAAGCGGAGCCTGGTATACAGCTGGAGAACTGGAAGGCAACGCGCGCTCTCGGAGAGGAAACGGAGATTACGCCGGGAATACGCCGCTGTTTGGTGTCCGGCAGACTCGCAGCACGAGTGCTGAAGGCGAACAAACTGCTGCTTGGGAGATAAATGAAGAGACAAACACTCTTCTTGCGCATTCGTTCTCTCTCCCCCCACTCCCCTGCATGTTCCCGTCCCGGGAGAGGTTTTTCTCCTGGCTTGTTTTAAAGCCGTGCATCCTGCCGGGAGCTGAGGGCAGGTGCTCCCACCTCGCCTCCCTGCCCGGGGAGACCCCGGCTCCCTCCCCTGCTTTCGGGTACCGACCTCTTCTGAGACACAAGCTCCGGGCCCTAGGTGTTGTTAGGGAAATATTTAGAGCTGGCTGGCATGTAAATACGGTTGCTAATCATTTCTGTGTGTCCCTGCGGCGGCCCGGGATGCGAAATCTTTGTTTGAAGTTTTAGAAAGTAAAGGAATGTGCTGCCTTCAATACACCAGATTAAAAAAATGCTGAAAACCTTGAAATAAAAGTATTTAATATAAGCAGCGGAGACGGCAGAGCCTTCAGGGAATGCTGTTTCAATGGCAGTTTGGTCTGAAACCTTGACCTTGCGCAGCCCGCGCTCGACTGGCTTCAGCAGGGCTCTCCCCAGCACTGGGGTCTGCTTTTGGGGCTGCCCACATTTTGGCTTCCTCCACGTGGCAGAGCCCCCTCACTCCTTTGCTACCACTCTGTGAAATGCTACACCCTCTTCTGTGAAAGCTGTGAGAGCATCTGACAGAAGGCAGAGGGGTTTGCTTTTGCTTGTTAGGATATATTTTTTCCACTATCAGCTGTTTCCCCCTGTGAAAATTAAGACCGCTTGGGTAAAAAGCTGGAAATGATGCTTTTTTGGTAGCTGATTAAAAATATTTAATCCCAACAACATAGATGGCAATTCTTACTTCTACCATCTTAGACTTATTATTGGCTCTGACGACCAGTGAAATTGATTTTTATGGTCTTAAGTGTATACTGAAGTCCTATTCATTGGGTTGGCAATGACATATTCAAAATTTATTAATATCCTACAGCTAGAGAAGAAGATCCAGAGCTTACTCTGGAGTGGATATGCAAGCACCTGTTGGTTTACCGTAGGAGCCCACAGCACTATTAGAGTGACAAACTCCAGCAGATGTTATACTACACTTACAGGTGAAGCAATAATATAATCTTGGCTTTTTCATTCAAACAACTGGCCCTGATCATCTGTGCATGGTTTCCCAAATTAACATTGCTGATTTATTGAGAAATTTAATAGGGGAAGATATGTGCTCTTTGTGAAGAAATGTTGCTAGATCCTGTTCCTGTTGAAAATAAGAAATCAATTACTTGGATGAACGTAAAGATCAGGTTTGCTTTGTAGCAAGGAAGCAGATCTGACAGACTAACTACCAAGGGGCTATCTCCATGCCTGTGTATGGTGTATGTAGTTGCCTCTTTCATCAGCAAGTTGAGATCTCCAAATTACTGATGACCTAAACCCACAAATCCTTCCTTATATTGTAGTCGAGTCTCTTTTAAATTTGTTTCATATGGGGTTTTTTAGGTGCAATTTTCAAGGTTGTAAAATGGATCCTGTGAACAGGATATTTTTGTGTGCTGCTTTAGCAGAAGGAAGGACTCTGACCTTTATCTTTCCAGTAAGAGGCCTAAAATAATATTTCTTTCTGCTGTTGTAATTTTTTTTCAATAAAATGCTTCTGGGTACACCTAGCTCTTGCCAAGATCAGGAACATCTCAGTAGCCTTGCTGAGACAATGCAGGCTTTGTATAGCTATGGCTGGTAGGGTTTTGGTGACACAGTAAACTCAACAGAGCAAAGCAACTTCTTAGTAACTGCAAAGCTGACTACCTGATATTTGAGGGCATTTTTGTCCTTTCCAGTCTTTCATTTGCTATGATCACAAGCAAGATTTCATTTGAAAAGGAGAGAGAGGTTTTTGGTATTTTTTAAGTGTGTTTTACAAAATATACTTAGAGTCTGGATGTTATCTTTTATATAGCTAGGTCATAAAGCTGAGACTAAATCAGCACAGATGGGCTTATTTGACATGAGATGGAAAGAAATTACAAATGCACGAGAATCCTCGACCAAGAATCGTGACAGAACAGTAACTTTCAGCTATTTCCGAAGTGGGCATGGCTTAACCAGCCACTGACAACCGAAATGCTCTCTGTCCTCTTCGCCAACGTGAGGGCCATTGGGAGATTTACTCTGAGAAGCACCACCCCAAGTGATGTAGCTCAGGGTTTGCATTCGTGTTTTGGCCTTTTGAGTACCCAATGGACGTGCTTGAGTCCTACCTCTGAAATAGACTGAAATACTGCCTCTGCATTTCTGTCTTTTATCAGAGAAACTTAGTAAGCTCCACCACAAGTCAGGGTGTAGGCTCAGCCTCAGCAAGTTGAGTTCTCGGTAACATTGAAGATGTTGTTAATTATTGCACTGTCATAGACCTGGGATTCCTGACCTGGGTGTTGCTGCTGTGTGTGTACCTGCTCCGCAGGCGGAGCGGAAGGACTGTCACCGCCATGTGGGGTTTATGCATGCAATACCCGGTGAGAGGCAAGAGATGGGTTAGACGCGGGGTGGAGCACAAGGAAATGGTGAGAGGGGTCAGCTGGGTACAGAGCAGGCGCAGCATGCTGGCAGCCTGGCTGCTGTTGCACTATTTCAGCAGCAAGGGAGAGATTTTAGAAGGAATTTAGGAGACATGAGCAGTTTCTCTGCCGTTGTGACCAGGGAGGTAGTCCCAGGGAGGAATTATGAGGGAAAACAGAAAGGTACTTTATGGGAAGCATAAAGTGAGTGTTCAAAAGCTGCAAAAGGCACCCATTTGCTATTCAGCTCTGCCTGCCTGCGCAAGCACTGTGTGTAAGGACACCTTTTATTTTATTTGTTAGAGAACGGAGAGGTGGTCAACAGAAACACAAAAATGAGTGGCACGCTCAAAGCATCAGGCTACGAAAATGACTCTTGTAATAGTATTTGGAAGATGAAACAGCGGATCAAGATTGCAATTATGAAAGCAGAGAAAAGGATGTTGCCATTACTGAGCTAATGCGAGGGTCAGACCCCAGAGAAGTGTTTTAGCTATGAGGGCAGATAGAATAGGCAATGTCTTCGACGTGTAAGCGGAAAGCATCAACAGATCTTAGCTGTACCTTGAAAGCAAGGCTGCCCAAATAAAAACTGTGCCCTGCCTGCAAACAGAGGGGTAATTGTCACTGTGGAAAGGACAGAAAAGAGATTTTGGGTATCCCTTGAGACTGGGGGTATTAGAGACTCTGTTCTATCCACATTCAGCTGGAAGTGATGGCTAGCCTTTCAGCAGGCAGTCTTTCAGAAGATAGCAGAAAAAGTGGGTGAGGGGCATCAGCTGGGCTGAATATTATGGGAAAGCAAATTGAAGGAAATTGAAGTACAGGGAGAATTTGCAATTGAACTTGGCAGAAAGATGAGGGTTAAAAGCAAAAGATAAGTCATCAGGGTGGATGGAGTGGAAATCACAGAAAGGCTGAATGGTGGGACATAATGGGGGAGGCTAACGGATGGTGCTGAATGGGACCACTTGAAGGTTAGTGCAGGGAAAATTTATCAGTAGAGAGCCTGGAGTCTGAGCAGTGCATGCCGAATATACAGTCTTTTTTTATGAGTAAAAGAAAAGCATCAGGGCAGCAGAGGAAGGGAATAGGTGAGATGGACACAGCACGACGCGGGGGTGATATGGGTCATAAGCATAAATCAGCAACAGTGAGAAAAGAAAAAAGGAGAATCAAAACTGGAGGAGGAAGGTGGTGGGCTTGGGTGAAGGGGAGGTGTCTGCAGGGCTGGGAAGGGAAGGGAGTAAATGAGAAATGAGGGATCCTTGTAAAGAGGAGGAGGAGGGAGAAAGGGGGGAAAAGATCAGCTCACGGAGTATCGTCTGATCCCAGTTAGGGAAAATCTGAGACAGAGATGCTTCATTAGGATTTGAAAGCCTTGCTGCTGAAGCAACAAGGTTTCAGGACCTGGAGGGAGGGAAGTATGAAGGGACTGTGGCTAACTGAGGTCTTTGAAGCTGGAGTGTGTGCTGGAGTGAGAAACAGAGGGTGTGAGGACTGGGCAGGCAGCATGCACGGTGCAAATGCGGGAGCTCTCAAGGTTGGGGAGGGAGGAAGAGTCAGAGCTGGGAAAAAAGGCACCAAAGGCAAGGAGGAAAGATAGAGTCAAACACAAACATGCACGCAGGGACACATCCTCAAGATGTTTTTACAACAAAAGAGCACGTTCAGCTCACCTTAATAAAATATTCACATTATTAACATGACTTTAGGCCATGTCCACGTCATGTGCATGCTTCTGGCAGTAAAATTTCTGTTGCCTATGGATGCTGCAATTTCACCAGAGTTCATGCGCCGGTACCCACATCCTAATGAGAGCGCTGCTCCTCACAGGGAGCGTTTCACTGTCATTAGTATTTCCATTAAAGATAGCACTAATAAAGTGCCTGAAGCTCACAGGAGCATAGTCGCAGGTAAAGCTGCAAGCAGAGATGGATTTCATGGGTGGGTGTATTCATACTTTTGGGATTGCAGTACAGTCTGTGGCTCTTGACGACTGACTGTCTTTGGCTTCTTGGCCTAATGAAGCGGGCAAGAAAAGACCCACCTTATCTGACTTGCTGAGTGCACATGTTCGATGGATGGGAAGCTGGAGGCGCCGCAGGTTGGATCAAGGAGATCTGAACGTGCCTATTGTTGCTGCTGTGTGTGGTGTCTTACTCAGTGTTTACGAAGTAAACAGGGCGAGGAGATGCTGCTGACAAGGTTGTCTGCTCACCCTGAGCACCCAGGCCCAGGGCGGCTGCAGACGTACCCAGCGGTGCTGCACAACCCCAGCGCCCAGGAGCAAGCTTCGACCTGGGCATGGTCCAAACAGGCCATGGTTGTCCTGCAAGGAAGAAAAAAAAAGAGGTTTTCATAGAAGCTAATTGTGTTGAGCAATAATAAACAAAAAGGCTTCTACGTGCTTCTTCCACATACTGAAGTCCCAAGTCTCGTCTTTCTTACCTGTGTGAGTCACAGGTCAGACTGTACATGTGCAGAATAAATCTTCCCAAGCGCCACAGGGGTGGCGAGGGGTGTCTGGTACGCCGGGAGGGTGCTCTGCCTCCTGTGGCGTGTGATCAGTGGGAAGGCGGTCTGAGACGGGCAGCGGCTCCTGAACACGCCTGTGGCTGCTCTGTTCCTCGCTGCCTTGTGACTTGCCCGCCTGCAGCCCCTGGAGCTCTTCCTGATGTTGGAAGGTCTTTTCTCTGACGTGTGTTTTACCACGGGTGTTTGCAGGTCCTTATTTGAGGTGCTGAGAAGATCAGAGACCATGTCTTCCCATGTTCCATTTTTATTTCTCTTGAAAATTCTGGTTTTCTGCAGGTATTAATCTACAAGCTTACATTCCTGGTAAGCAGCAAGACAGACTGACAAACAATTTTAGTTTTTACTGTCTGCTGACCTTATGAGTCTAAGTAAGAAAATTCCTGTTAAAATTCCTGTGCAAATTCCTGGCCATTCCCACGGCCACCTGCCTCAGGAAACTTTATCAGCTCACTGTCTGGTTGATATATGGGGCACTGTATAAAACCTACAGCGCTGAGGGATGTGGAATGAACTGCCAGAAGCCCTGAGTAAGTGCAGTTAAGTATTGCTAAACTGGAGGCACTAGTGGCCTTGGCTGTTGGCTTTCTCATCAGAATGAGAAAAGCCCTGGGCAAGCAGCTCTTTTGCTCACAGAGCAGTTCCAGGGCTTTTTTTCCTTCCATCTACAGCATTATCTGGAGTTTTAACTGTGGCTTTTTGATTTCTGTCATCTCCCAAAGACAGGTTTGTGGTGGTGTGCTAGTGGGAAGAGAGGCACCATTAAAACACAGCAGGGATTTGAGAGAGGTGTGTTACCTGTGATCCTGCTAGCCCCTGGGCAGTGGGATTGCTGTGAGCAGGCTGTTGGCACTGTGGTGTCCATCCCATCGGTCAAGCAACACAGCGGAGGGCTGAGCCTGTTTGACCAGCCTCAGCTTGTGGCTTTACCGAGAAGGCTGAAATCTGAGCCAGATCCTGGCATTTCCATCTGTAGATCTCAGAGCTTTAAAAAAAAAAAAAAAAAGAGAAAGGAAAAGTATGTTATTTATATTTGCATATTTATATAAATATATAAACATTTATATTTTTTATTTTATAGATTTATATGTTATTGCACTCCTCATGCAAATAGTAGACTTTCTTCTACAGTGGTATCAGCAATCACTGACTTCAGTGAAGTCAGTAAAAGTGCTCTGTACCTCAGGCTTTGGTAAGTTTAACTTTGCAGCTGTTTGGGGAATACCTTGCTTCTTTTAAACAGATGTAGGCGTTTCTGTAAATGCGCAGCAGGTATCAACACAAATCAGTCTCAGTGCTGGATTTTTAATTCCCAAAGCACTGTCAGTCAGCTGTCAGTGTTTAGTTACCATATTTGTCTCTGTTTTAGGGTGATGATCTTGACGGCATCATTTTCCTTCACTGTTCCATAGTTTCCCCACCAATAGATAGGAAATAAATATTTTTTTCCTCTCCTCTTCTGAAACACTAGAAATCCACTCTTGAGGAGTGCCATAGGAGACAGGCTGTTAAAGAACATACTGCGTATATACAAGAGGTGATAGGGATGCACCTGCTTCTAGCATGAAGCATCTCTTTCTCTTTATATTTTCCAATAGACATAACAGTTTTTTCTAAATAAATAAGTTGTGTAAAAAAATACAGGATCTCCAAAGAAAATGAAAGCAAAACTGCTGACGGTACAATCTACTTACTATGGGCAGTGTAATAAACTTAGTTTTCTGAAAAATGCCATGTATCCATAAGCCTAGAAGGTTAGATTTGCAATAAAGCTTCATACCGGTAATAGCAAAAATCAGTTAAAGACCACAGCTCTCTGTGAATGCTGTGGGTACCCAAGGCACAGACTGCACAGGGGAGTTGTAAGCTGGGGTGTAAGTTTATAGTATCTTCAGACACACCTTCATGTTTTTAATACATAGGCATTTTCTTGTAGTCTAAAGTAATCAGAAAGGATCCTGCTGCAGTCTGGGAGCTGCAATCGTGCTACCACGGGGCAGATACGAGGCTATCTGTGCCCATGCGTGTAGTCGTGCCCTAGGAATACCCACAAACAGGTTGGACCAACCCTTTCCAGAGCTAAGGCCGGTGCAAAGAGGATTAGATAAGCTTGCTAGTCGTTGTTGTGCAAGTTTCTTTCTGAGTTCTGGGTTCAAAGCAAAACTCGGCCAAAACCACAGGATCGAAACTCCTCGGTGGCCAGACTCCATCCATACGGTGCAATACGGCAGTCTACATGCAGTGCCTACCGCTGACTCACTGCTTCCCCATCCTACGATGTCCGCCTTTGCCTTCCGGCATGGGTGCCAGTTTCTGGGGCCTCCACGCTCCCCGCTTGCTCTGTCTGTGTCCATCAGTAAGTTTGGGTCCGTGGCCAGGGATCCCAGAGCAGGATGCATGTTTGCAAGCATGCAAAGTGAGGGGTTGTTGAGCAAGGGGTCTGTGGAGTGCCAGGACATACGCAAGCCGTTTCGGAGTGCTACATAGCTGGATGCAGAGATGCTGGTACCATGGAAAAGCAGAAGGGATGAACCTCCCTGCCAATGTTGGGAGCTGTGAAGGACATGCAAGGTGAAGGAACCAGGCTTTCATTTTCACTACGTTTCTACTTTGTTCAAATCTAGATTCCAGCCATGATGCCAAAATGCAGGAAGGGCTTAGCTTCTGCCTTACCTCTGACAAGGGGGCACTGCCTCTGTCTCTTCTAAAACAAGCACTGTAACATGAACAATGTGAGATGAACAGCATTTTATTGCTCCTTCTATAGATCCAAACCATTTCTATCACATTTCCTCCTTGTCTAATCTTATCTGTTTAGTGTTGCAATCCTTGCTGTGCTTCCCTATTTCCAAATCAAAGCACAATCTTTCTGCAAAAAATCTGAAAGCTGCCTCCATTTTGAAATGCAGCCTGTTTTAAACAAAGAACATCAGTTGGTTTTTAACTCATCGGTTTGTTAATCTTACCTGGAAAGTAACCGATGCCAAAATCATTGCATTCTTAAAGCTCTTGCAAATGCCAGTCACTATTAAATAAAGATTTCTTCTGAGTTCACACATACTGTTGTATGTATATGTGCAATAGGGTGTAGAACAAGCCAGGCAAGAAGCAAAAAGTATACAAATGACTGGTTTTGCAGGAAAGGCACCAGTATAAAGCTTAGGAAACCTGGGTTCACGTCCCTGCCTTGCCGCAGAAAATGGCACGGACGAGTTAACGACGGTACAAAGTGGGTTGTTTCTAGTTGCTGTGGATATCTGTTTTGTGGTTACTGGTCTCTGCTGGTATAGCTGAACATCCCATCGGGTTGTGAGGTGTTGCAGCAGGATCTGCTATGGCCCATCTTTGGGGAGCTATGGCAAACCTCAGGGGGTTTTCTGTGTGTTTGGCTTACGCCTCCATTTTGATAGGATTGGGCAGTTGTGCATGGGCAGTTGTGCTGCGAGAGCCCCAGGGAGGGATGAGGGAAGGTGCCGATCGGCTGGACACCTAACCCAAACCTCCGGCAGCCCCTGGGCTCCCTGCCTGAGCTCCCCTTCCTACACTGTCCTCAGCAGCACCACAGCCCTGGAGCGAGGGGGCCTTTGGGAAGTGCTGCTGGTGCTACGTAGGTCTTTGTAATCACCAATGGTGCAAGCCATCAAGGGAGGGTGGGGAACTGCCCAGCAGGTTGCGTTTCGTGCTCCAGTTGTGCCCCTGTGAAGTGAGAGCGAAGTCCTGCTGCCAGAGCAGGTGAGCGGCGCTTGCTGTGAAACCCCAGGGCCAGGGGAGATCCAGGAGTCCCCAGGGTGCTGGTTGTGACAAGTCCTGGGTTTCTGCTTCGGATCACTGCTTTTGGAAAAACAGTTTGAAATGCACTGCTAAAGAGCCTGTGGCTTTAGTATTAATAAATAGATAGAACTGTTGTAGCCCACTCCGGAAAAAACTGCACACGCAATATAACCTACAGAAATCTGGGACTGTAACTGCTCCAGCTGCATGAAACTTTGCATCCCAAAGTTCCCATTGTACAAGCAGATGTAAAAGGAAGAAGACAGAGCAACTCTTGTTAATAAGGATGCCCTGCATTTTCTAGTAGGAGACTATTTTCATTTGCTCGTAATTTTGCAAAGCTTTAAGTCCCTGGATTGAAACATTGCATGGCAAAATGTCCACCTGAGGCATGTGAATTGTTCTGCATTTGCCTGGATAGAGGCCCGAGAGTCGCTTAACCTAAAATGATTCAACCGTTTCTGAAAATCAAAGTTAGAGAATTTGGGTTTTTTTAAATTTTTGCAACCTCTTCCTAGGGCAGTGACTTGACCTTTAGCAGGTGGCTCTTGCACAGAGGTACCCAGGTTTAAGCAGGATATAAATCTTTGAAAATTACAGTTTCCATGTGTTCAGTGGAAACTTCAACTTTTAACATCCGAGTCCCAGAAACCACTGTTCACACTGCATATGCTCCAGTCCGAGCAAGACTTTAGTTGCAGGTCTGGTATGAGGCTGCTAGGCTCTCTGCCCCTGAGTTCAAGAGCAGTGTATAGGGCATCTAAAGGTAAAGGAAGCAAAGAAACAGGTACTGGGGCTTGGGGCTGTGAAGAGCACGTTGGATCTAGGAGCAAGGGAAGAGAACAGAGAGAACAGGGACAAGGAGGTAGGAGAGGGAAAACAACTGTCTGCCTGGAAAAGCTGATGGGGAGTCAGAAGGCTGACGGAAAGAGAGATTTGAGGGGATAACTCAAATGGAAGGGACTGAGAACTGGTGGCTGGGCAGGGAGACAGCACATTTGGGAGCAGGGTCTGACATGGGGGCCTGCAAATAGAGCCAGCCAGGCAGGGGGACTCGGGATGAGAGGTAACAATTGGAGGGACATAATGGTGTGAGCCTGAGGCACTGGTATCAGACAAGGGCAAGAGGGGGAGATGGGTCAGGTCATCCAAGGCGCCTGGACAGAGCCCGAGCCGGAGCGCTTGGGGATGTGAATCCGGGGCTCTTCCCAGCACCACCTTTCCCTTGGGAAGCTGGAAGGAGCCCCCTTCTCCTGCCTCTTCCCTCTTTCACTGCTGCTGCCAGCAAATGTTGGGCTGGGCTGCTGCCCTGCCTCTGTGATTTACTCAGTTACTTCATGGAGCAGAAGTCCCTGCGGTAAATCTCATGTGCTACCTCTCCGGGTGACACACGCATCAGTAGGATGCCACATGATGGAATTTGGGGTTGGGTTTCAGTTTGCATCAAAAAAAACCCCCAACATACAAGCTTAGGAAACAGTGCACAGATATATCCTACTCAGAAAAAATATGAAGTGTGTAATTCAGATAGTGCCAGATTTATAGTCTGCACAATCCTAATTTGCCTTCTGGTATGTATTATGATAGTATGATCCTGTTTTTTTGACACACTCAGTACTGTTGAGTTTTTTTGTAGGATCCTTGCCATGTATCATGTATGAAAAGAAGGGTGGTGAGTGAGCAATTTACTTGAATTTTTTTTTTTCCTCCTGCTCTTCAGGATGTAAATGATTCATGCTCTTGCATTGCTTTGCTCTGAAGAGAGATTTATTACTCTTTGGCTTTTTAATGGTGTTCATCTCTATAGCATTTAAATACTTACAAACAGTAGTGAGATAATCTGCACAAAAACCGTCTGATTTTTTTTTACTAAAAAAATAGGGACACAGAATATAAATTAAGAAGTCTACCATAGTTCTGACTGCACAGTTTAGGATGCCAGGGCCAGGCACAGGTGAACTTTTTTAGTTAAAGGTCATCTTCACTGAAAAATGTGCTTTAGGGTTGACAGGCTCTAGCTATAGATTTATATCATTATGGGTGATCGGAAATAAACATATGCAAATAGGTTGAAGTGTTATTTCCACATTTTCAAAGTAACGCAATGACATTTTTTTGCTTTAGAATGACATTTCATTTAAAAATTTGACCAAATCTAACAATAAAATGGGGTAGAGAATCCAGAAATGAAATGTTTGCCTTGGGGCAAAATAAATTGCCTCCTTTTTTTTTTTTTTGTTGCACTTCAGCTAGCAGTATGAGTCAGTCACACTGCTTGCCTTATGACTCTATTTTCCAGAAAACTTAGTTTTGATTAAGATCCACATTTTCAAAGTGCATTTCCCAGCGAGTTCACTTGCAGCTCTAAGTGCTCTTTGCTTCTGCAAGCAAATTGCAGACCAGAAAATGTTCTCACCCGAAAATAAGGAACATGCAGTCGATGACCATCTGGACAAAGCTTGGTTTAAATTACTTGGCCCGTGATATACAGGATCCATGTGCAGAGCAAGGACAGAAAGCAGTAATCAAGAGCCTGTTTATCTGCCTTAGCTGTGAGTTCCCCTTTCTCACAGTGCATCAGGCACCACATCACCTCTGATGTCTCCAGGAGAGTGGTGGGGACAGCAGCCACCGTCAGTGCCTGAGCCTAGCTTCTCTGCTGGAGCAGGGCCACCCTCTGCACTGCACAGTGAGTGAAGGAGGCCACCGTCTCCCGTGAGGGTCTGGAGCCATGTGGGATCCAATTTGCAGCACCCAACTTCCAAATATCAGGTGCTCCAGGGGACCTCTGGCACTTCTCAGGGGGAGCAGCACATTGCAGCCCTCACTTTCCCATGCACAGGTCTGCAGCATCCATCCAGACCCAGGCTGGCACCTTCACCTAGCGAAACATGGGGATGAGGGCAGTGGTACCAGCTGTCAGGTTGGAGGGCACCCAGGGAAAACACTGCAATGCTTCAGTCCCTTCTGGACCAGAGAGCCTGTGTCAGGGTGTGTGCCCAGAGGCAAGCAGCTGGGGTGGGGAGATGCCAGCCCCTTGCCCCTACATAGCCGGGGAGCTGCAGGGCCAGGAGGAGAACCCTCAAGAAGAGGCATCCTCGCCACCAACAGCTGATTAGGTTTTGAGCTGGGAAGGGGGAATCCCGGGATGTTGTTTCTGTGCCATGGCCCGTTTCTGTGTTTTATCCACATCCCTGCATGTCCATGGCGTAAAAGAGGTAGGGGCGAACACTGGCTTCTCATGGGCGGCAGTCACCCACGCTCTGAATTGCACTGGCTTAGGGGACGGTTTCAGGATGGTTCTGGATGCAATGGTCCCACACGCATCCCCGCTGGTAGGCTGAAGAGCTGGTGAGCCTGGCCCATCAGGGCAGGTGACCAGTATCTTGCAGGGGTAGCCTCTTTCACTGACACTGTTGCAACTGGAAAAACAGCCTGTGGAAAAGATAAATGAGGCTGGTGTCCTTAGCATGATAAGAAAAGATAGGAGGATAAAAAAGGAAGACATTATGGAAGACAAATAGTGAGGAGAGTGCTGAGGACTGGGATATTACCCTTGCTAGGTCTCCTAGCATTAGACATTTCCTCGCTTAGGGAATACGTCCAGCTTGGCTCTGACCACTACATTACACATCTTCTAGAGATCTGTTTAATAAAAGTGGTTTGTAAAAGCAGGAGTCAAATGTAGCAATCCACCCTGTGCTGCTAGGGTGTTTGACTCTCCTTTTCCTGATGGATGATAATTGCAAGTGATAGTTACCTGAAGTTAAGCTGTTTTCAGGTGAGGAACAGGAGATTGGTAGGAGACTGAGATGATGGGACTGTGGACTTGGAGATACCCGCCACACAGTGCTGTCTCTCTGCTTTGCACTTTGCCTTCAGACAGGCTAGGGCTGAGGCACAACTGTGTAAGGGGGCTGCTTCCTCTCCCCTAGAGCCATCCCAAAAGCCTCTGTGACTTTAAAGGTGCAGGATCAGAGCCTGAATGCATTAAATGTCCCAGCCAGCGTGAACTGGCAAAGATTTGGTTCTTTTAATATATTGTTCTAAAGCAGAAGCGGACAAATGAAAGATGCCCGTTGCGCTGGGTACCGCAGACACTGGAGGGAAAGGCAGCCCCTGATCAACCAGCTTGATATCCAGAGTCAGAAATGAAGCACGCAGAGCAACCTCCCTCACACCTAGCAAATGGCTGAAGATAAGGACGAAACCTCCTGTCCCGAGTGGGCTGAAACGCAGCGGATCATGCTGCAGCCTTCATTGAGCAAGCTCAAGTTGTGAACATGCTTATGAAAACTAGTGGGTGGATGATTCACGAACAGAGAAAAGGACCCCCAAAAAAGCAGAAGAAGAGTTTGCCCCCCTCTAATAGGGGACACAATGTTTAAACTCTTCTAACCTGGCATGGTAGCGGTATGTTCCCTTTCACACACCTGCGCCCGTGCTCATCGGCGCTTTCTCTGTTCTTCTGCAAGGTCACCGGCTTTGAAAAGGACCTGCAATGCATGACGATAGCTTTATAACACATGATGGTAACTCTTCAAAAAGTGCAGGACTGTCATCATCATTTCATGTCTGTCCATTCTTCTGTTCATTTAATGGGACGATCACAGAGAATGCAAGCCGCCCTCTTTTCATCTTCAAAGCTTTGGTCAGGTCTGCAGTGCAAGGGTTGGCTGGCCCAGCTACGTTGGCCAGATCATATTTAATTCCTTCTTCTCCCTGTGCTTCCCCCCTGCTTTCCCACACCGACAAAACTAGAGGTCGTACACGACCACCTTACCATCTCCTCATCTGCTGGCCAGATTTTGCCCGTATAGGCTGTATGTACAGTGTGCTGGTACAACATACAGGGAAAACACAGCCTGAATTTTGTGTGAGCCACGGCAGCTTGCAGTAGTGACCATCCAGCAGCAGCTCACAGCCACCTTGGCTGTCTAATGGTGGCAAGGAGAGCCTGTGTCTGCACTGGTTATGCCTAATTACTTGAAATTGGTGAAAATCAGCAGATGGTTTTCTGCCTTTCAAAGCTGAATTGGTGTCAACCCCCTTGGAGATAACATGCATTATTATTGGTGTACTTGAGCAGGTTTTTTTTCCTTTGTATTCTCCCTCTGTTCAGACTTTGATTTAATATTTCTTCTCTCCCTCTGTTTTGGTTACTCTGTGCCTTAGTGCTTAGAGATTTCCTGCCCATATATTGAAAGTTTTTAATGAAGAATTTCAGCAACACTCGGAGTTACCAGTAAAAGCCCTCTGCAGATTTTGACAGAAGAAGGAGTTATATGAAATTACTTCTAATCTCTTTATCCTTGTCACACCACTCTGCTATGCAGTAATACACCAAAGAATTTCCAGAAAACAAAGGTTGGCGACTTACAATACATACCGACTTGGTTGAAAAAATAAATAATAAAGGAACTGGGAGATGAATTCAGTCTGCTGCTGTGTTAGCTGGGGGACAAAGGAGGGGAAAAGTGGAGAGAGAAGGCTGGAAAAGGTAAATGTTTTCTCAGTTTAATTTTTTTTTTAAATAAAACCTTGAGGCCAAGCAAGTAATTTCCCTCAAAAGTTTAGATCATGTTCTGAAAGTTAAAAAATGAGGCCTTTTGGTTGACTTTATCATGGCAGCTATCAATGGCACATTGTTAATCCCTGTTAGAGTGGCAAGGCTGCAAAACAAATAACAGTATGTCCTTGAGTGCACCAGTTCTGTGCCTGACAGGTTTTCATTTTTCACCCTGTTGCATAATGCTGGCATGCACATATGACACGTAATGTATGAAACTTTCTGGGTAGGGCTTGATCCTGCCTCCATTCAAGTCAAGGGCAATACTCTTCCAGTTCTCAAAAGAGGCAAGGTCATGGCGTGTGCTGGAGCCGACCGCAGCCCAATTGGGAAGCCAGGCAGCAGTATTTCAGAGTAGGTCAGCTGTCTCCCACTCCAGTCCAATCCCACATGCACTTGTGCAAGGATTTACCTTTTGAAATCCCATGGCAACTAAGGGCTTTCACCACTTGCCTGCTGTTTTTCTCAGATTGATTTCCTTAAAAGAAGAAAAAGAAAAAAGGAAAAAGAAACCCCAGCTATTATTTCCTCCTGAGATGATAGATACACACAGAAAACAATGTATTGATTTTCTTGTACTCTGTGTTTGTCAGTCTTAGCCAAGCATTGTGTGTAGGTGTTATGTGATTTAAAAAAATAAGATGAAATGTGGGTGGGACTGAAAATGCAGTTGCTATTATTCATCTGTTTATGCCATCATACACGTGTGATCAGGCTGTGATCTTGTGCAGCAGCCTAGAAACCTACGGATTGCTGTATATACTAAATTTGTATTTCATACCTACAGCCAACATCAGCCCACACATGTGATGAAATGTCAGCATAGAAATCCATACCTGTACTTTTTTTTCCTTACAATATGCAAGCTCATCAGGATTCCAGCTGGGGAAAAGAATTGTGTAAACAGCACACTTACCAAAAAGTGAAGATTTTGTAACAATAAAACTATTCGTAAATTTGGGTCAAGTTTGCAAAACGATCTAATCTGTGTAAAAATAAAAATTCCAAGAAAAATATTTCCACTTCTCACTTTGGAGCACCTTATGTGGAAATTGTAGGAAACTTTAAAGAAACACTACAGGAAAAAAAAAATCAAACTGAAATTGATTTTTTTGTTGAGAAAAGCAAGGAAAAAGAATCTTTGTTATTGTTGTTTCCAGGGTCAACTTGTGATAGAAAGAAAAAAGGTTGTTTACACACCTCTACTTTTGATACTTTCACCTTCCCAGAAGGAGTAAAGATGTTGCACTGGCACTTGATGGCCAAGCCATCCTCAGCTGGTTTGAGTATGGAGTTTTTACATGGGAGTTCAATCCTAAATGCTCTTTCAGCTCCGTGGAAACTTACCTGTGACATACGCAGACCATCCAAAAATATTAGGTATAGACCCCTTATCGCATTTTTGCAGGCTCAACCACATTCCTGCTTCCACAGAGAGCAGTTCTTCTAGCTGCAGGCAGTACAAACTTGTTGCAGTGCTAATTATTTGATCATCTGCCTCAATATTTCCAGATGTAAAAAGATTTCTTTATTTTGATTGTTTTAAGAAGGGGTTTGGTTTTCTATCTCTGTTCCCCATTAGCTACATCTCTGCTAGTAAATTAAACATGCCCAGAATCGCTCCCTGGCACGGAAGCTGATTGCCTCCAGAGGAGGATACTGTCTTGCCCGCCAAAACCAAATGGCTGCACCCAAACTGTGTGTTAGGAACGATCCAGAGCTCATCCTAACCCCCAGCCTGTGCCTGGGAGAGCAGCATCTGCCCTCTGGTTTGGGTGACTGGTATTTAAATGACATGGGTCCAAAGTGTGTCAGGGGGTATTCTGGCCCTTAAAGGGTGCAATCAGTTTCCAGTGCCCAGGAACACTCGCTGACATGATTTAACTTAATTTGCTTCTGTAGAGGTAGTTCTTACATCTCCCCCTTCCTTATTGGCACTGATCAGCACAACAGCCTTCTTTCAGAGGCTCCAAAATCAGGTGTATACTTATTATGTCCCCAAGCAAAGTATTTACGTTCAAATAAAAGTATAATTAGTGCTACCAGCATTAGCAAGTGTTCTAGAATGAGGCTGTTAGGGGAGAACGGAGCCATCAAGATAAAACCCTGGGATCCGTGGGATGTCTGCCCAGGAAGAAGCAGTGAAACAAGGCAAAATGACAGGTAGCAGCAGATGCTGATGGCAAGGGCTGCTGGCTGCTGCCGAACAGAACAGTCTCGCTGGGAATTGAGTCAAGAATTTCTGAGCAGGCATAAAGAGTATGTTTTCAGAGGAGGAGGAGGAGTCTGGAGGCTCTAATGGCCTATTTTTGGTGGGTTTTTTGGTAGGAAGGAAACATTTGTTCAGCACAAATATGCTATGGATCTAAATTCCATTTTCCCTAATCTGGCCTTCCTGGGGATGCTATTGCAAGCAGTTCCTTATCACAGGAAGAATACAGTTGACTTCTGATTCCCATGGAAATGCAAAAGAAGCCGATTCTTTGTAACCAAGACCCCCCTGGAAGGACAGGGTGGAAAGTCATTGAGAGCCACTGACTTCCCAGCTGGTCAGTACAACAGGAATGAGGCTCGGCCGCTTTCTCAGTTTAGTAGCAGACAACCCTTCTGATGAAAGTTTGGAGTTACGTTGTCCTTAGCCAGCTTCTGGCGCTATTTGTATATACCTGTATAGCCAATGGGCTACAGTAGGAAAACCTATAGAATAATAGAAAATACCTACATTTCCTTTACAAGAAGAATACTGGAGATAAAACAATTTTAATTAAAGCTGGTTTTGCCTTCAGTATGTAGCACAAAGTCTTCTCCTGTTACGTGGCAATACTGAATTCAAGGGAGAATGGAATATGGAATATACCTGATTTAACTGTCATCTGAGACTTTTGTTTCACAGATTAATTTTGTTATCCACTCCTTTCACCCACACAAACTAGGGTAGCATTTTTAAGAACTAACAGCAACAACTTTGTTTCTCAGTTATGTCTAGTTTAACTAACATCTAATCCTCTTAGCTTTTATACCTTCACAAACAGGGATTTGTTTGGCTAAAAACTTTTAATTAGCCCAATCACATGGAGCAGGTATTTAACAACCCCAAGGCAAAATCATTTTAGACATCAGAGGTGTCTCACCACCAGATTGGGAGAGCTAATTCTAGGAGCCCTTTCCTGCAGGCTGCAGAACTTGAATAACAGGGTCGGTAAGCAGCTGGCACCCAGTTTTTCTACATAAGCGGGCAGCATTCTTTAATGGTAACTTGCCGGCTCCAAAAGTTGTTTCGTGATCCTTCACTAGCCCCTGGTCTCTGCTCTCCCTCCAAAGCAGCCCCTCGGTTTGTGCTTGCACAAGTCAGTCCAGCTCTGAAGAGAGCCGAGGATCTTCTCATGGGTTTGGTAGGACTGCTGAAGACCTGGCAGGTCACTGGAACAAATAAATATATTAGCAGACCAAGCGAGGACTGAACCTGCTGAACTTTTGATCTTAGTAATTTGAATCCAGAAGAAAGGCTGCTCAAGCAGCATACGGGTCCTAACCCAGGAAGCACAGGGTCACTGCTGTGGGGCAGGCGAAGCTGGGGAGGGAACGCTGATGCTCGTGGGACCTGTGCTCCTGTGGTGCGTGAAATCAAATGAGAAAAGGAGTGGCTAACACAAAGCAGAAAAACAGACATCAGTGAAAAAGCAGGAGTAAATGCTTGTGTAATATGCTTAACATGTAATTATTAACTTGAGACTAGCTCTGCCACAGGACCAGGGCCATGGCCGTGCAAAGCCCACCTGTGGGCGTACATAAGTGATTCTCCAGTCCAGGCTGTTTCTCCAGCAGTCTCTCTCGGCAGGGATCCTGGGGGGGCTACGTGGAGCATTTAGCACTGCCCCTCAGGCAGGTCTCTGGGGGAAACAAGAGCAATATTGTGATCGGCTGATACTGGAGGGGAAGACTATGAGTGGTGGCTAGCAGGGGTATCGCTTCATTGCACTTTTCCAGCTGTAAAATCTTCCTCTGCTGTGTCTGTCACCATAGAGTTTTCAAAACACCCGTGCCCGTAGGAGTGACACTGACCAAGTCACCCCCATCGAGGGTGATGCTGACCAAGTCACCCCCAGCGAGGGTGCTGCCGTGGAGTTATTTTTGGCCTCTGCTCTCATCTTAAACTTGCTTTGGAACATCTCAAAACATAGTAGAAATAAATAAGTAAATAATTGAGAAATAATATCAGCATCTTCTCTTTAACTTTAAAGTTGCAGAGAGGTGAGCCCTCAGCATCTACCACTTTCAGCCCTGACCTTGCAACACACTCAGAGCTTGCCTAGGCATCAGCTTTAACTGACTGCCAATTAACCTGAGGTATTTGATACATTTGTCCCCACATTCTCCACATATTCATTCCTGGCTCCAGCTGCTCCTCTTTAGGATGCCAGTGCTAACTCTCAGAGCTGGGTGGCCCTGCCTCAGCAGGGGAGCAGATGCCTGGAAGGTGTGCCTAGTTAGCAGGGCACTACGTGCTCTTGGGATGCCACAGCACACACAGACCTGTGAGGAATACAGCTGGCCAAGCTGTTTTTTACAGATGTGATAACGATGAGCTGCCCCTGCTGTAAACAATAAAAAAATGCCCTCCCATCCCAGTACAGGAGGAAAACCAGGTAGCCACATGGTGCACATGCAAATGCAGGGTACCTGGTTTAAACCTATTTGGTCATGTTCTAGCTAGACATAAAATCAGTTTTAAAGCCAATCATTCTGATGAATGGATGTAAAATCAACTGAAAGTATGTTGCCTGAACAAGACCTGCATGATCAGGCAGAATTTCCATTACAGACCACTTGCTGAGAGAAGTTAAAATAGCAAAAACATGAAGTATTAGAAGTTTTTCCTTAGGAAGCCAGCTTTTAAAAAAGTCCACTGTCTGAGCTCATCCTGAACTTCTGGCTTTCAGAGGGCAACTGAAAAGCTCACAGGGTCCAGTCAGTTGGGTCATTTATCTCAGTAGCATCACATGCCAACGTTTGCAGATAACAATAAGTATATGGGTGCTCACAGTGTTGATGATGTTCGTATCATTAAAAAGTCCACTTTCTGGCTGACTCTTACAGCTAACTGAAAGCAAGCCATAAGCCAAATGAAAATGTGGCAGAATGATGTGATGGAAGGGAGACATGATGTCAGGTAGTATAATTAAAAGCTAGTGAGTGCATCTAAATAATGAGGGGATCTTAGCTTTAATAGCCCAAGTTTAGTACACCAAGTAAAGCAAAATCTTTGCTACTTCACTGAGTACCAAGATGAGAGCAATTGTGGGAATTCAGTGCTCACACACTGGTGATTAAATATTTGGGATCATTGGCCCATACTTTGCATGCCTTTTAAACTCAGTATGTTCAATGTTCAGCCAGTGAGCGTGTGGTGAAGTTTTGCAGTGAAGATGTGCACCAAAAAAAAAAGCATTATTTATTCCCCTCTTCTATACTGCAGCAATGATGAGCACTTTGTTAAAGCATATTACATCAGTGCAATTCCATTGCCTTAAAGTCTGAAGCTGTGAGGAGGAGAGACTGACCAGCTGATTCTGGCCCACTGTGTTTTGTAGGTTTATAATCTGAGTGCCGATGTGGCACAGTACAAGCGATATATGTTATGAAACCAGAAAAAAATCACTCTGATATTCCTACTGCTTAGGAAATTTTTAAAATTATTTAATTGTGTCAAATGTGTGCACAAATGCATGTCATTGTAAGCTGTGAGTTTCCTTTCTGTGGCTGCAGGGAGTTAGGGCATGTTTTCATATGGACTTTTTTTGAGATCTGTACATATTTGTACTGCCTGGGATACAGGCTTTTATAAAAAGTTTTATAAATGGTATCTGCATTTTTAAAGTTGTATTAACTGCTATAGCATTTTTAGGTTTTGTCTCAGAGGGGATAAAGCAACTTATTCCTGATATTAGTCACATCATTGCTTAAAGCTCTGCTGTGAAGCCCTCAGATGATAAGCATGGTGTAAGAACATATCTGAAATAGTACAGCTACCTTGACTGCAGTGGAATTAGGCTAATTTGCTTTAACAAAGAATGCAGGCTCATTAGGTTAAAAGAAGTTGTCTCAAATCATAATCTGATATCCCAGACAGCTCGGTGGATTCTGACTGATACGTTAATTTGCATGACTGAGCACTGTATCGTTTTTCTTTAGGTTAGAAATGCAGGCATTTAACTTGGATATTGCTTCAGCATCTTAGTCACAAGGCAAAAAAGACCTTGGAGACACAGGTTTCTAAAAGAATGTCACCAATAATGTGAGAGGACTGAAACCTATTTTTGAGCGACTACCGTAGTGCCACCATTTCCTTCTTCACTCAACTGGAATGAAATCAGTAGAAAATTTAATTTCTAGAAATCTGTTTCCCAGGGATATGCGTTTTTAACGAGGCCGTGCAGAATTCCTTTCACCTTGTCTGGAACATCATTTATCTTCTTTCCTTCCTTGCATATAGTACTTCATATGGGCCTACAGATGGCAAGGGAGGGGTTTTAGCAGAATTAAGGCAATACAACCCCCTTGCCTCCATTTCCAGTTACAGTGTGGAAGGATCAGAGCTTCCAGGACTAAACAGACATGCGTTGGCTTGTCCTGTACAGCACCCAAGGGATGCTAGCCTAGGGCATGGGACACGTTAGACTATTTGCTCACTGGAAATAAATTCCCTCAGAATACCCACCAGCAGCTCCGCTGGCTGCAGAAGCCCAGAAGCTTGCAGAGCTCCTGACAACCAGCAGCATCACAAGTAGCACAGGGATGGGGGATGCTTTGTTTAAACAGTGGCAATTCCTTGATATAAATCCGTCTCTCCTTCATTTCTCCCCCTCAGAGATACAGCATCATGGGTGGGAGATCTGCATGCCAAAGGAGCTGCGAGCTACTACTTTCTTTTCTGTTCCTTAACAAAGAATGCAATCAGCAAGATGCTAACACCCAAAACGTTGACTAACTCACGATGAAAATGAAGTTTCAGCAAGTGTTAATCCATGTGCCATTTTTTGCAAAAGATCACTGCAGGCTCTGCCACACAGTCCACAGACTGATTCATAGCCTGGAATTTCAGGTTCACACACAGTGTGATCCCAGAGGCTTATATTCATCACCACTCCGCCTGATGCACGTTTTTGTGGGCTTAGCACCATAAGAAAATGTTGATAGACACTGATGATTTACTTAACCGCAAGCAAATGAAATTGTATTCAACCTATCAATGAAGTGGCATCAGCCAAGAACTAGAAATGGGCTCAGTAACTGGAATTTAATCAATAAGAGAACTGTAGCATCCATTGTAATAGCAACTAAGTGTCAAATGCGCATGTGAAGAACAGCAGCAAATCCAAAAGGTGCAATTTTTCTTCCCTCTGTGCTTCTGTTTGTTTATTTGTACTGGCTGAGTTGCCCTCACTTGTTTGTATCTAGGAGTGACATTGTTCCAACACGCCATTGCCTTTGTTCCTGAGAGAAGCCTGGCGTGAAGAAACACCTTACCTTTCCCCTAAATGTGCTGGGGTTATGGCTCAGCTCGGCAGGGGCGGCAGGGCTCTCCCCAGCTGCCTGCCGCTCTCCCGGCATCCTCCCAGCCACCCTGGAAGCGAACACCGGGGCTGGGGGAGGACCGCAGGAGATCTGCCCTGGTGGCAGGCTCTCAAGCCCGGCTCTTGAACCGGTGCCCCAACCCAGAAATGAGCTTGCAGAGAGGAATGAGGCTGGTCGGAGGTGGTGCCGGCTGGTAGGGCAGGCTTTCACCGGCTGCGTGCCGTAGCTTTGCAAAAGACACTGCAGTAGCACTTTTCACCTCGGCTCAGACAGACCCAGTGTCTAGCAGGAGATAATTTATTATTTTTAGTGAAGCAAATATAAGTGGCAAATAGGAAATTTGCAGACGCAGCCTTGGCTGGCCCCAAATCAAACACAGCAGGGATGTTGTTCTTTGTTGTGTTGGACCTGTTCTCACCCTCCGCAGTTCTTCACTTTTGAGCAGTCATGTGTCCCTACTTCCTACCTGACCAATGGGTGAGGGTATGGAAATGCTATTCATGATGTAGATCCTTTTTTTATTTTAATAATGAAATAGATGAAAGCTTTCTGACTTTTCCTCGGATGAATGGTGCTTGCTGCTGGTACTCTTGGAGACAGTGCTGTACTTTAGGACAAAGAAAATCTTTAGAGGTGGCCAAAATGCTCAGTTTCCCAAGCGTAGCCATCCCTATGTTTTTAACGAGTAGCCATCTAATGCATGAGATCAGATAAATGCGTTCTCTCTCTCAAAATGCTCCCAGTAACCTTAGTGAAACCAAGTATATTTTAATTTCTAACTTTAATCATTTCACACTGTTCTCCTTCAGAGCTGACTGTATATCAAAGGAGGTGAAAACACTATGCGAAAATACTTCAGCAAGTGAGCTGGGATTCCTTCAAGGGAAAGGCTGTGCAAGTGTAAGCCATTAATAGCATTTAAAAGCCCACAAGTATGTAACTGTAATATGAAATACTGAATATCACTGCACAATACTTCAGGATTATTCCAAAATACCAATCAAGTTTGGGTTTAGATTCAGACAGTAAGTTGCAAAAGAAAAAGGAGAGTACAAACAATCATGAAAAAATCCTGTTTTCAGGTTTGCAATACCATTCTCACACTTCGTGACATTGCCAGACTGCTAATGGTTTGTTTGTTTTCGGAATCTGGTATTTTATTAGTGTTGGGTGACTCTTAGACAGCCACCTAGCAATCTTTCCTAAGGCATCTTCTAAGACCTTTCTCATAATCCGGTGATGCTTGGAGTGTTGGTAATCATTAAAATATGATTTGTCATCTCTCTTCACAATGGTCTGTAACATCCATTTATTTCTCTGAATGTATGGTATTTCAGAACAACAGTTTCCATACATCTATTCCCCCATGTTTACAAAACAAAAAAATCTAGCTGCCCATGACTGATGTGCAGTACCATAAAAATGGCCCAACTAGGAGTTCACAACACAGACAAAACTTCAATACTCTTCAATATCCACATGGAATAAACGGAGCTGTGTTGAATCAAATGCATCCTTTCATTTCAGGTGTTTAAATCCTCACTGGTTAGGGAACCATTTTGAACCTACAAAGCCAAAGATCTGGCTCTAGTACAGATGCAGCTCAACTCAAATGCACACTGTTGTCCTCAGAGAGGTTTTGTTCTAAGCAGAAGTCTTGCAAAAACAAGCTGGTCCTGAGAGTCCCTCTGTCTTGTGCAAAGGTTAATGACAGCAAACTGTGTAATTCCAGTTTTAACGTAAATCAAATCCAAGCCTCAAATCTGAATTGTAGCCTGCAGGTAAGCTGGACTGAGACCCAACCACAAATAGCTGCACCTGTGCTTAAAAATAGACAGCACTTTTTTGCACTGAAATACATGTATCCAACAGCTCCTGATTTCACAGTGGTGAGCAGAGCAGGGTTCTGCTCTCAAAATACGGTGTCTGCCTAAGCTGAAAGGTTACAATGTGAATTTTGCAGAATCCAGTGAAAGGTTTTTGAATTCTAAAAATATGTGTAGGAACAAAATGGATTTTATAACTTGGGAGTTTGCATCATGATTTTCCCACTAGCCATGCTGTGAGCCTCAGGACAGCCGGATTGCAGATAAGTTTGCCACTGATCTCAGAAAATGCATCAATGTGCTTGCCAGAGTAGGCATTAGAGATTTTCTCTTAAATCATTCCTTTGCATGGAAAAACAGATCTACTTTGAGCGTTAATGGAAGATCTAAAAAATAGAAATACCATAAAACTACTCTGGGAAACTGATATGCTGGCTAAGTGCTGCAGTTTTCTGGTACAGAACATTGTGTTACTCAGTTCTCCAGCTTTCATACAATGGACGGGAACACTACAAGCATAAAGTATTACTGGTTGTGTGTGCATGGGAGTAAATGATATCTGGTTTTAGTCCTTACATAGGAAAAAAAACAAGTTTAGCAACATATTTTATTTGCACATGTCATGTAGGTACCGTAGAGAGGGTATTGCTGGTTCTCCTAGGCTCCTTTTATGTGAAGATTTTTAATAAGTAAGAAAATCTGCTTGGGGCTATTTTTATCACAAACAGGAAAAAGGTTTGCTGTTCCATTTTTCTTTCTGAACCGTTACCCCTCCAGTTCCCACTCCTTCTTTCACCTCTGCCCCAGGACCAGCTCCACCACACAAGTAATTTTGGCCCTGACCTCCCTGTTTTTTCTGCAGTCGGGCTCTGTTGCACTGTCACCTCCGGCTCTTTTCGTCTTCTCTCTAGGTGGACTCCATCTCTTTCACCTTTGTGCCAGTGTGGCTTCCAGCAGGCAGTACAGTGGTGCCAAATGCCTGGGTTGAAAGCAGATGACCCACCAATTCTTCCTTCACCCAGGGACTAGCTGTCCTTTTGGATATGTCCTTTCAGTACACTGTTATTTTACCTCACTCATTCACATTTCTTTAGAGCCAGCATTTGTAAATTCTGTATTTACTGCTTCCTCTTTCCAATTCCACCCTCATTTTCTCCTTGTAGATCATACATTTTCTCCTTTCTCACACACATTACTATGTCTTGTTAGTTGTCCCTCCAAAACGCCTTACCTCACCCCAGCAGCTGGGTTGCCCCATCCTATTTTTTCTTTCCCTTCAGAAATTATGGATTTCCTCTCATCTCTTCTACATGCAAGATGCCTTCCCGCTCTGCCCTACCTTCCTGTCCAGCTGTCACCTGCCCTGTAAGCAGTTCACAACTCCTGTTCCTCCTGAACCACGCCTGTTAATCTCTGTGATTCTCTATTAACTTCCTTCCAGACAATTATCAAGTCCCTGACTCCATCCCAAGCATCCTCAATCTTCCTCGCATTTTTGTGGTTGCCTCTCTAGCTCCAGCCATGTCTTAGCCACGCTGCTCCCTCTAGGCAGCCTCCTCCCTTCAAGCCGTTTCTGTTTCAGGAAGCCTCCCTCCATCATGGGGTTACCCCAAAAGAGAGGAGTGAGAAGCAGCCGGACACCTCTCATGGGTAGATGACAGGAAAACCACAAAGCAAGAGGTCGACTCTGTGGATGAGCCCTTCAGACCTTCATCCCACTCATCTACAAATGTAATTTCTTGTGCCTTGAATTTGGTGATGAGGTGGACGTGCTGTAAAAGGCATCTGTGTACTGAAGCTGAGGGATGGTTTTGGTTGCATGGAGATAATTAAGCAGTAAATGATAGCTTCCAAATATTTAAGTACAGTCCTCAGGAACTGGCCTCACAGAGATCTGTATCAGTATCTCCTCTGAGATTCTCAGCAAAGCAAATAAGAACAAAAAATATTTCATTCATCTGCTTGGCAGTATCTGCTGGAAAGGCTGATTCAGTCCCAGCTTTTCCATTCAGCTATAAAATCTCCATATCTATTATATTCTTAAGCATTATTTTTAAATAGAAACGTTACTTATCTCCTGGGGTTCCTTCAAAGCAACTAGCTGCACTTGCAGAGTCTGATGAAGATGTTTCATGTCATCAAATGTTAGGCACTGAATTAGATGGCAAATATTTGCCCAAATTTAACATAAGGCACTAAGGACAGTGCTAAGAAAACTGCTCATTGCTAAGATGGCTACAGGCTAGTTTCAGTTCCACTGTTAAAGCCCAAGAAAGTAGAATTAAGGCATTGTTAGCAACACATGTATACCCTTTTATTAGAAATTCTTACTTTTTACAGCTCCACATACCCAGTCAGATGTCCCAAAGCATTGTAAAACCTAATGTGTCTTGGTGGAAAGACAGATAATAGATAGATAAATAGATATAGGCAGACAGCCCATAGATGTTGATTCAAGTACTCTCCTGTACAAAATAAACCATTTTATTCTTACCTTAAAGGAACTACAGGGAAAAAAAATGTCATGTACCAAGCTGTGGCTTATAATTATTTAATTCATATGCATAATAAGTGTATTTAACCAAGTAATTAAAAATGTCTTAACTGAAACACAAGTAGAAGAAATCTCTCTTCCTAGTAATACCCCTTTAAAGGAGGAAATTAGTAAAAACACTATATTGGTATTAGGGTTGTTTAATTTTTCAAACTTTTACATTTTCTAAGCAACAGTCACAGAAACCTATAAATACTTTATTCTAGTATATTTTCTACCTGGCTTTCATGTCTGGCAGCACATTTGTGTGGCAAATGGCACCCACTGCGAGGGACTCCTTGCAGACCCTGCCCGGCTGCTGCAGGTCGCTTGGCGGTTGGGAAGCCGGATGCCCTGGGTTGGCATCTGCAGTGCTTGAGCACGATCTGAGAGGTAGAGGCTGCCACGCCAACCTCCCTGGGAAAGGGTCTGATTTATTAAATCGCTCCGCTCTTTGCAACTCCTCTTGTGACACCTGTGCCCAGGTAATCTATGGGGCTCCGTTTTTGGCTCAGGCTTATTTTGGTGCCTAAGGTGAGAGGGAGGCTCTTCTAAAAATGTGGTTCAACACACTCTGTTTTTCCCCCTGAAGTAGTAATAATTTTCTGCTGCAGTTGAAAAGCTCTTCAGCTTCGCCAGGGTACCTTTCTGTCGTACTCACCTGCACACCAATGCGCTGCAGACACTGCTACGTGCACCCAGTGCCATCCCGACGGCAGGCCAGAGCAGATGTGCCTGCCAAGCACTCCTGGTGCTGCGGGTGCTCCTGGGGGCATCTCCCCCCAAGACCGCTGCCAACCTGCCCATTTGCTCCTCTGCTCCCGGTCTGCACAGGTGCATACGAGGGACCAGGGATGTGACAGAGACATTGCTCAAGCACCCAAACCACACAGACCCCCCAGCTGCCCGGTGAGGATCCTGACTAAGCCAGCACCGTCGAAGCCCAAGCCTGAGATTCTCCCTGTTCAGTAATTGTCACACCAGGGAAATCCCAGAAGCAGCTTAGCTGAGGAACTTTTGCACTAAAATCAAACCCATGGGGAATGCACATCTGTGATTTTAAACCATCGTGTCTCCAACACAATCCTTTCCTAAGCGCAACTATGGGCGGCATCATGCAATGCAGCAATACATGTAAAAGCAGTTGAACAGCTGCAAAGCAGGGAATATTTTGAAATATTTGTCTGCAGTGTGAAGTTGCTAAATCACCAGTCGTGTGGTCGTACAAAACACAAAGTCAAAATAGGCAATTGTCAAGAAAGCTTTGCATGATAAGGTTTTGAAATACTATTTTTGCAAAAAAAGCTGCAAATAAGGGAGTGAACAAGAAAGGTGGGACGGGGTTGTTTGTTTTTTGAATAAAACCTCTTCTTTTAGGGAGTTTATAGCTTAGCATTATATGATTTTCTACCAGCGTTGGCCATTCTTTGCTAGCCAGGTGTTTAACAAATCAGCTCTAGAGAAACTGCTTGCAAATATTCTTTCCCATCCACATCCAGTTTCTCTGTGAATCATGAGCAAGTTTTCTTACATATCTCAAGTATTTTGTAAGGTCTGTTCCCTCCAAGGGAACAGTGATGACTGAAACTCTGCCCAGTGAAACCACTAGCAAAACAGCTCTGGGATCAGCTAGTAGAGACGGTTTGTGAATAACTCCCTTGCTCTCTCTTCCCTTTTATCAGCTGGAGGAGCACTTTGTCTGCCCAGTGCTGAGGACTCATTCTGCAGTAGACGAAGGGCATTTTGCTCTGAAATCTCAGCACAAGATACTAAATTATGGACCGATGGGAAGAATAGGTATGGCAAGGCTGTAGCCGTGCCAGGTACGATTTCCGAGAGCCCAGACACCCGGCCGAAGCTGCAGCTGGAGAGGTGTCCTCATGTGTGCCACCTTCAGGCCACTGCTGAAGAGCCCTCTCAATTCACGCTTCACGTCTCTGCTATTTTCCTGCACGATAACGATCTTCCACAGCTCACAGCGATTATTTTCCCCCTCCCACCTGTTTCTTTTGCAGCAGGCAGTTGCTAGTCCTTCTGCTCCAGAGGAGGGGACGTAGCTCCCGTCGGAGGCAATCAGTGCCGTTCCAGTATTTCCTGGGGAGGTGGTTTCGACACTCTGCTTAGGGATGGGTCTGAACATATTCCTGACAGCACTGTGAGCTCAGATACAGGAGGTTCTTTACTGGGAATGTAAAGTTTTGAAAGCCTCTGCAGTAGCCCCTCTGGATCTGCCTGTACTGTTTTCCAAAGCGAGTGTTGCCATACAGGATGAAATACAAATGCATCTGTTGAAAGAGAACTGGAACAAAATTAAACCCCGCTTAAGATTCACAGAAATTTCCCCTTCTGTTACCTGATCCCCACGTTTTAGTTTTGTTGTTTGATCTATGTGTTGTTAAGGCTGCTAGCACTTTGTAAGTAAATTGGTGTTTCACTGAAAGTGCTTTGCCCAAAAGCCTGTGAATTTTAGGTACTTTTTCATTTTTAATATCCATGTCTTTTACTTTACTTGCTCCAAGCCAGTCCGAAGTTATACGGTGTCTGTACTAAATTAATGTTTGACTTTACAGTCTGTGTGCTGTACAACCCAGCACCTCCTCCATTTGCAGTAAGTAAATACGCAAGTGTTACACTGCCCTTGAAACCTGTGCTCTGTGACAAAGGTTGAGCGCTGAGAAAAGACTGAAATGCCAAGTTTCCCTGGGTCACAGTCCCTCCTGTCAGCCATGCGTTAATCAGAAACCCACCCCCGGTTATCTGCGAAAGCATGGTGCGGGGAACTTTGGACCAGGTGACACAGGGGCAGACTTGGCCTCCTGAGAAGCATCCACCTCCCTCTGAGCCCTCAGCTGTGAAAACCTCATCTCTGAGAGCGGAAAATAAGGAGAAGCATGTTAAATTCAGGTTGGCCAGAAGCCGACCGCACGTGTTTCAGGAACATGGGCAATGATACCTGCAGAGCTGACTGCAGGTGTAGTACTGTCTTGCTGCGTGACCTTTGGGAAATTACTTTATCTCAGCCTACCGCAGCCTGTTGAAGAGCCGAAGGCATCAACACTTCAGGGAAATGCCTCACTACGGTGCTTGATCCAGTCGGTCATGTTAGCAACTTGCTTTGAGATGTAACACCCTATAAAAATTACTACTGCTATCACTTTCTTACAAAGAAAGGTAAAACTCATTGGTTTTGGATGATTTTCATTTAGAGGTTAATCTCTGAAAACCAGAGAAAAGATTGCACAAGCTTGTGTGAATGTAAGACTGAGTTTTCATGAGGTGGTAGCTATACAGAGGTATGTAGGGAAGATAATATTTTTCTTATTGCTTCTGCAACAATGAAAAAAATGTTTCATTCCTGTTGCATTATATCAGCTTATCTACAGTGGCAGATTTAGTGGGAGGACCCATCAAATTGTCCACTGTTCTATTTGTCCAGGGTGACATGATACAACTTCAGTTGTACCATAGTAGAGCCATCATTTTTCTGTGGTAGCTACACCTGGCAGCTGTGACTGATAACTGAGTTTCTCTGAAGCCCTTTGGCCTCAGTGAGTCAATACTACACACAATTTGACTCTCTTAGGCCTACACTGGGCTAACATGCTTCGCAGAAGTATTAGCACCGTGGAAAAGTGAGTATTCATACAACCTTCCCATAACAGGCAGTGACCTTGTCTATGCTGTGAGGCAAACTAAATTTGAGCTGGCTCCATAACCCGAGTACCAGCGTGCCGCTCTTCCACTTCCAGATCTCACCACTGCAGCCTCAGTTTCCAACCTTGCTAAAGACCAGACTGGCAGTGTCATGACATGAAACACGACTGTGATAAAATCTAGATCTGATCCAGATGAGTGGGCAACGCTCCTCCAGAGTCTTCTGCTGAAATGCTTCTGCAACCAGGGAACACCAAGTTGCCAAAAGCAGGCCTTTTCACAGAAACATGGTCTCTTCCACCCAGGTTTTGTTGGGAAGATCTGAGAGATCTTGAGTGGAGTATCCAAGCAGGAGAGAGAACAGCATGGCTGGACCTCCCCCCTCGCCCACCTAGCGCACCTCTCTGGGAGCAGCTCTAGATACCAGGTGGAGCAAGACTGCTACAAGCAGTTCCTGCTCCCTGGAGCTGGTTAGGCAGGGTCTTAAGTGCAGATAAGTTCTTTCAGATAAGACCCCTATTTCTGCCTGGGGGGTCTCAGAGGTGATAGCTGCAGCTGAGTCTCCAAGCGGCTCTCTGGAATAGCAGGTTGTTATTATTTCCACTTACAGCTGGGGGATCAGTGAGGCACCGAGAGGCTAACATGATGTGGCAAGTCTCCTGCCGCAAGCCTGAGAAGCTGGCAGAAGAAGATGGGTCTCTCCCTCCCCTGTGTGTTCATCACAGCACTCTTCCTCACAGGTTCGGAGCAGATGCTGTAAAGCAGCTGTGAGGGTTTTTTCTCTAAAGGGAATACAAGTTGATGGTTGGGAATTAATAAGGCTTATGCAAAAGACATTGCCAGGTCTTGCAGGTTGTCCTACAGCAGGAGGATTGTGGCTAGCAGCTGTAGGGAAGTCCATACGCCTTCTCTGCTCATGCCAACAGCCTGTCCTACCAGGGAGTCACAGGCTGCTGCCACGGTGGCCTTAAATACTACATCTGTGAGAGATTCCCCTTCTGCCTCTCCTTTTCCAGGCAAAAGGGGAGGGGAGGTGAGTGCGGACCGGCAGGAGGGAACATCACACCTGAAAGCACCCACAGCAAATGGTGGCACCTTAGAGAGCTGAGCGGGCTCATGTGCATTGGGCACACTGGGCATGCAGCATGGGCTGTAGCCACAGGGCTCGCATTGCTGCAGTGGTGGCCACGCATCGGCCCCTGCAGGCTTGCCCTGGGCCCTGGGCTCTGAGGAAGCCCCCTCAGGAGTCCTGGCTCAGGGAAGGCACTCCTGCTTTCGGTGACACATCTGTTCGAGTCCAGCCAGAGCCCATTGCTGCACCGACAGTGTCACACGTGTGTGACAGCTGGTGAGCTGGACGCAGCTGTGCCCCTGGCCACCCATGAGTACACTGCAGTGTGCCCAACAGGCAGAGAAAGCCTCACCAACCTGACCAGACCCGGCTGGTGTCCCTCAGCCCAGCATCACTGAGCACGGTCAACCCCATCCCTGTGCGAGGCCGTACAAGATCCAGATCAACAGCAAACCCAGCACATGGACATGCTCCTTGTTGCACTATGTGGCAGGTTTTAGTAGCTAATCTGACTAGCTAGAACAGCTGGTGATGTAGATTTTCTCCTTAAACGTGCATTAAAATATGTACTGCTCAAGTCAAGGATCCTAGATTAGACAAAATTAATCACTCTTCCCCAAAACAGAACTGAAAGGCCATGACAGACGAGGCAGTATCACAAAACCAGGACACACAAAGTAGCCTAGATTTTCCCATTGCTCCTCCATGAGCACACATCTGTGTACAAAGTCCAGAAAGGGTCTCCCAGGTTGGGAGCACCCACCGAGTCCCAGCCTCTGAGTCCTTCCCAAGCTCGGCATCTGTCCTCTCCTCCTCGGGGAGCGGCAGTGGCACCTTGTCAGCGCCGCGCTCGGTTGCCAGGCCATTTCGGCTGCCCTCTGCTTGTAATTGTTAACTTGCTGGGAATGGGAAAGCTCCGGTTAGCGCGAGTAGAGCTTTAACTCTGAGGCACTCCCGAGAAGCCGAGACACAGGAGCAGAGCCTCTACCTGCAAGGTAAAACATCGCAGATTGCCTTGGCCATTTCTTTCCCCCGTCTTCGTGTTTAGGCTCCCTTTGCGTTTTTTTATCACGTGGTTTCAGGTCTGTTTGTTGTCATTTTGAAGTTTTAGCTGTCATTTGAATGACTGCTCTCTTATGCCGAAGATTTATTTGGAAATTTATGTACTCCCATAAATTAAGCATTCCCTCTCAGCTTTCAGCCAGGCATGCCTAGGCTTGCAGGCAGTCTTAGAACAATACGGAGAAAGGTTATCATGACTTACCTGCCACAAATTATCTATTAATAGCACCATTTATGTACCTTTTTTTTTTTTCCCTTCATGGCATGCTTTCCCTACGTCCCCCTCTTAGCAGGTTTCCCTTTTTTTGTGTGCTTCGTTTTCCCTGTGGAGGACAGGGCGGGTAGAAGACGGGCGACCTTTTTGGCACTGGCTCTGCCCCCGTGGCCCCAGCGCTGCCTTCCCCACAGGGTGTTTGCAGGGAGGGTGGGACAGCAGGCTGCTCACAGCCTGGTAAAACATTGACCTGCGCAGGCAGCCGTGGCCGCGGAGGCACTGGGCTGCCCAGGGAGCCAGGCAGGAGGAGCCCAGCGGCAGCCGGCGCCCACGGGAGCACGCCAGCTTCTCCCCAGGTACAATTTTCCACTTCGATTTTCCTAGCTTTGAGAGGCAGAAGGGCAATGGCGCTCGGTTATAAGGTTTGCGAAAGGTTCGCTCCCTAGAAGTCGGAAGAGGAGTTAGCGTCGTTATTTTGCAGTTTGCTTGCGTCAACTGTAGTTGACGGCATGGTGTCATCTAAAGCACGGGTTGATTAACCCATGCTTGATTAGCTAGTTGGTTTGATTTTGCTGTATCTTCAAACAAACAAACAAAATTAATGCACAGTTGCATTTGAAAACTTCACGGTTTTCTAATAAAACTCAAAACAGCTAGCTTCTGCTCATCTTCTAACTGAAGAGTAGGAACAGGAGTCAGAGTTTCTAATGAAAATGTGTAATCCAATTACTGCAACAGGGATGTGGGTAGTGACTCATGCTGAAAAATACTTGCTGATTTTTGAACAAGCTTTGCAAAAATAGGCAAAGTGACTAATTTTTTCGAGATTTTTTCCATGTTCCAAGACAGTAGACACAGAAAAAAAACGGGATTTAAGTTCCTAGTATGCATATATCACTGAGAGAGGTGAAGCTGAATAGATTCAAATAATTGTTTTAAGTTTGCGCAGTGACTGAAAGTTTCTACCACACAGTGGAAGCTGACTCGTTCATGCAGGAACCATCCTCCGTGTGTGCTTTGCTGGTCTGGATGTGTCTTTATATAAGCACATATGGTGACTCCCCAAAAATGACCATTTACATCCCAGATAACTGTCAAGTAATCCTGAAGAGGGCTCGGTGTGAAGTGACTGATGTGTAGTCAGTATTCACAATTGATTTACAGTATGTTTTGTGTGCAAAACAAAACGCAAGAAAGAGATTTTTCTTTTTAAATTTGTTGCTTCTAGTTTATCAGTGTCAGGCCCTAGCTGTGCTTGCTGCTTGCTTCAATCCTTCCTGATGTGACAGAGATTTTCTTGATGTATTTGCTAACTGGGCTTGCACATGACATGCTATTTATGCTTAGTAAATGCTCAGTGGTGTTAGGTGGTACTGAAGTGTGGTAACACATCTACTTTATTAAAAGTAGTCTAAGTGTGGCTTCGGTTCTTAGCAGTACTAAAACTCCTAGAGCAAAGTGCAGGGAAAAAATTACCGGAGAACAAAGCAACTGGATTCCCACAAGTATCTGCTTTAAAGGATTGAAATATGATTCAAGAAAAATTTTGGTAAAGGCTGAACTGTAGTTTCAGTCTGTCGGTGAATTTGTAGACATAAAGCATGACTATGATTAAAGCCTGTGATTTTCATGTGTGTCATAGCTGATGTGTGATTCTTGCCCTCTCCTCCCAGGAACGGTGGTTCCAGTATTTGACAGTAAATTGGACTGATGTAGAAGTTTCTTTTGCAGTAACTAAAGAAAGAGGTTAAATCTTATCTCAGATCTCACAGAGACTGAATTTTAAAAAATAAATATCTAAAACGAAAGACAGTGATGACAATGTTATCTTGTCTGTTTTCATACAAAGACAGGGTACTAGCTGGTGACTATAAGGGAGATTATGTGGCTTAAATGGAAGGAATAGGACTGTTGACAAAATCTGTTCAGTCTTTTGAGTCCTGTTTGCACTATGGAGGACTCCTTTCAGAGCAACGCCAACCCCTTTCTGTCTCTGAAGCAGAGAGTCAAGGAGAAACATCATCAGATAGACAGGACAAGGGGGTCATAACTATCTGTAAATTATGAGAAACTTAAATTGTTTCAGTAAATAATAACATATTATTACGTGCTAAAATGCAGCGAGCAGGTTTCATTCCATGTGCTTGATTTTCAGCACAGCTGTTTACCAAGTTTCAGTTGGTTAAATCTGCGTACATACTCTAGAAGAAGCAGGGCTGCACGGGGATCACAAGGACAGCCTAGTCTGCAAAATCTTTTTCTGGATATACAAGGTGGCAAAGACCGAGAATAATGCTTAACCTGGGCTGGTTACAGACTCGCTGCTTAAAAAGAAGTCTCTCTTCACCCTTAAAGGCAGTTCCTGTGACACAGGCGTTATTGCTAGACCTATGCAAAATAAAATATCATAGATCCCACAAAGATCTCACAGTGATGCTTTTCCAAATTTCCAATTTATATTTGAACCAGAAATGACCATATTAAAGGGATATATTAAAATTGAAATAATCTCTTCAGCTACTTTAGAAGGGAGTGATACTCTCAATAGAGAGGCCGAATATTTTGATGGCAAAAAAAGAAACCCTGCCAAACAAAAACCCCCATGAAACCAGGATTACAGAAGATTAACAAGGGCAGGGCAAAACTCTGCTGTCTCCTCCCCAGAAAGTGTCAGGGTTTCCCGGCTTGCCCGCGTGTGCCAGGGCCCCGCATGCTGAGCAGTGCCCTTGCAGAGGCGGGAGTAGCCTCGGTCCCTGCTCTCTGCAGGTGGGTGACAGGGCTGTCACCAGGCTGGTGCCACGAGGAGCATCCGGGCTGTGCGCTCAGCAACCTCCTGCACTCGCGCGCTCATTCCAGCGGCTTTCATTTGTTTATTGTACTTGTTTGTGTAGCAGCCATCACACCACAGGTGAGATGTTGCAATCGCTTTCCTTGATTCCCCATTACAAAGACGTTGACAACAAATCACCTGGATTAGACGGGTTACTTGGGGTTTGCTGTGCTGGACCTCTTTGTTTAAGAACATACCCCAAGTGGAGACCTCCACAGTCATTATTTTTTTCCCCTAACACAGCAGCCACATGGCACCTGGATGAGGCCATTGCAGATGCTTTGGGCTTGAGACAGAAGACCAAGCAGCTCTGCAGTCTCTGGCAGGAGTCTCATTCCTTCTATGAAGATATGGCTCCCTGCTTTTCTCTCTGAATATTGGAAAATCTTTTCTATAGCTGTCCACTTGTACAACACCCACATGACCGGTATAGCTCTTTCATGTTACTTTGGGAGCAAATTAAAACATTAGCATTTAAGTAGTTTATTTCCTTAAGGCAGAATTGTGAATTTTACTGGGGGATTTTTGCCTTTTATAGGAGTAAGAGTTTTCTGAGGGAAACAATTTACCTTTTCAGAGCCAGTTGCAGAAGCATATTTTTGTGACAATAAGCTGTTTTTTCTCTTTCTGTTGCAGTAAATGAAATGATCAGGTAAAACGCAAACCTTAAAGGACAGTGATTAGAGACAAGCAAACTTTACCCTTGCACATTTCCAGCTGAACATAAGTACTAGCGATGCATTGAAACCCCAGCTTTTCAATTTTGCTAAAATAGCGCAAAGCGTTAACCCATGAACTGCAGCTGAATATGAAATATAATTTCTGCAAAATGAAGTAACTTTAATTATTTTAATTACCAAAATTATTTTGTGCTGGATGCATGTATATGCAGTTCCCAATGATGTCAATGAGAAATGAAAGCTTAGATCTTGATTCAGTTTTTTCTTCTTTGCAATGTGTATTTTCAATGAGAATATTTCTTCATGCAATTTCTTGCTTTCAGTAATAACTTTCAGAACTTCTGTCTCATCAGAAGTCAGATGTTGCACAGATCAGAGTGCAGTTTATAGTTGATAATTAAACATATCTATCCAAATGAATGGCAGCCCTGCCCCCCCTCCCCGGTGCTGGGTCACAATATTTCCCTTTACTTCCAATAATTAACAACAGCTGTCAATATCAAACAGTATTTGCTTACATGCTGGAATGCAAAAATAGAAATAATAACCAATAATTTTAGCAGAAATAGTCTTTTTAATGGCTGACTAAACAAAGGCTTACTTCTCATACTACAGTATCCCGACTCATGTGGATTTACTGGTCTTCTTCCCTGCATATCCCAGGCTATAAGAGTGAAAAACAAAAGACACTGAGCAAAAGCTGCAGTGCCATTTAACCTTTGTATTTGGAAGGAATCAAGTTTGAGAGGTCGTCAGATTGCCTCTCTTGTATCTAATGAGTATTTGGCTTAAAAACGAAAACGCATTGTTCAAACTAAAACCTTTTGGGTGTGGAGTGAAGAAAGTAATCTTTTGCAGACATGAAGCCTCTACTGACTTTTCATCCTTTCTGAAGAGCTGCAGAAAACAGTCATTGTTTCAGTCCTTCCTACCTCCTGCAAAGATATTATCAGACAAATATTGTGGCACTATAGCAGTGGCATATTTTTTAATGGTCTCCAGAAAAAATGCACATCTTGCTTGGATCTTCTTTCCTCTGGACAGTTTCTGTAATTGCAACAGAAAGCAGCCCCAGCAGCAGCCCTTAGACAGACTGTCAGCTGGGATCATGCTAAGCTTTACTGAACTGAATACTTTCACTTGAAAAACTGGGGATATTTTAAACGGAAAATTGCTATGTAAACATTCTGTAATGCACAGAAACAGCTTTTTCTAACCTCGTTTGTGGCACTTTTGTTAATGCTTCTCCAAGCAATACTCAGGGCAGCCACTCTATCATGAAGCTCTTCCACTTGAACGGCTCCCAGAGATGCTCAAACCACATCTGTAGTTAGCTCTGTAGTTAGGCAGACAACTTTATAAATAAAGCTGAAACTAAGGACTTGACAACAGAAAATTCATGGATAGGCAGCTTGAGGTTGAATTTAATGGGATTACTCAGTCCGTTGGTGTTAATAGGTGGGATTGATAGGAAAAATCTTGATTCTGCAAACCCTTTTCTACCTGGTATCGTGTTTATTCCTGCTGACATTATCCTTGAGAACTACATTGCCATTACATACTGCATACTGAAGGGGCTTCGTCAGGCTATGCTTACGAGTAAATGCTATGTCTGATCGGGCTATGCCTGCCTGGGCCGCTAAATAGACATAATGGCAAGGATGCCTCTGAATGGAGTTCCAGGGGAAAACTCAGGCTGTAGTACTAAAAATTTATAGGATGTGCCTATGGACATCCTCAAGGCTCTTCAGGCACCACATCTGCATGAAAATGTAGGAAGAGTGCCTGGGATTACTGCATGGAAAGCTTGTTTGGCTTGGTGGTGGGTACCATCAGTACAGATGGTGGGGAGTGGGTACAGTGGTTACTGGAGGTATTACCACAACTTCATTTTTACTTAAAACTTCTTGTCAATCAGTATTGAAGCACAAAGCTTAGCTCTGCGTCAGCAGTCAGGTGGGCATCCCTTAGCAAGGAGGACATTGTTTGAAACTGTGCAATGCTGTAAGTACAGGCATAATCACAGTGGCTGCAAAAACAGTATCGTAGGTAGGAGCGTAAGATGATCAAGCACATCCACCCAAATGAGCACCACCGATCTCAGAGCTCTCTGTGGAGAGGGCATGAAATGGGGGTGGGCATGGGGGGAGCCCTGCTGCCCTCCACCGAGGAGAGGGCTGGAAGGCAGGGAAGGAGCTCTGGGCACCTGGTGTCTCAAGAAAACCCTGTGAAAAAATCCCATGGAGGGGAGCCATATCACAGAAACAAACAGGGAGACTGGTGGGTGAAGGGAGTCGTGGAGCAGCAAGAATGGCCAATGTCCAGCCGTCTGGACGTTGGAGGAGCTGCCTGTCTCGGAGGCTTATCACACCCCATACCAGAGCAGGGTCATCCGGGTGGAAATCCAAGATGACAGTGCTGAGGAGCAATAAAAAGGGCCTAAACAAGCCTGTCTTCTTGATTTCTCCCTTTTCTTCATCTTTCTACTTCTGAAAGACCTTATGCTTCAGTGTCCTGTGATATCCTCTGTACACCAAAATGCCAGATGTACCACACTCAAGGGAGAAGGATTTCCAGAGGCTTACAGGCAATACGGTCCCTCCTTTTCACAATCTGGAGATAAGGGGAATAGTCAGTAAATCCAACAGAAACGTATTTTGACAGGCTCAACAGGCTACAGTCCTCTTCCGTAAAGCCCTAGTGGGGTTTCACCCTGGACTAAAGTCCATGAAGACCCTCCTGGTCCATTTTGTGCTGTGCAGTTGCTCCAATGAGGCTAAGAGAAGAATTTCTTTCTGATCAGCCAGGGTGAAAACCATCATTGTGATTCTGTACTACCACCATAATTACAGATAGCCCACATTAGAACTAGAGTCATGCACAGCTGTTTAATACGGTGCTGTTGTATATGCTAAGTTTTTCTCTCTAGGTAGTAATCTGTATTCTGCTGCAGAATATTTTGATGTAAATGGCTGGTGAGTTAATGCTGAGGTTGGGTACAAATACTATGACTCTCACTACCTGGAGCAGTGTACATGTCTGCAACTGAGCTGATGTTGGATACAAATACTATGACTCTCACTAACTGGAGTAATGTACATGTCTGCAACTGAGCATTTTTCAAAGTGACTGCTTTCTGCACAGATGTAAAGGACTTATTTGATGAAGAATGTGTTTCTTTTTAGTTAGTTTTTAAAATGGCAAATAGAAAGGTGAGCAGCCTTTTGTAAACAGAAGCAGGATACATAGAGAGCTTTCTTTTAAACTTCATGATGACACATGTCCCCTACAGAAGAAAAGAGGGAAGGCATGGAAATGAAATCCGGTTAAGGCATTTCAATTTATGTTCATTCAACACTGTAGGCTCAGCTCTGCTCTTCATTTGCATTTAAACAAGGAAGTTTCAATAAAGAAATTGTTGAATTACTTGGGAGTGTCTTCAAGGCAGCGTGAACACACAGTGAAAGCTCTTCTGTGCATTAACTGCAGTGGTAGGGAGGTTACTGAGACCTCTGGCTACATTTTGGGAGAGGCAGGTAGGGTCCACCCCAGCCAGCACATGTGTCATTTTAAACACATTGTAATTGTGTTAATGTAGATAAGATTTAAACTGTTTTCACTTGCTTAGATACTTTGCTGCATTGGGAGTCTAATTAGAGATTTGTTTTATGGAAAACTGAAGAACTAGGTTAAAAAGAAGTCAAGAAGGAATGATCTCAAAAACATGCATAATCATTCTTAGTCAAATCTTAGAATTTCTGATGGACACTAGCAAAACTGGCAAACTCATGCTTTCATGAGTTCTTCCCTTTCTTCCCTTATGGAGGTGAGCGGCCTTCTTAAACTCCCACCTGATGAAGGGAAGGGGCTCTGTGTTAGCACCCCATAACAGCACTTGTGTTAGCACCCCATCACAGCACTTCACGGTGCAGATCTCCATTAGCCCTGGGTATGTAGCACTCTCCAGCAACCTCACTAGACTTTGTGTCCAGAGTCCATGATTGCTCTGCTTGGCAAGTTATTAACTGGCACTTAAGTTTATCATGGTGCTGAACTTTGAGGCCTGATGGTTTTGTTCTTGAATGTACTAGAGATATACGTTAAAAAAAAAGAAAAAAAAGGGAAAAAATTGTTTTGAAGAAGTCAAATTTTGACAGTGTTTTAGGAAGTCAAATTTTGACAGTGTTTTGGGAATAGAGTTGTGCTAACATGCCAGGCTATGGGAGATAGGATCTGTGTCTTCTCTTTTGTTTTTTTGCTTGTCCAATCCAGTTCTAGGGAGTTTGCTGTTTTGTTTAAACTTAGGTTTTCCACAGTTGTAATTATGTAAATTACTTATAGTTAATGTTATGGTTTTGTGAGTGAAGTCCAAGTAATTTTAAAAAGGGTTATTCTAGCTTATAGACTAGTTTCTGTGTTAAGACAGCAGGCATGTCTTTCTTAACCGAAGTGAAAAACTGAAAAGATCTCTGTTTTGTGTCCTTCAGACTGTTAGCATGCAAGATCTGTGAATTTGTAAGGGGGGGCATCTGCAAGGATCTGACAAACAGGTTTGCAAGCAAGTCAATGAGTGCAACCTCCCTCTGCTTCTCCTCTTTAATCTGGGTGACCACCTTGACTCTGGAAGACAGTTAATGCTCAATACTCCAATATCTGCAGGTGGAGTTTTGATTAGAGATGATGGCAGTTCCCGACAGAGAAGCCACTGCACACAGCTCAGCAGCTGGCATTTGGCCATTCCAGATCTAACTTTCATCTGATTAAAAAAACTCCCCAAACCCACTACTTTTTTAATTAAGCAACTTTATAAATGTTAAATATTTTTAGCTATAAGGGCAGCTTTTTGAAGACCTCAGATAAGCATATTACATTGGTGGTATTTTGATGTGCAATAGATTTTCCTCTTTCTTTGCTTATAAAAAATATTTGGGAGTAGCAGTTTTTAGTCACATAGCTAATTTATAGTGTGTATAAGTCTCCTGTCAGCTCTGTCAGTAAGAGATGGATAGGGTCAAATATTTTGGGTTTTTTTTAGAAAATTAATGTGGGGTTGAGTAAAAAGGCTGGGAGGTGGTTTTTTTTAAGAAAACCATCACCAGAACAAATGTACCTGTCTGGATCATCTGTTCAAGTCAGCTTTCAAACAGGATTTATTTCTGATTCACAAGTATGCTCTATTTCTCATTTATTCCTCTGGGTGCTCATGTGAAAAAGAACAGACACAAATACCAGGAAGATGGGACCCCTTCCCCAGGCCTAAAAGCAAGGAAAATGCACAGCAAAGGGCAGGAGAGCTGCAGACCGGCTTACAGTCCCAGCTGCCCGGAGGCCATGTGCACGGTGGCTCCATACCCAGGTCCATCACCAGATAGGTCCGGTGGAGAGACAGCAATTTTGCCTTGCTGAGGGGGACACAACGCAAAAACATGACCGGTGTTGACTGGGCTGATACTGAAAGGGGAAGCATTCAATCCTTTACAGCTTCTCAGATTATTATATGGCAATCAAAATAGCTCCCACCATGTAAAAGCACGCCATCAGATAACAGGACACTCTGACTCATTAAATATACCCTTGCCAAAATAATTTCTCGGGGTGTTCCAGTTTCCTGCTTGGGTCACAATATTAAATCATTACTTGCACTCAAAATCTATGAGCCAGCTACTCGCTGGTTGAATAGACCCATAAACACAGCTGTGCTGGCAGCTACTTTTTAGAAGGTTTTCTTCAAGCATTTGGCTTGACTTTTAAAAATAGCCTGTTTCTTTTGCACAGCCTCTCATCTCCAAAGCATGACCCCCTTGTTGAAATCTGATTGTGAAATAACAACTTTCCCATTCACCTGCTAGCAGCGGGATGCTTTCTGTACGAGCTGGGTGTAATAGCACAGGATTTCATTTGTGTTGTTTGGTGAGTGGACGCTCTCGACGGCAGGCTGTGCCATGAGGTGTCTCTGTCTCCTCTGCTTGCCTGTCTCTTCCCAGGAAAAGGCTCCATTTTCATTTGTGTAGGGTTTTTTTTAACCACTTGCACTGCAAATGCCCATGAGAGGGGGGCTGGCATGGGGATGTGTATATTAATGTTTACACCTCCCTCAAAATGCTCCAGTGCTAGATGCGAGTTTCTTCACATTTATAAACAAAATAACCTTTTATCTGTAGGCCCACATTTCATATAACTACTCCACTTCCAAGGAACCAGAAGGAAAACAAGTTTTGCCTCACCTGAGCCCAGGGTAGGTTTTTCCTGGCAGGTTTCAGCAGAATCACACAAAGTCTTTTGGAGGTATGACACAAAACATTCGAGGCTTGCACCTCAGATTTCCAAATTTATTCAGCCTACTGGACATTATTTTTGTTTAGAGTAACTTTTGTAACCAGCAGTTTTCACTTACATTTACTAACTATGCTGTGTTGCTCAGGGGAAAACAAAAAGTAGGTAGCAGACAATTTATTAACTTAAATTAATATAAATTTATTATTTCTATCAGAAGCTGTGGTGCTCCGCTAACCCCTCCAGAGCAGGCTGGCTCATCCACACAACATGTGTCCCGGGTCTTCTCTAGTGACTGTGATGACCCTTCTAGTCCTAAGGCGTAATTATCATTTCTCATATGCTTTTTGTTAGCTGTCAGTTCCTGAACTGCAGCAGAGGGGTGTCATGACACTGAGGGTATGTATTTGGCCACAGCATGGAGTCACACAGGGACACTTGTGGGTGCAGGGATCCTCTTGGAAGACTGTGCTGCATCAGCCCAGGCAACTACATCTGGCATGGGCTAATCCATTTTGTCCGTCCCTGGAGCCACATCTGGGCTTTGTTCAGGAAGAACAGGTTGGTTCTATCTAAAAGAGGACCCAAAAGCAGGCATTGATGCAGTGTGGATGCTCAGCAGACCAGAACAGAGGATGACGTGGTGAATTGAGCTATCACATGGTGCAGATGTGCAGAGCACATGGGACTGTCCTGAGCTGCTCCAGAGATCAAAGTGGGCAGAGGTTTTCACTGGCTGGGACAATGGAAAGGACACGTGTACCCTCCTCTGCTCTCTCACAGGCCGAATGGAGGTGCAGCACAGGCAGTGGTCCAGCCCTTCCTCCACTGGGAATCTTCTCCTCCTTCCCCTTGTGGGAATAAATGTGATCCTCCTTCAGAAGGGAGCATCTGCAGCTCCTCCTCAAGAGACAAGAGCTAAGTAGGGGGTTATGTGCTTATGTTATGGCTTCTTGAGATTTTTTTTTAAACAAAACACAGTTTTGGTAGAGAGCATACATGATTAGAACCAAAAGTGTTCAGAAGAACTTGCAGTTTCAATTAAACTTTCATGTCCAGGATGTAATTTCTGGGCCAAAACAAGAGAAGGAACTGCTCCGAAGCAGCCAGGAGGGCAGAGAACCCACCTGAGATGTGAGACCCCCAGCAGCAACCTGTGCCCTGGCTACATCAGATGGGGCTCTTGCATGCCACTCGGCCACCTAACTGCAACATACTCATTTTCCCCAAACCACATCTCCAGCTGTTGGTTCCTCTTTCTGAGCTAAGAACTGACACCGGGGTCTGTAAAACATTGTGCTCCCAGCTTGACAGACACTTAAAGAAACTCCTGACAGGTAGTGATGGGTTCCCTTTGCTCCTATTATAAATTTTCCCTGCTTCCACGCTGTTCCTTATTTTCTTTGACAATCCCAGTCTAAATGTATAGGTATATTCATTCTGGCTGCGCAGTTGAGCAAGCGTGGGCTTTCCTGTTCTGATGAGAAACAAGAGCATTGTTTGATACTATACAACACATTGTTTTGGTGCTTTTGCTGCTTTTGAGAGTAAGGACATCAGAAACAAAGCCCTATAATGGGATAATAAATAAACTGGGTTTTCCCTTCACTGAAATAAATGCACAGTAGTGTGCAGTACGTTAGCTGTCAGGGGTTTCCAAACCACCAGGCAGACAATTAGTGGGATTGTTCCCTTATACATCCTTATTAAAGGGCATTGTCGACTCTTCAGATTTCTACCTGTCCTAGGTGTTTCTTGCTTGTTTTATTAGAAGGTCAGCTCTTCCTGAATATGCCTCCTGTGTTACTATTGCCTTAAAATTAAGCACTGTTATAAAGAGCAACTGAAAGATGGAAAAAGATAAGAGAAAAACAATTTCTCCTTCAAACCATTCCTTCTGTGCATTGCCCTCTTTCTAGAGAAGGAGGGAAGAAAGGAAAGCAGCTCTCTCTGGAGACAACGCCTCTACTAATGAACTGAAAATAGCAAAACCAGCAGCCAGGATTTTCCATACATGTCCTCCCATTCCACGAGTGCAAAAATCCATTTTTTTCTCTCTGCTGTAGGCCATGCTTTTAGATGTTTTCATTACTTCTTCTGTGACATTCCAGTAGCTTTACATTTGTGTCTGTAGTATACTTAAGGAAGCCTAAATTTAGTGGTTTTGAAGACAGAAGCACCATTTTAGGGTCTAGGTTAATGAAAAAATGTTATATGCTTAATGAAATGAAATGAAAGTGTAGCATAGTCTCAGAAATTTGATTTTTACTCAGGGTTAGAATGTAACTGTGTACTTTTTGCGTAATTTTGATAAGGTTTCTGTGAGCTGTGCAATATAATGATTAAAGCTTGTGTCTGAAAGACGGAACTGGTTTTTAATATGTTGTCGTTTTAAGACACGGGTATTTAAAGTCAGACCTCCCCGGGCCAATATTTAGGCACTTACACAGTCTTCAAAGGCTCTTGAGCATGCTTAGTTCCTACTTATCTCAGTGTGAATTTGACAGACAAGGACTGGAGGATTTAACATCATTATAACCGGCTGATCTATGAATAGCAGAACTTATTAAGTCTGCTTTTCTACAGTATTGCCGTAGGAATGCAGAGCAATTCCAGCTCCATCCCATGTCCCCAGCTCCTCCCATCCTCCCACCCTTTGCATTCCTCCCTTGCTCCTCTCTGCACCCCCTTCCTGCAGGTTGGGTGGCTGCTGGGGGCCGCGGGTGCCCTCACCTGCAGGTTGTACAGCCCTGCCAGCCAGCGCTTCTCAGGGTGGGGGAAAAGCCCGGCTCTCGCTGCCTCTCCCTCAGTCACATACAAATTTAATCTCTCTGAGTTAGCCCTGGCTTTCTTAAAGCTGCGTGAGCTCTGAGACCTCTCTGCGTCCGCGTGCTGCTTGGCTGCAGCTGGCCAGCAGGTCCACAAGTGGTGAATGGGGAGAACGGGGGCTGGCAGACACGGCCTGAGTTCATACGCCTGGGGTGGGGCGTGGGGCCGTTTTTAGGAAAACAGGCTGGGAACACCACGCATTCAGCAAAAGCAGGAAGAGCGTGCAAGTGCTAGGATGTGCAAACAGGGAAATTAACTCCCAGGCAAAGACAACGAGTCTATTTATTGCCTGTTTGCTCAGTTACAGCGGCAAATGCTGTTTGTCTTCTGTGCTGAAATGCGCTCCCTCCCTTTCCAAATTTTACAGTAGCGTATATCTGTGAGCTTTGAGTGTCACAGCAGCTTTACTTCTGGAGTGCCTGTGGTAAGCCGGAGTGGCTTTAGGCATTTAACCATGAGCTACTGCTGGACTTTGTTCGCTTCAACATGCTGACCTTTGGCCAGCAGAGGTAGGAGAGAAGCTGGTTGCTCTTGGCGAAACATGATCACAGTGTACCCAGGGAGGAACCTTTTGTAAAGTGCCCTTTAATCAGCTCCGGTCGTCGTTAGGGCTTGTAATGATTTAGGTTCCCTTGATAGTTTCAGTAAAAGAGCATCTGAAATCACGAGATCTGTCTTGCTGTTTCTCCGTGACCTACGAAGTCCCCGGCTGAGGTCTCGGAGCAGCGGGCGGCTGGGTGCTGGGGACGCGACGGCGACGGTGGCACCAGGCACACAACGGCTTAGCGGGGCACAAGCCTACTGCTGTTGGCCGGCTGAGGAGCGACCTGTAGGTTAGTAACCGTACCCTGCGGCAGTATTATGGTCATGGTTATAATTCCTATGGTATTTAGAAGGGATGCAGGCTGTGTCAGAGGGAGCCTGGTCAGTGAGGCACCTGTTTCAGCCTCCTGGGCAGTAGTAGATGCCCTAAAACACAGTGTAAGCATTCATAGAGGAGGTGGTTATGGAAAATCCTTGTTTCAGAGAAATCTGTCTTCCTAGTCACTAAATGCAAGAAACCATCTTATACTTTAGACGGGAAGGTTGTTTCTTTTGTGAAGCTGACTATGCTCTGAGTACAACTGAGTATTTCTGTTAGAAATGGGCAGTCATTGTGGGGGCTCCTGTTCTTCCAGGTCGCAAGTGTCCTCCTGTGCTGTGGAGGTATACACGGCACGCACAGCAACCGTCACACTGTACTCCGCAATTGCTCTTTTAACGTTATGTTTAATCTTCTAAAGCAATCAATAACGGACCAAAAGTAACCTTTTCACATGTATAAAATGGTCTTTTCAGAAGTAAATGCACAAACTCAAAATATTACATTTTTTCCTCTCTGAAATGACGTAGCTCAGTGACTGCACAAGGAAATTACTTTTCTTTTGCTGGCATCATCAATATACTTAGGAAATTATGTGCAAGGCAATTTTAATCCACTTAGGTTTCATTTTTAACAATAATTGTTCCCAAAAGAATTGAGAGTTTCCAAAGAAAAGCAGTCTAAAGCCTCAGTACAACTTTACTACTCATCGGTCTTGTGGCACATCTTTGGAAAAAGATTTTGCTTCATTTTACAAAGGCCAAAGATCAAAACAAGGGAAACCTCATCACCTGATGGCTTTATTTGTATTTTCTGGGATGCGCTGTCTTGTGCATACCACCAGTTTCATACCATGAAACACATGAGAAGTCAAATTAAATCCCTGATGTAACATTGTTCATGTCAAACATGATGATGTGGCACTAAGAGTGAATTGGCTTCATTCAGATAAACTTATACACCAACAAAATTTCAACCATCTCTTCACATACACCCCTAAATATAAACAGAGCAAATAATTCCTTCTACAGATAGAAAATTCAGACCTCAAGGGTGATGTGGAAGTCTAAGCATTTGGACAGGTGAAGGACAGGTGACAACCTGCTTGTTGCCACATTAATCTGTGTACTAGACAGCAATATATTACATTTTCATATTCAGAGATTCTGTGCTAAATCATGTACTGGTGAATCAAATGGGGTAAGACTGGGACAGACTGCACAAAAATGTCTTCCTTTTTCTTTTGGAATAATCTCCAGCAATGTAGCAGGAAGGGCAACGTCCTCAAACATAGGTCTCTGCTTACCTCCAGTGGTGCTCTGAAGACAGCACACAACCCTAGAAAGGTCAGATTTCAACCATCTTAGCTGCACAGAGGCTGTAGTGGCTGTTTCTCTGGATATTTGGTAACATGCTTACCTTTAAAATGCAACCTATGTGTATTCCCACCAATTAAATGTGCTTCCTTCAGGAGTTTACCTTGCATGTTTTTGAGAAGGGTGAAGTCACTGACCTTTTAAAGTTCCTGAGAAGATTTTAACTGTTTTTTCAAAAAAAGGGAGTATCTCTGCAGGATTATAGTCATTTGTCACCTGGTTAACCCGCTGACAAGCTGCAATTTCCTGTTTAATTGTAGATGACTCCTTGCAAACAGCTAACATCTCAGGTGCATGGTGAGCATTATTTATGCCCAACAGTTGAGTACAGTAGCTCCCATCAGTTACATCTCTGCTAACAAATAAAACATGCTGGGGTCTCTTCCCTGGACCCAAAGGCAGCTCAGCAGGCAATCTTTTAGCTCAAGTCTTCTCCTTCCCCCCAAAACAAGGTGGACTTGCCCACAGTGCCTACCCTCGGCAGTCCCAGGGTCTACATGCATCCACCCGGGAGAAGAGAAGACATATGAGAGAGAAATAGGACAGAGCTGAAAGTGCGGATAGTGCTCAGAAGAGCTCATTCTGTGTCTCCAACCGCTCCTTTAGCCATAGTAAAAGGATCTTCCTGTCTCAGGATCTTTTCATGCAGCTTCTGAGTCTGAACTTAAGGGTTAAGTTATTGCCAGTTTGGAAATGTCCTCCTGAAATACAAACATTCCCCTAGAGATAGGAAGTGTGGGGCTTAGGTACGTCCTGAATGAGATATACCTCCCGCTTCGGTGTTGTCAGTGGCTCAAGAGCGGCAGATCTTAGGTCATTATAGAAACATTTTCTTTACCGAGGAAGGGAAAGAGCAATTTAACTAATGGATTTAATAATTACAGCCATTCAGACCATTCTTCTCATTCCTAAACGTTTCAGCTATTAAGGTCCTTGAAATCACAGACTTTGCCTGTTTTATCTTGTCAAATATCTATAGAGGTAAGTTATGTCAACAGCAGTCCGAGGTCTTTCTTTGAGAGAAGTGTTTTATAGCAGAAGTGTAGTCCTGTAAAAAAATCACCTTCCTGTGATTACTGAGAGCTGCCCATTAACCCAGCCCTTGAGCACTTTCAAGTTTAATTAGGCCAGCTCTACCCCACGGGGTGACCTGGGGCAGCTCTGGCAGTCAGGGGGATGATGCCCAAGAGCCCCACACTGGCGGTGGGCCCCAGTGCAGGTGCAGCCGCAGAGGTGAAAGTGCCCTTTTACTATTTAAGCGTGTTTGATTACGGTGGGTGGTTTTACCACAGGGTTGCAAAGTTCATACCAAGAGCCGCTTATGTTACACTTGTGTTTCTGCACCGTGCAAGTGGCTCAGTATAGACGTAGCTCTAGGGCTTGCCTGTGCTGTGGATAACATGTTTGGTGGAATAACAGGCAAACCCATCCTGTTTCCCCTGCTGTGGAAGCATGTCTTAGACTGGCAGCAGAATCCTTTTGGTTGCATAGCTTAAATCAGCACAAAACCAGAGCAAGCCGCAACGGCTCAGGAGCAGCGTGCCTGCAGCTGGTTTCTGGTATAACGCTGGCTGCTGAGAAGAAAGCTCAGCTGAATGCAGGTTTGCAGCCCAAATCTTGCCTGCCCATAGCAAAGGTCAGCAGTGGAGAGGAGCAGACAGGATGCAAACACTGGCGGAGGAGGAGCTGGGGTGCTGGGGTGAGGTTAGGTAAGGCGAGAGCATGTGACGGCACGGGCGAATCCGCCCTGGGCCGCGGGGACAAAGTGCGCTGTGCCGAGGCAGGGCGATGGGCCAAGAGGTGTGACCCCGCTCCTGACTCCTGGCAGCATGCATCGATGACGGGTGACTCAGTCACAGCAGCTTTTTACCATGCAAAATCCTGTCCCAGGTAGTATGGCAGCATAGGACTGGTATAAAGCTTAGTCTGCTTAACACAGACTTCAGTAGTAATGATGCCTTTTCTGTGGATGGCAGTTCAGACTCTGCCAACACCATAAAAAGCTGCATTTCCTAATTCTGACAATAAATCAGTGTTCTGAGACATGGAAGTTGTGAATGTGCAGCAAAACATAATGTAAGAGACATGGGAGCTAATGGATGTGGTAAACGCCCCTGCAGCTCATTCAGTCTCCTCTAGTCTAAATTTTTCCTTCAGGTTACTGGGAGGCAGAAAAATAAATTCGTCTCCTGAAGGAAACTTATCTGATAACCTCTTTTTACAAACGATTTCTGAGTGATGCTTATTGTCTTTTTTTCAATAAGTCATTAAGAACGAAACTAGAAAAGCTTATGCCCTAACCAGAGATGATGCCTGTTGGCTGGAGGAAAAGCTCTTTCGCTTAATATTCTTATATTCTACTGCAACCTGTAAAAGGGCAGAGCAATTGCTGGAAGAGAGGAAACAAGGGTTCTGTGTGCTAACCACGCTCATTTTCATAACCCTGTTCTGGAAGCCTAGCTTCACTCTCCTGTAAATATAAGTTTGGAGGTCTTTATCCTCCCTTTTGTGACCATGTATCACAAAGCCCTGTGATGCTCTCCTTTGCAAAAAGGCCCCAGAGGGAACCAACGAGAATGTTATTTGCTGGGAACCTTTTAATTATCAAAATTGGTTGGCAAGTGGTTGGCTTGTGCTGGCTGGATATCCCTGCTAGCCACAGGAGGTGGCCACCAGGTGCCTTTCAGTGACCCGTGGAGCTCACACTCACGCTGCATCTCCCTCCTTGATTCCTCCAGTACCTTTAGCCTCTCGATACCTGCAGCACTAAAATTCACTGGCTGCATCCAAACTTTTAAAGAGTAACAGTTTGCTATTCTGCCCTCTGATCTCTCTGGATGGTTCAGTGACCTCCTTGGTGTTATAGAAAGTCTCTCATCTACCCTGCTGTGAAATCTCATCGGCTTCACCAGAGTGGGAGCTCTGCTGTGAAACTAGATTCAGCAAGCTTCAAAAGAAATCTTTCCCTTGTTTTCCCACGATTTTGCTCAACGCCGGTGATTTGACAAATGCTTTAAGCCAGCAATGCTGGCAGAAGGACTAGTCCCACCTTCTTCTTCCTCTCTGCCAGCACAGGCATTCAGGTAGCGTGTGGGGGGGTGCAGCCACACAAACGCTTGTGGCAGCACAAGCAGAGGCTGCACGGGGTGGCTGTGGGAGGGATGGAGTGGAACCTTACATTGGCAGCACCAGTTTAACATGTTGGTGAGACTGTGTTGTGAAACACTGGTCCCAAGCAGCCACATCAGGCTAGTGAGGGCTAAACCTTTTTCCCATGGAGTCTTTTATTTACCCAGGGACTGAAAAGCAATCATCGTATTAACCTCCCTTGTAGATATGTCTATCCAGAACCCACCATGTATTTATTTTAATGGAAAGCAAACATGCCACAGAAATGTAATGGTTGTGGCTACATAAAAAACCTTTGGGTTTTGCTTGTTTCCTTCTTTTTTTATGTGCTAATTAAAATCTATTGCACTCCATGGGTTTATTCAGTATCTGTCTTCTTACATTTTGGAATCTAAAACCTGCTTTCAGGTTTAAATGAAAGCACAAAATTGCACATGGGGAAACTGAGCCTACTCACCAGGGTGATCCTCTGTGCTGACTTTCATTGCAGAATGACAATTAAAGTGTTTGCTAAAAATAAAACAAAAACTTTGTCTAGTGACCGTTAGGGTTATCAGGGCAACTCTGGCTGCCCATGAACCAGAGAAGCCTAAGATTAAAAAGCAGAAGAGGAAAGTCCAAGGTGTTCTTGGCCAAATTTCCCCCTGGTGGGACTCCACCTTCAGGACTGTGACTTTGTCCTCTCCGTGCTGGGATGGGGGATGTGGTTGGGGCTGGCAGAGCAGAAGGGGAGCCCACCTTTGCAAGGGCGTTTACTGGGAATCCTCCATGATGTGGCAAGATGAAGGTCAAAGCACTGATGTAGGTTACACATGGAAAGGGCTTCGGTGTGAGAGAACTTGAAAAGCTGTTGTCTCCAAGTGTCTACCTGGGTGCCTGAATACCTCTGAAAATCTCTTGAGACTATATAGTAAAGCTGTTTTGAGACATGTAATTATACGTGTGTTTGTTGTATACTACCCACCCGAAAAAAAACAGAAGTGTTGTGGTACCTGTTACAGACTGTGTGTTCTCTGAAGGATCTACCCAGGGTTTGGTCTGCAATAACTTATGAAAGTCAGGAAATGACAAATTGTGTTGTATTAACTCCTATTGTGTAAGAACAGGTGTAAAATAACATGTTATTCATTTAAATAAAGTGGTGTTGTCCCTTTAAACATTCAAATAGGCAATAAAATGGTTCTACAAACATGTGGGAACCTGTTCCACCAAACACAAAGTGGTTTTGTTAAAAAGAGAAGGAAAAGAAAGAAAAGGAAAAAAAAAGGCTGTCTGTTACATTATGAGATCCTAATTTTTGTGGCTGTATTGTGGCTGAGGATGGGCTTATGTGTGAATATACTGACAAACTGTAAAGACTTTCTGAGACTGAGATCGGAGACCTTGCAGGTCACTCTTAAATTCATGTGTCCTTTTGGTGAAATGTTTTCCTTGGCACATTCCCTTCTCATTCCACTACAGTCTCTCAGTATTTTTTGAAGACCAAATATAACCATAAAAGCCAACCCATTGCCCACTCCTTACTCTCCCTTTCACTTGCTCGTGTCTGCACTGTCACACAATGCCAAGCTGCCACCCTGAAATATCTCCTGAAAGCCAGTTTCCTAACATGATCATCAAAAATACTCACTCTCATCCAAAGAATAACCCCACCCCAATAAAATGATGAGCCTGTGATCAGCCTCTGGATCTCCCAAAGCATTTGGGTTTGATCTTTGTAAAAATCTCAGAGAGCAGAACCAATGCTAAGAACCAATGTACATTAGGAGAGAAGATGTGTTTATATCCTTACACCAGTGCAGTGGATGCTGTACGAGGAGAGAAGCGTGTGTGCGTGTACAGAACCCATCCTCCCTGCTGCCTGGATGGCTCTGCCTTTAACACTTTTCCCACTCGGCCTTAGGTGTATCCCTCTCATGATGCCAGAGTCATCATAGAGAGGCATATAAAAAGTCATGTAATTGTTATGAATGCAGTGTGCTTGAAGCTGAAGGGAAGTAGGTGCCTAACGCCAGGGAAAGCTGGGGAACACACTTGCAGAATTCTGCCCAACTTTCTTAAGTTCCTTCTAAAAGCACAGCCTGCAGGGCAAATTAATATATTTTCAAATTCTGCCATTGGGGATGCTATCACCTCAGAATACCCTGCAGCAGCTTGATCTGCTGATGTTCGTTGCCTTAAACAATAATGGGAGCATAACTTGGAAACTAACAACAAGCTGGAGCTAAAAGTGAAAGTATAAAATGAAAGTCAAGGGTTTGAGCAGCCTCCCTACACGATCCTGATTGACATGATATATTGAAGAGACTTCTAAAAATGAGCCCATTGGCTCACTAGCATCGGTGCTTTTTCATTCCACTTACACCAGAATAGTCTTCCCTGTGCATTCAAGTACATGCACAATTGCAGCTGATGATAGGATTTGCTTTACAATGCTTATGGTTAAAAATTTAGTTTGTTTTCCAGCAGAAAAATGCAAAGTAAAGAGAAGGATACTGACTTTAAAAATCAGTTAGTCTGGTGGAGGGGAGTTTTGCGAGCTTATACCAGCTAAATGTTTTATACTCACTTCCCTGTATAGATCAGTGGGATTGAGGCATGGATCTGATTTTGGCAGAATCTCCTAGATTTTATCCCCAGATTTGAGACTGATTCCTTCCATAGTCTTGGACAAACCACTTAATTTCTATGCTGCAGCTTCCCTGCCTTCAGAGCAGTACCTGCTTCTCTGCAGCTCTTGTAGCTAACAAGTTAACATCTGCAGAGAGGAATTCTGAAGATGAAAGACTTGTACAGTAGACTTGGGCTGCAGGCATTTTGGGACCAGCATCCAGGCTGCAGGTGTGTTTGTACAGTGCCTACCACACCACAGCCACAGTACTGTGGATAAACAAGTATAAAAAGCCAGAACAGAGTGATTGCAATCACCCTTTGGGTTTGCGGTATAAGTAGAACAGCTATCCTTCCTGTTCGCTCTCAGAAACCGCCACAAAGATGGTTCTTTTGCCAGTCTTTGCCATCCTCCACATTTCTCTGTCTAACTTGGAGCTTTCTAATTTTAGAGCTCTTACCTCTACACCCATGGACTCCCCTACCCCTCTTCTCTATTGACCAGCCTCTGACTCTGCACTACAAGGATGTCCCTAAGGTTTACATGCCCAGATTAAACCACTCAGAGGGCAAGAACAAATTATTGTGTAGGACATTCTGATACAAACTGACAGTGCTTCCTCTGCAGGATCCACCCCTGTGCATGGTTTGTCACTGAGAGGTTAAGACACTCCTCCTTCCACACAGGGATGCCCTGAGGTTGCTGCGTGGGTGCTGCTTGGCTAGAGATTTGGACCAAGCTTTACTTCTTGGAAAAAAAGAGAAAGAAGAAAGGAATGGCTATGCCAGTAAAAAAACCTAGGAAGGGACTGAAAGCTGTAGTTGTTTTGCTTCTGTGATATGTTGTTTGCTTTTCACCTTCTCTGGGCAGTGTTCTTTCCCAGAAATTAGTCGTCTCCCAAGGCATGCCCTGCTCCCTCTTCTCCCACCGGCTGGTTGTGCACACTGCTTGCCGACCGGGCAAATCCATCATCCAAAGAGTGTTTCGGTGCGGTTCCTCCTCTTGGCTGCTCAAGAAGGTGTGTTGTTTGCTTTGCCTAAGTGCTCCCGGGGCCTAATGCTCCGTTGTTATGTACAGACCATTTCTGCTGTCATGAATCATGTTTTACCACCCCTGTGCTTTTACTTCTGCACCAGGCTCTTTTTTTTCTTTCGAGCAAACACATCTGAGTTTCCGTGTTTGCTGCTGAAATGGTGCACGCCGGGTACGCGGCACAGGCTGAGTTGTTCCTACCGTCCTGCCGCTGCCGAGATCAGTAAACCTACCTCTCACTCCAGGAGCTGCAGACCATTTTTTTTCTTACAACCAAAGGTAAATTGATTCAGCGCAGCCTGAAATAATTTTGCCAGACACATGTAAAGAAAGATTTCACTGGAAAAACCTCATGCCGTCAAGCAAAATATGCCCTTATCTTATCTGTTGTGAGTAACTCAAGCTATTTGCACAACGCCTTGTGCTAGGAAGGAGTTGTTTGTACATGTTTTGCTCCCTTTTTTCCAAGTTTTGAATTTTGAATGAAATCTTTCTCTTCAAATTCCTCCTGCCTGCAAAAATGTCATGGTTTCTCTTTCCTGTGCTTCCCTGAAGGTTGGAACCAGCCCTCCCTCCAAAGATCCCTTCGTTGCAGATGGTTTTCTATTAATCTTCAAACCGCTTTGGAGAGCTCTCTGCATCTGGCAGTGCTAACATCCCCTCTCCCTCCCGTCCCACCCACTTAGCCTCAGCCTAAGAGCCCTTAACAAATGACTCCCAAGGAATTTAAATGGCTAACGCTCGCTGGCCAATAAAGAGATGCATAAACTGTATAACCAGGTTACACGGCTCTTGCCATTAGGAAGAAAGGTTGCTTGGGCAAACGCGCGAGTCCTCTTAACCTGTCGCACTTCGATCGCGGGACCGGAGAGGTAAAGGAAATCTTGTTTGCTCTGTAGGGCTTTTTATCTGGTTTTCATTTATCAGGGAGTTGAGACCGAAAGTATGTCATTGTCAAGGTATCGGGTTTGGGTTTTGCTTTCCTTTAGAGGGTCCTAAAGAGTTGTTTGAGAAGTAAGCAACTACTTCTAAGCTTGAACTGCAAGCTCGACATGCGAATATCTAAAAGAATTTGCATAGCAAATAGCAAAGCAAATGTCAGAACAGTGAAAACTAAACCACTGATATTTTAGACAGAGGAAAACAGATAAAATCATGTCTCAGAGATTTTTTTTCTACTATCTTAAATTAACGAAGTGAAAGGTAGCCATTTACAACTGCCTTTGTGTTTTCAATTGTTCTGTCTCTGCCATTGTCTGTTTGTGCTGCCTGGTATTTTGTTCTGCTTTTTCAGGAGATTGATATAAAAATCAAGCTTTAAAAGTGGGTTATCAGCTTTAGGTACAGAATTTGGGGCTTGCAGATTGAAAGTGGCTAGGAAGGTTGAGCAAGTAGGGTATATATGCAAGTATTATTAATAAAAATTAATCTATATAACTCATTCTGCATACTGAAAATTTGATAGCATTTTAAGAAAATCAAGTTCTGATATTATTCTATTCATATTCTACTTAAGCAGCATGTGAAATGTTTAAGGCTTGTATATGACATAGGACACGTGACGTTAATCTGTTCACCCTTATTTATTTATTTATTTATTTATTTATTTATTGCTTTATTGGGTTCAGTGCTGATAACAATAGTGAAGTTTGAACTTAAAGCTGGAAAAAATCAGTTTAATCTAAAACCTTTAAAAAAAAAAGAAAAGGAAATGTAGTTGTTGTAAGTAAGGTTCGATTAAAACCAATGACAAAATTGTCCATTCACATGTGGACCAGATGCAGCAGTTGTGTATAATGGTGTCCTGTCCTGAGCATTGAAGCTGTGCTTCAAAATGTGTGTGTAAAGTGCTCCTTCCCCCGTCGCACACCCAAGCTTGCCATGGATGACAGCGAGTGCTTGGAGCATGTGAGGGATGTCACAGCAAAACGTTACTGCCATCCCTTGCAATGCTCCATGGCCTGACAGGCTGGGTTGCAGAAAGGGCGTCCTTTTCAATTGTATTATCGCAGTTGATCTCTGAAGGCCTTCACACCCAACACAGTCCACGGTGGTGCCTGTTGGTGTTAGCTGATGATGTTGCACCAAAGACCTTGCCAGTGTCTGAAAGAGTTGAGAGAGCTTTTTAATTAAATTAACACGGTTAATCTAAGAAAGAGAACTGCAAAACATGTCCTTTTTACTCGTCAAGACAAGGCCATATGACCGTCTATCAAGAGCTTGTTGTAATGTTGTTGGTTTGAGTATTTTTCCATGGGTTTCTCATATAGCTCTGCACTGTATAACCGAGATTAGATAATGTGTTGGATAAAAATAAAGTTAACAAAGGAGGAGCCATTTTGCTACTCTTTTTAATCATTTCTATTCAACTCTGCATTTCAGCTCCATTCTTTGCTGAAGAGATGATGTTGAATCAAATGTTGCTTGTCTTCTTTCTTCAGCTTTTAATTTAAAAAAAAATCCCAGTTAAGGTCAGCAAAAGGTGAATTTCAAATGACATCTGTCTCAAATCCCACTCCTTTTCTGAAGCACACAGAAATTTCATTTCCAAACCCTAGGTATTTCCAACCAAGCCGTAATTTCAGTAGACTTAAATTGTCTTGAATTAACCCAGCATGGGAATGGTGCCTCCTGAGAGAGTCCCTGCCTTGGTTAAACATTTTTTTTTTATTTATAATATTAACCCTGGGCACAGGTAACGAGTGCTGGAAATCTCTTCCTTGTACTTGTAAACCTTGTTTCTCAATTTCAATCCAAGGTTCAAAGGTTTGTACAAACTTCTTAGATCAGAGGTCAGGTACAAATTGCTGCACTTCGCAGCTCCTTTCTGCCGATATGACAGAATTTCACAGGAAAGATGATTGCCTTTCATCCCCCTCTCCTCCACAAATGGGCAACACCAGGCAGTTAAAAGCGTGATATGTACAAGTCAGCCATTGGTACCTGAGTTTAATAAATAACTAACTGGGTTTCAGTGGTGCAAGGTGCATATTATAAAAGGAGTCAAATGTCAGTGCACAAAGGAAAAAAAAAAAACCACGCAGCCACTGACTAAGCCAAAGGCTTTGAGTTTAATGTACTTTCAGCAGCGAACATTCACATCCCAACTGTGGTTTGCTTTATGCTGATTTTCATTTCTGTGACCTGAGGGGGAGGGAACACGTTGGGCGACTTTCAGCTTTCCCCGAAATCTCTGCCTCCTGCTGAAAGCAGGGCTGAAGGTTGGGCCCCCCCTTGTTGTGGTGTTCACATGGTGAACACAAAACTGAGAATGTTGCAATAAAAATAGTGCATAAGATTAGGGTGAACTGAAAAGTCTGAAGCTATTTTTATTGTCATAAAATGGACTAAGCGAGTAGACTTTGTATGAACAGGCAGGATGTGTTAAATTTCGCTCTGGGATCTCCAGAAGAGTTAGCTGAGAAAGTTAGATCAGAAAGGCTGAAAAGGGAACTGTAGTTTATGAACTTTTTTAGATACTCTTGGTTGCACTGTAGAGTGGAACATGTTACTGTAATGTTTACATAGACAGACAGACAGACAGTGTTCTGCATTATAATAACAAAGAAAAATCACAAGCGTGTGCACGCATATCCCTACTCCACAGAGTTCAGCAAAGCCTTTCACAGACATTTTCAATGATCAAATTAAATCACCGTGTTCATATATAAGATTTTTCTTTGAAGAGGCAAGAAGTGAAATAGGTGAATGTCTTATCTTTCCTGTGTAATAATTAACAGATGAGTCTAGTTGTGGTTTTGTTTTTCAGTTGCAGAAGATCGTTTTTCCTGTCTTTCTTCCTGCAAAAGCTTGCAAGCTCCTAGTCCACACTGAATGAAACACTTCTTCCTCTCCTAGAAAGAATGCTTTTTAAAGCAGACAGTTAATGAGGAGGACACAGTTATCTGTATCAGCATCTCTGCAGAGAACACTGTTTAATTGCATTCGTGGTAAACAAATGCCGCAAAAAGTTTCCCATGAAGTACAGCTCATCCAGAATAGGAAAGACTCGTTACATACCGAGTGACTACATTGCACTTTATATGTCACACATTTTCCTGTCTGACTGTGGTAATAATAGACTTTGTTGACTAGACTGAAATATGGGAATTTGGGGAGAAGGGAAGGGTTGTGTTGTTTCCTGATTTGGAAAGCTGATAAGAATGATTACACAACCCATCTCTCATCTTCTCAACTTTCCTCAACATGTGGCTTCAATATCTTGCAGGATAATAACTTCAGCCTCAGCCAGCGACCGGTCCTATCGAAATAGCTGAGAGTTATAGAATTATTTTGAGTTGGACTGGGTAAAAGATGGAGCTGAGGCAAACGGTACAACACACGGGTTGCACAACTTATTGGGACAAAGTTCTAAATTACTTGCAGCAAAGTGCATTATAAAATAAGGGAGGAGACTGGGTTTCGCTTACCCAAACTTCCTTCAGAAGCGGTTAAAGCGGAGATGGCTGGTTTGGCACTGCAGTAGTGTAAAAACATTCAAGAAACACACATTGCATTGACAGAATTCACATTGCAGAAGCAGGGAAAATAACAACTGGTAGGATGCTCTAGGTGTTGGTGGTGCTTTGGCACTTCAATAATTTTTTCATCAGCATTGCTCCATTCTCACCATGGGAAAACCATATATGCATGAACAGAATTTTCACTTGTCATCATCAAAAAGCAATGGCAAGAAGTAAAGTGCCAGGCTCAGGAAAGTTTTCTCACTTTATTATTTGAGCTATCATCATTGATATCTCATTGAATACTATTTTTGCAGTTTCTAGGCCAGGAGGTCAGGACGTTGAGGGACCTCCATCCCGGGAATGTCCACTGCTGGGCACTGATAGTGCTTGTAGATAACGCAAGCGGAACCTTTGACAGCCTTTGCAGGATCACACTCCAAATTAAATATGCCTTAGAAGGATGCAGAGAGCATTGATAACAGAATAGACAGGAATTCTGCACAATACAAGGTGACTTTATTTTGTAGGGGAATCATAATTTCAGCTCCATTTTTTAAATTGTATATAAAATTGCTGTGAGGTAAGATTAATACGGCTAAAGGAACTGGTATAATATGGCTAAGAGAATTAGATCTGTGATTGTTATTATTCTTAATGATAGTGATGAAAATAAGAAGTTTAACCTTCAAATCCTAGTCTGAAGTTGTAGCCAATTGTTGGCTGCACAAATTCGGTGTTCAATTATCTGATTAGCATTCAAGTTTTAACCTGGGAAATTCCAGGATGTTAATTTACAGAATAATTTCAGGTGTTTTCCTCCTAAAAAGGAGCAAGAAGTAAAAGAACAGATTTATAGTAATTTTGTTACAGTTTTTCAAGCCAAATACATTGCTTTTGATTGGTGCCTGGAGGACATAACCAGTCCCTGCAAGACTTTTAAGGCAGGATTTTCAGTAGTGCTCATCACTGTCTTAAATATATCCCTATAGAAGTGTTTAGAGTCTTATAACTGATGTCAGGGGGAGTAGTACTAGATGCTGAGTACTGTTGGAAATATCACCCTTAATTTTGTGTTTATGTTACTTCTTTGAAGAGAACACAATCAAAAGATGAAGCCAAGAGTTTTTTGTGTGTTTTAAATGGAAACAAACATTTTTAACGTGCTTAGGCTGCTTAGGACAAATTTAAGCAACTGAGAGTCATGCCTGGACCCCCTCTGCAGTAGCTCCACCCTGAAAACTGCTTTTCAGGCCCAGAACATTAACTTGCCCCATACAAGGGAAACATGACTAACTGACCAGAATAAAATTTAAGTTTAAGCTTGAAATATGAACTTTTCCACTGAAATCAGTGGCAAGACCCCTGATGATAGGTCCTAGGTTAGGATGCCTAGTGTCACCGTTAGCAGAAGTGGGAATTTCAGCAGCTAGCCTGGAGATTTAGTAGGCCAGCCTTATCCTACCCCTTAGGTACTTCACACTGTTTCTCTCTGCGTTTAAGTATAGTACTTCTAGTGGGCAGAGAGCCACTGCTGTACATGTTCATGCCTGAACATACATGGGAAATGACGTGGTGGAGCAAATGCTGCTGCATGTGCATCTCCTTGGGTCCCATGCAGCACCTGAGCCAAAAGGTTTCTCCCAGGTGACCCTAGCTGGAGATGGACAAGTTTGATTGCCTTAATTCAGGCACGCGCATGATGATGAGAATATGCAGTGCTTTAGCGGTGCTGACAGCAGGATAACTTGCACAGCAGACAGACATGTTGTTGTCAGTAACTAGTGCTGATCTGATCTATGAGATTACTCTCCCAAGCTGCTCATCACAAGCTACTCATCAAGTCTCTTGCCAGCCAATGTTCCTGCCCCTTCAGGTCTGCTGACGCAGTTCACCACTTTCTCCACAGAGTTTTGCCAAAATGATTGAGATATTAAGAAAATCCACTTTTTCAAATCATTTAACCTAGCTTGGGGCAACTTCTTCACCCAGTTCAGCTGCAGGTAAAGCAATGAGTCTGACACACTGCAGACATTGTCATGGCCTGTTGGCCTCAAGTACTGCTTTTTTTGTTAAAAGGCTGAAGACATCATCCACCCCTAGTAACGTTCCCTTCCCTGTATGAAAGACTTTCAGAAAAGGTCCCTAGCCAAAAAGCCATGCTGAAATGCTGCACTCCCTCTTGCACTGACCCACCACAAGATTCAACTTCAGACGTTTGCATTTCATTAGCGACAGCAGGTAGGGAACCAAGCTGTGGTCCAACTCCTGTTGAAAACCACACCGAGGACTAGCCTTTGACACTTGAAATATAAATTAATTTGGAGTCAGGCAAAGTCTTTGCATGGATTTTTCACCAAAGATCCGACCCTTTTTTCATTGCACCTGCTGCCTGCCTGGCCTCTGTCTGCACTGTGCATGGAGAGGAGCCAAGGACGCTGCTTCCAGCAGGATGTCTCCTAAGCTGATTGCAAACAGAGGGTGAAGCCTTCTGCCAGGAAGCACATGGGATGGCAGCGAGCGCTTGCGGGGCCGGTGGCTACATTAGGCATGTTCATAAAAGAGGTGGGACTTTCTGTTTCGCCATTAGTTTGGGAAGAAGCACCTTGCACGCCAGCTCCCTGCTGTGGCTGCAGCTGCAGGACTGCTAGGCTGGCCCTGGGTCCTGCAGTCGGGCACGCCATGGCTCAGCTTCAGTAAACAGCCCCAAAGACACTGGCTTTGTTCAGCTCATTTATGCAAATAAATCATAGGAAAGGAGTCACAGTCTTGCCAAGAAAAAGAAAACTGATGTATAATGATACCATAGTTATCTTTAAAAGGGGAGGTAACTTGTATATTACACTTGAAGCAGTGCTCAAGCCGCTACCTGATTTCGAATTGACATGGCCCCTGTGTTTTTCTGTTCAGCCAATAAATCTGTAAACAGGCAAACTGGGTTTTCAACAAGAGCATTTCTGTGGATATCTGATGTTTGTGATAAAGTTATACAGTTGTTCTTAGTAAGCTGTTGTTGTTATACACATTTTATGTATCTAAAGTTGCCATGAGAAAACAGTCAGCTTTTAAAAATAAAGAGCTTTAACGGCAGCCATGCTTCCAGAGCTGCTGCTCAACGTCAGCAGCAGGATTACCATTTGCCCTTATTATTTCAACTAAAAAACTAGGAAGGTCACATTTAAACTAGTAGCTGTTATTTGCCTCTGTCAACAGGGTGTATTTAGTTAAAATTTCAGTGACCGACCTTCCCTCTGCAGCAGCTGTGGCTTAAAATGCAAAACTGCAGTGGTTTCTTGAAACAAGCAGGCAGCCGTGCAGTGTCTGTGAGGGCACGCCGTGTCAGCTCAGCAGAAGTTTGTACGGTCCAGGGTCTGCAGGTGGGGCACGGGTGTCCCCGTCCCCTCCTCCCTCCGGTTATCACAGAGCCAGCAGGTCTCCCTGGGCTCTCCTGCTGCCTGTCGTGGTGCTAGCACCCGTCCCCATGCTATGTGACTGCCGGCGGCTGTGTCACCCACAGAAGGACACACGATGCGACTAAATCTATGTAACACAATACTGGAGGGATGAATTAAGCGCAAACATAAACAACCCCATTTTATAGGAGCACGTGAGTGGAGCGGACACACGGTTGCTGCCACAAGGACACTGGCTGTGTCCCTGTGTTTGTAAATGCCTGTTTTACCACACCGGAATCAACAGAAGAGCAGGTGACTCCGTAACTTCACAGGGCACTGCCCAGTGGACAAGCCCAGGGATAAGATGCTATATGAACTGTGGGCATTGCTTTCTCACCGGGGCCCCGAGCTGCCTTTGCCCTGGCACAAGGGACATCAGCATTTGGCCCTGCATTGTTGTTAATCAAGGCATGGTATTTCTATTTAATAAAAGATCTGCCTCAGTTAATCAGCCTGCTCACAGTATGCTTTAGGTCAGTCACTGCCAACACAGTACCCATTTAATATTCTGAGCTGTGATGAAAAAAAAGATAGGTTAAAAAGAAGGTAATTAATGTTTAGGGCAAGAACTATTTACACCTACCCGATTGGCAGCAGAGAAGGAGTTTCATAAGCAAGGGGAAGTGAAATTTGAGTGGTTTCAGTGAAACATCTACGTCTGAGAGTTCAACTGCATGAGGGACAGTCCTTGGAGCAGACACTGAACCGAAGGGCTCGCAAGCCTGGCTCCTGGGAGGCTGGCAGATGTTAGCATCCCTCTAACGTGGTCTTGAACAATCAAGCACTCTTTACCTTTTTCTGAGAAGAAAAGAAGCCAGTCTTATTTCAGTCCTGGTAATTAGTCATTTAAAACTTAGTTGTCTCCAGAGCACAACCTTTCTCATTAGCAATTAATATTTTTGTCTGTTGCTCTTTTATGAATCTTTGTCATCAAGATCAGGTGTACCTTCCTCCTCAGAGACTAGAAATCAAGCACTCATATTTCACAAGACACTACATTTTAATGAAGCTTAAATTTTTGCCTCTTCTAGCATTAATCACACTTGGTGGACGTACTGAAATCAGTCTGGCTTTATTAAGGCCACTAAACCCACAGTATTAGCTCATGCCTTGTGTACACCCACAACACATGGTAGCAAGTTTTCACAACCAGTTTGATGTGGACTAAAAATATGCACAAGTAGGGTTGAACACTTTGGAAATAGGTATTTTTGAAAACAATTTTCTTGAGAGTGATTGCTTTTCAACATGAAAAGGTTAGGTTGTGTAAGGCAGTAACAACAGGAGGAGAGAGCTCTCAGACCAGACACGCCTGCGTTTTTTCTCATCAACGTAGATGATATCTGAACTTTGTGAAGGTGTTGATTGTATCATGTGGCAATGAATGTTGTTAAGTGTGTATTTAGCTACATCAGGTAGGACTACATGGGGTCTATAGTTGTCTTAGGTAGTATATACCTATGAAACCCAGCTCTATGGAGCCGCACAGAAAAAAATTAAACACATTTGATCATGAGTCTTGATTCCCAATAAATTACATAGGCATAAATGCATTTTAGGTTCACAAAGAATTTTTAATTATTCACTATATCACAAACAGTGTATGGTAGTGTTTGCAGCAAGGGTGGCCATCAGCACTTAGCAGCAGCTTCAAGTACAAATTCCGATACTAGAAATCATCCTGCTGGTATAATGCAAAGTGCTGGAGAACATGCCAGTTCCTGGATGGCCACTGAGTTACCAGCTGGTTTCTGGTGGGCAGGGGAGGCTTTGCTCCATCTCTCCTCTCTCCACAGTCCCGGTGCCCGTCTTGTAGCTTTCTAGACTATAGCCCCAGCAACTGAGCCCTGCAGATAACAGAATACAGAGACTTTTATTTTGTAAGTTGACCTAAAACTGATGGCAATGACTCATTTCTAAACTTACCCAAACCTGGGGCGATAAGTAATTCACTTGCTAACAGGTGGCCCATGTAAAGGTAATGATTATTCCCCAGTAAAGTGTTTGTTTAACAAGCTTTGCTTTCATTCAGGGAAAGGTGAAGTCACATTTTTAGGAACAAATTGTCAAGTAAAAAATGAAAATGTTTTTCTCTGCCTTAGTTTTTTTAATTATGTCAAATAATTCCCAGGAGTAAAATTAAAATACCTGACTGTGACACATTAAAAAGGGGTAACATTCGAATCTGAGAGAGACATGTTTATCAACAACATTTTAAAGCAGGAAGCTATCAAAACTGATGCACTTCCATGAAAGACCTGACTTCAAAGAAATTATGTTTTCTGAAGTGTTGCCTGGGCATCCGCATCACTATTACTGCCCTCCATCTTCTCTGCCTCCCCCTCTGCTCTCTGTATTTTTAAATTAAAATGGCTCAGAAGTGTCAGTGTGTAACATCTGTGGTCCAAACACACCTGCAGGATCAGGCCCTACCACAGACAGAGGCTCAGAGGTCTGGATTCCCAATCCCAAATACATTTAGGAGCTGAACCAGGCACAATGGTGTTTGCCCTGGCTGGTGGAGCGGTATCTCTGGATACAGAACAGCATGATTCTGGGCAGCTCAGGAGCTTTACTGAAAAAAAATCTGAGGTGCTAAGGTTACTAGGATTTAAACGGGTTTTGTGGACCATACAAATCAGACTTAGGTGCCTAAATTTTGCGCCCATATTTCTGTGGACTTGGGCCTACTGTACTAGTGAAAGACTTGCCTGCATGGTAACCAATGCACTGGAAATGGCCAAATTGTTCTAACAAAGGGTATATATCAGAGTCCTTGTGGGACACAGAGAAACCTGTGTCCCACTGAATAACATGACTACACAGAATAAATAAATCTGGCTGAAGCTTTATCCTTTTTTTGGAAAATGAGCCTGTCAAACCCGGATTGGGAGCATTTCTATGATGGTTTGCAGAGTTTCCTACAGGGGCCAGTGTTTTTTTGACAGTTCCATCAACAAACTGGTCATGAATGCAAATCATGGCAAACAAATCGGTGGATGATGCAAAGGCTGATGGAGTTGTAAAAAACAATGAGGAGGAGCCAATGGTATAGCACTCAGTAGGTGGGATCTACTCAAAAGGCAGTTGTGATATGGCTGAACGCAAGGTTGTAGCATTTAGGAGTAACAAACACAAGGCATGGCTGCTGCATGGGACATAACCGCAGCAAGTGGTGCTTCTGGAAAGGATTTGGGGTTAGAATTGACAAAAAAACTCCAAGTGGTTTCCTAGTGAGAAGGTGTGGAGAAACAGGCCTTGGTGATACAGAGATGTGGGGAGAAGAAAGAGGGATGATCTTCATCCCTGTATATAGCAAGGGTGAAAAAGGCTGAAACTCTAGAGAACTGTCGAAAGAGCCACAAAAACAATTTTATGTGAAAAAATGACTGACTGTGAAGGAATTCAGGAGTTCAGTCTTTAAGTTTTAATAAAAGGACAGAGTTGTGGCTTGATTACACAACTTCTTAAATATCATCATAAGGCAAAAACAGAGGTCTTGAAAGACTCTTTAGCCTATCAGAGAAAAGTTTAACAAGTAATCCTAGCTGGAAGCAAAAGCCAGACAAATTGTCATGAGAAATACAGCACGCTTGCTTGTCTGAGGGAGTGATTAGCAAAAAAAGCCATAAAGGGAAGTGGTGGGGTCTACAGCTCTTTGATTCCTTAAAACCAAGGTCCTTCTGGAAGATACGATTTACTCAGATAAATGTTACAGGACTCAATGTGCAAATAACAATAAAAAGTAATGGTCCATGTCATATACAATCACTTGTATTAAATGGTCTGATGGACCTTTCCAGCTTTAAAAGTCAATGAATTAACTGCTCTCAGAGTGCCAAAGTGTCTTATTTAATTGTGCTCAGAGAGGAAGCCCACTGTCTTGCAGTTGTAGTCATTAACATGGTCATCTCCTTCTGTATGTGTGCATTTCCCTCTCTCTGCCTGTCTTCAAATGCCGAATGAGGTTTCTGAGATTTGCATTCCTCTTGCTGGCTTGCAGGGCTGTGCTGGCCGCTTGTTCTAAAGCAAGTTGCCTGTCATAAGGGAGTGATTCTCTCCAGCTTTTGTGAAGTCTTGTTGTAATAAGGGAAGAGACAAACATGTCAGACATTGTACCACAAGCAGCAGGCAACTCAGAAGCTTGCCAGATCGCCCTTTGCACAAGAGAACAAGAATTGGTCCCCCCTGATGCTAAAGTGTATTTATTATTTCCTACTCGACAGTTACTGTGAAGGCCTGGAGGAGCGAGGGGTTGTTATCAGACGGAAACTGTGCCTGGTGCTTCTTATGCATTTTCCATCTTTCACCATGGAGTATGGCACCTGGCATGTGCACTGTTCAGGAGTAGATGGATTAACTGAGGAATGACTGAAAGGGAGGAGAGGGCTCTGGAGGTGGGAACCACTGGCTTCATGGCAGTATCTTCTCTTTCCCAATCCTGTGTCAGCTCGTTCCTACCCTTTCAAAGAGGAGACAAGCCTCCCTAGGGTCTTGAGGTTTTGAGGTGCTTGGTGGCATCCGTTCATGCGACTTCAGCCTCCTGTGGCAGCAGCTCTCGGTGATGGGGTGGTACAGGCAGGTGATCCTCAACCACCTCCCTCAAAGAGGGGCTGTGCCTACATCCAGGATGCGCTTCCCCTGCGGTATCAATGTTCAGGCTGGCATGGCTTGTTCATCTGCTTTTCTGCAGCCTTAGTCCCAGTTTGAAAAACGAACTTGCAGAACAGCTACAGGAAGACAAAAGAGAGGGGTGGGATTCTGGTGGTAGCTGACAGCTTCTTAACGGGTGTCCTCCTTCTTCCTTTGCCCAGGCTTTATCAGGCTGTGAATGAGTTTGACACCATGACCGCTGAGGACTCCGCTGCAAGGATGAGCAACGATTCCTCCAACGTGACTACCACAAAAGTCCCCGAAGGCGTTGCTGGTGCACCCAACGAGGCAGCTCTGCTGGCCCTCATGGAGCGCACTGGATATAGCATGATCCAGGAGAACGGGCAACGCAAGTATGGTGGCCCTCCTCCTGGCTGGGAGGGCCTGCACCCTCCTCGCGGCTGCGAAGTCTTTGTGGGCAAAATACCCCGCGACGTGTACGAAGATGAGCTCGTCCCTGTGTTCGAGTCTGTCGGCCGCATCTACGAAATGCGCCTAATGATGGACTTTGATGGCAAGAACCGTGGCTACGCTTTCGTGATGTACACGCAGAAGCACGAGGCAAAGCGTGCCGTCAGGGAGCTGAACAACTACGAAATCCGCCCTGGCAGGCTGCTGGGTGTGTGCTGCAGCGTGGATAACTGCCGACTCTTCATCGGAGGCATTCCCAAGATGAAGAAGAGAGAGGAGATCCTGGAAGAGATCGCCAAGGTGACGGAAGGCGTGCTGGATGTCATTGTGTATGCCAGCGCTGCAGACAAGATGAAGAACAGAGGCTTCGCCTTTGTGGAGTATGAGAGCCATCGAGCAGCGGCGATGGCCAGGAGGAAACTCATGCCAGGAAGGATCCAGCTGTGGGGACACCAAATTGCTGTTGACTGGGCGGAACCAGAGATAGATGTGGATGAAGATGTCATGGAGACTGTTAAAATCCTCTATGTGAGGAATTTAATGATTGAGACCACAGAGGACACCATTAAAAAGGTCTTTGGGCAGTTTAACCCTGGCTGTGTAGAGCGGGTGAAAAAAATACGTGATTATGCCTTTGTGCACTTTACAACCAGGGAAGACGCCATTCACGCCATGAACAACCTTAATGGTGTTGAACTGGAAGGCTCGTGCCTGGAGGTTACCTTGGCCAAGCCGGTAGACAAGGAGCAATACACTCGCTACCAGAAAGCAGCAAAAGGAGGGGCCGCAGCAACGCCCGAAGTAACTCAGCAACCTAATTATGTTTACTCTTGTGATCCATACACACTAGCGTATTATGGATATCCATACAATGCCTTGATCGGGCCCAACAGAGATTACTTTGTGAAAGGTTAGTAAGCACAATTAGGGGATGTGATGGGCAGGTTTGATCTCAGGCTGGTGCGACCCAAGGTCTGCCTGAGCCAAAGGACAGCTGGTGCTATGCACTTCTTTCTTAAAAGCTCTTTTATAGGGCTTTTTGCCATATTTCTGTTCGGTCTCATTTTAATTTATGACTATACAGAGTGTATTTAGCTATAAATAATTGCTAATGTGTAGGCTAGTATGAGGGAGGCAAAAAAAATATGGTTAAGAATGAGCTAACGGACCAAGCACGGGATGGGGAAGAGAGGGATCTGTTTTTTATGAGTGCTGTACTAAGTCTGAGCAAGTCCAAGGATTCGAGCTTCTGATGCCTCCTTCCAAAGAGCTGGATCCTAAGTATTAGAGATCATGACAGAGTGCTCCCTTTGCCTTCTCCTGGAGGTGTGGGTACGGTGACCTGGTCATCCAAAGGGAGGGATGTCAGGGAAGGCCTCATTTGGGAGCTCTCCAGGTGTCGTTTGCCCTCCACATTAAAATGACAGTAGTGCTGTGTCCTTTATAAAGTCATTTGAGAACTAGGAGCAGAAGGAATCATGTGAGTGCAAAATAATTATTTTATTATGTATACTTTAATTAGTTATCGGTTACAGTCATTAAAAATTAACCAAAAATCAGTTATTCCTAAAAAGCCCTAGCAGCTATAACTGGTTTTATAATTACAATTATCCTATACTTACAGAAATTATAGTTTCCTGAAATCTAATGTGTATTTCCATACAACAGGCAGTGTAGCATGAATATATTCTTAAAGCACCCAAGAAATATTTTTACCCCTAGTTGCTCAAGAATTTCAGCTTCTTCTCAATTTCCAGATTTGTACTTGCAATGAACTACAAAGGAGTTAACTGGCAGTCTAAATATTCAATTAGGCCATCGTAGAGTGCATTAATACCGTAGTGTCCAAAGTACTGTCGTAACGTGCGTGGAGTCGCTAAGATAAATAAAGGCAATATTTCTGGAGATGGGGTATAGTCACATTACTAATAAAATAGCAGAGAAAACAAACAACACTAGTAAAAATATATGCAATGGTGGGACAAAGTTGGTTAAAGGCCAGGTACAACTTCGGGCCATCTCTGCAGGGTCCCATTGCGGCCAGCTGAGAGGCTGGGTCTCCCCTGGAGGACAGCTCAGAGCAAAAGCTGTTCCTACTGCATAGAAATCACCCTGGAGGAGCCCCTCTCTCTCTGTTGAGTGCATAATATCCATAACACTGGCCACGAGAGTTGCATCAGTATACATAAGCAGTTAACGTATGGTCAGAAACATCAAGAGCAAAACTTGCGTAGGCTTACTGGGTGCTTCTAAGGCCAAACTCCTGTTTTCCTAAGACTCAGATCAAACTAACTTCTGCAGCCTCGTTTCTAAGCATATGCCTCCTGATCTCAGCCTGGGCCTGTTCGTGCTCCCCACAGGGCTGTCACTCTCCGTTATTCACCATCCTCTTCTATGTTGTTATCATAAGCAGGCAGCATACGAGGCAGAGGGCGAGGTGCAGCTGGCAACAGAGCCCCGGGCCCCAGGGGCTCCTACCTGGGGGGATACTCCGCTGGCCGTGGCATCTACAGCAGGTACCACGAAGGCAAAGGAAAACAGCAAGAGAAAGGATACGAGCTGGTACCCAACTTGGAGTTACCTGCGGTCAATCCGGTGGCCATTAAGCCCGGTGCAGGTTAGTATGTGCAATGAGGGGAGGAAAGCAGAGGTGGAGGGTGAGCCCTCACTCCAAGCCTCGTGTCAGGCACGTGGGGACCCCTCTAGGGCCAGCCCACAGCTGCAGCAGTGGGGACAGCCCTGGGGCCAGAGCTCAGCACTCCCCTGTACCAGATGCCTCCTGGCCCTGGCTGGGCTTTCTGCAAACAAGAGCCACGCAGCGGGACAAGGGACATGAACATCTGGGAGTTCTTCAGGCCAAAGCAAAAAGGGCTGAAGCTGTGCCCACCCCTCCTGTCCCCTTTTGCACCTCCTCAGGAGGAGGCAGACTTTCCTCTCCGTTTAGTCATGTACACTAGAGCACGGTGACTAAGAGCAATCTTCCTCTCTTTTAATTTCTTCAATGCTAATTTCACCCTGGGAGATTCCCACCCCAGATTTCCAGCCAGGCCAGAGCTCTCCCCTGCTTAGTTCATATTTCTGCAGTGCTACGAGGCTGGGAAAAGGACCTGGGGCTTTCCCATTGCAGGAAAGTCCCTGGCTGAGGCAAGCTCCTCCATCACCATCAGCGGCACGGGGAAGGAGCAATGCAGGGAGCCCACGGGGTCCAGCTTGCAGTGATGCAGCGCCTACAGGAGAGCTCTCAGCTCTGCTGGGCTGCGGGGAGCCGGCCCAAGGGCCAGGGCAGGGATCGCCCCCTTCTGCCACATCCTCAGCTGAGTATCCAGCCCTTGCCCTTCCCAAGTGAACGGGATGAAGGCTGAAGCCCTGCAATTCCTCAAGATCCTGTTTGGAAAGACTTTTATTTGGAAAAGCAGCCTGAGGAAGAAGGTCCTTGCAGGTGACGGGGGCAAGCCCTCTTGCAGAAGTCCTCAGGTCTTCTCCCCATTCCTCTCTCCAAGTAAATTGTAACTAACTGCAGGACCTAAGCAGTGTTTAATAACAGAGCTGCAGTGGCTTCCCAAAACATGCTCCATACTGTCAGTGGAAACTACAGCTTGCATCTAATGAAGGCTGTGAAGAGTTCTTCATAACAGCTGGATGAGACAATGTAGGAAGTGGTCTAGAGACAAAGGAAGGCTGTTAAGATTAGAGCCGTTTCCAAACGAAAATCAGACTTCCTGAGAAAACTAGCCACTCACAATCAGAAAATATTACCGCTCTGCATATTTGTAAAGATACTTCAGGAATTCCAGGTATTACTAAAGGGTGCTTGAAAAGTGGGCTTTGAAATGCACGCCTGTTAGTGGTGTCTGTAATTCATTCAACTGCCAAACAGAAGCCTGAAGCTCAAGTCTAAATGTTTCTACACTTGAAGCATGTTGAGATTCAGATTTCTTTATCGGGTCTTCCCCTCTCGTATGATTCCAGCACAGCCTCTGAGCACAGAAGCACCCAGTCTGTTTTCCCCAACCAGATCAGATGATCTAGTAAGAGGTACCACATGCAAGACTTACTTACCTCTGTTATTAAAAGGATATGACTCTGAAAGCACATTACCAGAATGGAGGAGTAGAGCTGTATTGACTCTGCAAAGTTTCCTACTATTTCGAACAACCTTAAAGTTCATTTCTTTGCAAAACTCCTGAGAGGTCACCCCAATACCCCAGCTGCCTCTTACTACTTTTCTGCCAGAAGTTACCGCAGAATGGAGCACGTGAGCTCTCTGTCTTTGCTTTGGTGAGAAATTATCCAGGTTATTTAAACCAGTGATAAAACTGGTTTGAGCCGACCAGGTGGACTTGGTGTAGAAGGAGAACTGGAAAAGCTCATGAGGTCTCTGCTTGAGGAAACAGTGGTAGTCCACTGGCGGTGGAAACATCTCTGCCTGAAAGATATCTGATCAGATCCCTTGTTGCGGTCTCCAGGATCAAAACAAGAGTACTGCTTGCAGGCACCTGTCCTTCCCACAGGCAGAACTGCACACTTCCACGTTGCAAAGTTTCAACCCAGTGAAAGAAACCCGTGTGCATATTTGGCTTCATTTCTGACTTACTGGCTGCACCTCCCATAGATGCCAACATAACCTCTTAGTCCACCATTTATTGATTACTCTCTTTTCCTTGTGAATAACCTTCCTGCTGAAAGGTTCACAAACTGAATGCTGAAATGTGCACTATGAGGCAACAATGGAAATCATAGCATCATAAAACGGTTTGGGTTGGAAGGGACCTTTAAAGATCATCTAGTCTGACCCCCCGTCATGGGCAGGGACATTTTTCACTAGGTCAGGTTGCTCAAAGCCCCATCCACCCTGAACTTGACCACTTCCAATGATGGGGCATCCACAACTTCTCTGGGCAACCTGTTCCAGTGTCTCATCACCCTCATCACCCTCATCACAGAGTATTCCTTCCTTATGTCCAACCTAAATCTACCTTCTTTCAGTTTAAAACTGTTCCTCCTTGTCCTATTGCTACAGGCACTACTAAAAAGTCTGTCCCCATCTTTCTTATAAGCCCCCTTTAAGTATTGAAAGGCTGCAATAAGGTCTCCCCTGAGCCTTCTCTTCTCCAGGCTGAACAACCCCAACTCTCTCAGCCTTTCCTCATAGGAGAGGTGTTCCATCCTTCTGACCATTTTTGTGGCCCTCCTCTGGACCCACTCTAACAGATCCATGTCTGCCTTGTGCTGGGGGCCCCAGAGCTGGACACAGTACTCCAGGTGGGGTCTCACGAGAGTGGCGTAGAGGGGCAGAATCACCTCCCCCAACCTGCTGGCCACGCTTCTTGTGATGCAGCCCAGGATACGGTTAGCTTTCTGGGCTGTGAGCGCACATTGCCAGCTCGTGTCCAATTACTGTGATTATTAGGAATGTTCAGCAAAGCACATTTCTTCCCTAAGCAGTGCCACGAAGCTCCATTTTGGACCACGTACAAACTCACCATCTCTGAACATCATCATTCTGACCAGAGCGTTTTCCCTTTGTCTGAAAGACCGTAGCTCTAATTATTTTGTGTTGTCCAATTTTGGCACGAGTGAGAATTCTCTAAAGAGCAATTTCTTTTTTTTTGGTGTCATTAAATAGATTGATCCTGTAGCAGACAGATGGGATAAAACGTATGTAGCCAAGTTAGTCCTGGGAAATGCATAATAGTAAATGAGCTGGTATTTCACAGGGTTGGCCAAAGGACAGCATATGGACTGGACCAGTTGCTGCCTGCAACTTCTGCAGTACAAACCACACTTTTCTTTCCTGGAGCAGCTCTGCCTATGGCAGCTACATGTCCCTTGATCTCAACAGCTGGAGCGGGGCCCCCCCCCGGGACAGTATGCACTGCTACCCATCCCTGTGCTCAGGCCGCACTTTTGGCTAGGGGGGAGGACAGCAGTGGTCAGAAGGGGCTGTGTAAATCCGGGTCACAACTCCCGGTCCCCAGCAGGGCTCTGGCCCTAGGACACCCATGCCAGGAGCATGGGGGGAAATGCCAGGCAGAGCAGGCAGCACCAAGCCCATCACAGTGCATCAGCCACAGTGCTCCCACCCGTGGGGAGGGCAGAGGTGCCCCACGTCCCCCGCCAGCACACGGGGCTCCTTGCCCTGATGAGAGCAGCGCAGGACTGCTGTGGGAGAGCCGGCGCAGCCAGGAGGGAGAGCTCTTTGAGATGAGGTCCTGGAAATCCTCTCCCAACACGCCTGATGTCTCTGGTCTCTCCTAGTGGCCATCCCTGCTATCGGTGCCCAGTACTCCATGTTTCAGGCTGCGCCGCCAGCCAAGATGATAGAAGATGGCAAAATCCACACTGTCGAGCACATCATCAACCCTATAGCCGTCCAGCAGGACCCGGCTAGTGCAGCAGCCGCTGCCGCAGCCGCGGCTGCAGCTGTAATACCAGCCGTCTCAACGCCTCCCCCCTTCCAGGTGAGTTCAGCACATAAGTCCGGCTTTCCATACATCCCACTTCCCATACATCCTGTTTCCCATACATTCTGCTCTGCGTACCCGGGGTGGGGGGAAAGCCTGGCCTCTTGCCCTCCTTCTGTTCAGGAGATGCTGTCGAGGATATTACGGTGCCCAACAGCCCTGCAGTTCATCTGACCTGTCTTAGACATCTGCACTTTGGACAGCTGCTCTTCCCCTATGGGGGACCCAAATCTGGGAGGGAGGGAACAGCCCCCCATGATGGCATAATTCCCATTCAACAGGGCATGCACTGTCTACCCTCCTGTTATCACCTCCCTTTCTAGGGGTTTTACAATTCAGGGGGTGGAAATGGGATATTATAGCAATTTAAGCACTTTTTTTGAGGTCTGAGCCTGATGCTTTCCTTCCAGGGCCGCCCCATCACACCAGTGTACACCATGACTCCCAATGTGCAGCGGATCCCCGCCGCTGGGATTTACGGGACAAGTTATGTGCCGTTCGCGGCGCCCGCTGCGGCGACAGCGACGATAGCCACGCTACAGAAGAACGCCGCTGCCGCTGCTGCCGCCGCCACTGCCTATGGGGGATACGCTGGTTACCTCCCCCCGGCGTTCCCGGCCGCAACCATCCAGGTCCCCATCCACGACGTCTACCAGACGTACTGAGACTGTCGGCAGAGGAGGGCGGTGGAGAAACACACACTGAAGGAACACTTTACTATTTATGAAGAAAGAACCGGCTGCGAAAGAGTAAACATTTGGGCTCGGTAAACTGATGCAGAAAGTGAAGAATGTCATAGAAAAACATGTTTGAAATATTTTCTACGCTTGAAGTTTTCACTAACTTTTTTAGGCTATTTTTAAAATTTAACACGCCTGTATTCATACATTTCTAAAGGACCTCGATGTATCCAGCCCACCGCTGACGTGCATTTATACGCATCCTAGTGGGGTTGCATAGGGTCTTTTTTTTTTTTTTTTTTATTAGCAGTTGTATTTTCAATATATTTGTGGTATGAAGGTTATTTTTTAGTAACTTCTGCACTCCAGAGATGTCTATTTTGTAGTGCCTTTAATAATATATCAGCTATATATTAAAAAGCACACCTGAGCAGCTAGGGAAAGTTTTAACAATATATTTTGAAGAATATATTCAATATTTAAAGAATACATACCTTAGGTGTTTGGTTTTTTTTTTTAAGAAAAAAAACAAGTATCTTATTTAAAAAATTATACTGGAAAGTGCAATTTGAAAAACGTGCAAGACCTCTGCATTTTTGTGCTGGCATTAATACAATCTGCTCATTCTTATTTGAAATCAGAAGTAACTAATATTGCCTGTTTGGGAGAAAGAGAAAAAAAAAAGCTTCCTCACACAAACCTCTTCACAGTGTGATTTGCAGGCTTGTGTTAAGTAAAGGAAAGGCTCTGAGTTTTCCTTAACAACTGGATTTTCTATTTATTGAAGCTACTCGTAGTTGGAGCATGTGCAGAAACGAGTAGTCGATATTTCACATGAGGTGTCTTGACTTAGATCTTCATCCAGTATAAAGCCTAGGCTCTTTTTCAACGCTCTTTATTTTATTCTTTGAAGTATATGTTGTAGTGACTGAGAATGTATGCTGCTGTCGGCAAGAGCAGGCGCGGTCTCGCCGAGAGGATGCGCAGCGTTACTTACCCATCGCTCCATCACGTTCCATGAGAAATTTCTGAGGTACTAGGGATGGTAGTGATACTGGAATTAGCGAAACAGGGCTAGCCTCCCTCCCGGCCTCCATTCCACACTTAATTCCCCTTCTCCGCAACTGGAGTTGTACATGCACATCAGGGGTGGGAGCGATTAGACCCTATGATTTTAAGACATAGAGCTTGTAAATATCTTTTAATATACATTTTTAAAGTCATTTTATGTTGCAAATTTACATGGTATGTGGTTTGCCACAAAACAAAAACCTTTTATTGCGATGTTATAAAAAAGTTTGTTTTATTAAGAAGTAAATATATTATTGCAGTGTTTTGTGGCCTGTTTAAAGGCTTTTATTTAGTAGTGCAGTGAATGTAAAACATAGTAAAAAGGTAAAGAAATATCATGCCCATTGTATGAAGTGCATCAGCCCTGCAAACACAGCTCTGGTGACACGAGGTGTGAAGCAGGGAGTGAGTAAACAATGTTCCTTTACTTTTTGTGGTATAAGTACCAACCAAAGGAGTTTCGTATTGAGTGTATTTTGACAACTGAACCACTTCCAGGCCACGTCCAGCTCAGTTAAGTGACATTTTAATACACTTTTTTTCCTTGCCTCAAAATTGAGCGCTTGTTTTTTAGGTGCTCTGGCTCAGCCAAGCTGAGCTCTCCTTAACCCTGTTGACCCATTAGCGAAAGCACTGTGAGGTTAACCATTAGGTCGCACTCTGCCCCTCCGCGCCCCTTCCTGGGAGACTTTTATTGTCTGTCCCTGCGCTTCTGAAAGCGCACCCAGACCTTAGCCCCAAGGCCCTGACCCTTTGTAGGGCGAGAGGAGGTGATTTGGGCAAAGCCCCCAACGGGGAGGCCGCCCCTGCTTCCTCCGGCCCTCTGGCTAAGGCCTTGCACGGCTCAACACTAAATGCTGCCGTGGGCCCATGTGCTCTGCACAAACACCCCTGGGGTCAGGAAGCAGCAGTCTAGTGGTTCGGGTCTCTGCTGGCCCCTTTCCAGCCCCATGCCACGGCCGACCCACAGAGGAGGGATGAAGGGTGATGGCTCCCTTCCCACTCATCCTCTCCCCGCCGGCAGGACAGGGGTCCTGCCACTCGCAGAGGTGGCAGGGAGAGAAAGGAGCCAATGAGGGCAAACCCCGAGGCGCCCTAGGCCACCGGTGGGTGCTGCCTGCGCCAGGGCAGGAGCAGGCAGGACCCGGGGACGCAGGCAGGACATGGGGACGCAGGCAGGACGCGGGGACGCAGGCAGGACGTGGGGACGCAGGCAGGACACAGGGACACAGGCAGCCGGGTCACACTGAGCCCCCCGCCCATGCCTGTCTTTTACACTTGCTTCTAAACCATTTCATGTACACTACTACTGAGGTAAGTCTGATAACTTGAAATGTGAACATCTTTAGGTTAAGAACAAACTATTCGAAGAAAAAAATATATATATATTAAAAAAAACAAAACTAGTGTGCCTTATTCTCAAAAGAGCTGATATTTTAGGTGTTTTATTGTATCTCTGTTCTCTGTACTGTCAGAAGCCTCCGAGTTTATTTAGTTCTTGCTCCATTTACGGTACATTTCTAGGATGTAGTGAATAAAGCATTCTTTAAAAATGGAGACTGTTATTTCATTGCAAGATCCCACTGCCAGGTTTAGCCACTCTGCCAAGGCTGTGGTCCCCTCTGAGCTGGGGAGAGGGTGTTCAGGGCAGGAGGGGAGCAGGGCACCGCAGCTGGCATCCCCGCAGGCTCCTGCGGGGAGGGGGGGGATGCACTGTCCCACTGGCTCCCCCGTCCCACCACCTGCAGAGGACAGTGACCTTCCCAGCAGGTGTACTGGGCATCTCCCCATTCTTCCAGCAGCCTCTGATCAGCCTAAATCTCTTTTCACATTCAGTTTAGAGTCAGTGCCTGGATGTGGATGGAGCTGAAGCTGGCATCCCTCCATGCTTTCCATCCACCCAGCGCACAAAACCCCTGTAGCTCTGTTGCATGTCCTCACTGCAGGGCAAAAGTGCTGTGGACTGGCACGTCGTTTTCATCTCGGCATGCTCCACCCTTCAAACGCACAGAAAGCTGAGCTGCACCTCTTGGCAGTATTTGCAGTCCTCCGGAATCCCTGGCTGTTTCCTTGGTGTAAGTCCAGCTGGAGAAAATTTGCTGCAAATATGATTTCTGGGGAGAAGAGCAGTGAGTGGGAGCATAGGTAAACTGAGGCAGAGCAGAGAGATGGGAGAGGTGTTGGCCACCAAGGCAGGGACTAGCGCTAGTGAATAATCTGAAAAAGGAGACCAGAATAAATACTGCATGAGCTTCTACATCCCTCATAAGAAAGCAAAAGTGTCTGCAACTTCCTACCTCTAGCATCCTTTCTTATAATGTAATTAGGACAAGGCACTTTATGCCAACATGGTTTGGGTTTCCTGAAGGATACTAATCATGAGATGTTTCCCTAGTCTTTTTTTGTGCAAGGAAATGGAAAGAAAATACATGTTTTAAATCTTTTTGTAGGATTTGGGGGTGGGGATAGAGTCACCTAATTTTGTCTGTTTTCCCTGTACAAACATTGCAGGTTCGGTTTAGGAGTCTGTGTGTCCCAGAAATCATTTTCACCACCAGGTCAATCTGTCTTGCTCAGGGAATGGGTAATCAACATGATGCTAAAAACAGCTTTCAAGGAGATATAGCCACATTAGGACTTCATCTGTCAGACAAATCATCAAGTCACACAAGAAGACTAACATCTTCCCTGCAATTCATTGCTGACCTTTCCACTCACTAGAGGTCCACCTACGTTCACTTGGATGAGAAAGAAACTGCCAGCAAACGATGGCCCTTTAAAGGTGTTCAGACATGAGGCATGCCCTTCACAAAAAGCAACATTTTCCAAGTGAGGTGAAGAACTGTGCCACACTGAAATGTGTTTCTGGCTCTTTCCTCTTTCCCTTTATCCAACCTACCCAAGATTAAAATGAATCTAAGCAGCTTTTTCTAAACAGACACTTTACAAGATAATTTTTTTATTTTCCAAGACTGCGGGTTTCTGACTTCAGTTTTGTAAGATCTTAATTAATGATTAACCCATCGTAAGGTTGAAATATGCAAGTCATTCTCAGGATATTAACGTAAACAACACCAGAGAAATGCAATTGTGCTTTCGAGATGACCTTGCTGCCTTGGGAATGTCAGGAGCTCTGCTGAGGCCTTGGGCACTGTGACAACTCAACACGCTGCCAAGTTGATCCCATTCCCTTTCTGAACGTCTTTCTTGATGATCTTGAAGAGCAGATGTGCACTTCCCTGGCTGGTATCAACCTAAATCGCTAAAAACCAGCTTTGACTTTCTTCAGGAAACACCACCCATTACCACAACTGTGATACAGCTACTATATAAACAGATTAACAAGAAATTCAAGTGGATTAACACCACTCTGATATTGCAACATCTCATTTATATAAGCACTAGAGCTCAAAGTATATGCAAAATGCATTTTTGATACGTCTGAAAAGGTATATGTGGTACCCCATCTCCTTCTCTGTGGCTGGTGTTACACCCCTAACATCTCTGGTCTGGCTGGGTCCTGAGCACCTACTGAGCTCTCTGCTCCCTGTGTGCCTATCAATCAGCCACAAAACGTCATGCTGACCTGTAAAATAAATAAACCCCAGATCTACCTCATAGCAAGAGAAACTACCTCTACAGTGCATCTAAAAGCCAGCAAAGTCAGGTTTTATGCTCCAGTGTGTCAATTAAATGCTGAATCACACTTGACTGAGTTTCAGGGCCAAGTCCTGCCTGGCAACAAAATGGTTGGAGGGATGTTGCAGGGAGAAGCTGCAAATTAGGGAATAAAAAAGGCAGTTTTGTGGCACCGAGTCCTTCCCTCCTGGCACAAAGGCAGGCCATGCCATGCAATTATGGTCATTCAAGATGCCAAAGAGCAAAGAGACTATGGAAATTTTTAGAAATTTGGTACTGTAGAAGTACTTCCATGTGAAGTATTTCCGTTCAAGCTGATGAATTAGATCAGATATTTTTTTCCTCCAGCCAGAAGACCAGGACTGGAGTTCACTGGTTTCCTAATCAAAGAAGACAGAAGCTCTGCCTCGCAGTCCTCGCTCAGGCAAAACTGCAGATCCTGCATGTGGGAGGTGAGCAGTCAAGGACTTAAGTCTTCACCAGAAAACTTTATGGGGAAAAATGCTCAGATGTGCTCAGGTTTGTCCCACGTGCACCGAACAGCCGTGTCTTCCCAACATGGTGACAGATGTTTCCATCTAAACAGGCTGTTCTGGTCGATGCTCTACCCCACAGCAGGCCCCGGGGCTTTGCCTCCATCCGCCGGGGGCTCCCCACAGCTGCCTTTCCCCAGGGCATTTGGAGAGGCAAGATCACAAGCTTGGGTTGTGGGTTTCTGTCCACCCTGACTGTTCCTGCGCTTCTGCCTGCAGCTAGTTTGTAGGGTGGTTGCTATGCTGAAGGAAGCTGTATCACTTTTCATGGTCTGGTTGCCCACAGTTGTAGTTTTACTTTGAAGCAAGATATGCTTTTTTTCATTTTTTTTACCTCTTTCCAAACACACACATGTAATTTTTGCCAGCCAGGCTGCACTTTGAGCCTGTCCTTGCGTGTTTTTGCAATGTCACTGAATTTCGGTGTCAGCTCGGCTGCTGCCTGCATTCCGCATGCTGGTGGGAAGTGGGAAGCCACAGGTAAGCCAGAAGATCTTCCTGAAGCATGAAAAAACACCTGCAAACAGCCTACACAAGCCACAGGAGTGACCTCAAGCTAACCAGCAGAGAGAGATGCATTTAAATCAGTCAGAGGCAAAGTTCCAAAACTTTGAAGAAATAACTACAATGAGCAATTCTCACTCCTGTAACAAATCTGTAGGATATGGACCAGGGTGTCTTGCAGTAACTCAACAGGGCATGCAATGACAAGGGATCACTTATTAAACTTGTTATGCATACACTGGCTGTACACCGGGCATCCTTAGTTTCTCTAGTCTTTGACTTTTCAGCTGCTGTCCCTCGCAGGAGGGCTTTCTGGCCACGTGGATAAGCTAAGGATTCCCTCAAGGCTTGGCTTCGTTCCAGGCAGACAGATACCGTGGCTCACCAGCCTTTGTGCAGGATGCAGAGGGACACAATCCTAGTCAGCAGCTGCAACGCTGGCATCCGAGCAGCACCGTGGAGGCACTTGTCGTCCTGCAATCCTCCAAGCAGCAATGGTGCAGCTGCTGAGAGCTTGGCAGAGCACTCAGGAGGGCTTTGGCAGACAAAATGTTGGGGGGCACCAGCACCTCATCCACAATGAGGTCACCAAGGACATATCCAAGCAAGAAAAAGCCCAATAGCCTTGCCCTTTAGCATCATGTAAGCAGTCCAGGCTTCCCCTCCACTACCACCAGCTGGGTAGTTTCTTGCTACCACCCAAAGCGTTGCAGTAAACTCTTCCAAAAGAAAGACTGTCCACCCCTGTATGTACACGGCGGAGTGCTACAGCCTGAGAGGGCTGTGGCACGCCCCACGCTCCATGCAGACATACCTCCTCCTGCAGTGTCCTGGCAATGCTGTTGGCCATCCCCTGACCCCACGGTGCTGCAGCAGGCCCCGGAGCACACCCAAAGACTCTCATTTTGCAGATGAACCCCAAGAAGCACAAGGTGAAGTACATCAGGCTTGAAATGAAAGATAGGGAAGAGCATTATGTCCTGCTTGGACTTGCAGCCTGAGTCATGAGGTGTTTGATGATGTACCGGTGGAGACGTACCTGGAGAAGGCACTGCAGACATCATCCAGACAGACTGGGAAACTGATGATGGGGTGGCATCCTGAGGCCCTGGCCTGAGGGAAAGCTGGTCAGAGAGGACAGGTGTCAGCCTGTGGCAGGGAAGAAATTGTTTTGTGTCCTTAATTTGGATGCACATCCCTCCCCACTGGAGTTGCCCCCATGGAGGTGTGCAGAGCAGGTCTCCCCCACTGATGCACCTGGCCGTGTTCAGGGTTTTTCCCCCCTATTGGCTTGTCAAAGTTAGGACATTGACTGGGTAAGTTAGGCAACACCCACAAAAGGCAGAAAAAATACCTATATCTGTCTTGTCTGCTTTTCTCTTTTGCACACCAAGAAGGGCAGTGACACGAGTGCGTTGGCTACACACCCCTCTCTCCTCCTAGCACCTCTGAAAGGAGATGCACAGAGAAGCTGGTCTTGCTTCTGTTGATAGATACTGCATTCACCTTCAAGCCAGCCCTCCCCAGAGTACACACGGGGGAAGAGAGTGGGCTGGAAATGGAAACAACCAGAACTGATCCCCCAGCCCTGTGCCTGCTGTCACACAGATGGTGAGGACAGTAAGCAGAGCTGACCTCGCTGAGACCTCCCATTCCATCCCAATCAGGATTTTTTTCTCAGGGTCCTGCAAAACAGAAATAAATGGAAGAAATAATTCTGTCAGTCTGTTTGGGTCCAACAGCTTATTTCTCTTTTGCCAGGGAATATACTGAATAAGACATATAGCAAAGAAAAGCTGATTCTCTCCAAGAGACGGGAATAGTCAAATACACATATGCAAAGTGACTGAAAATCAAATTATGGTTTTGTATTTGATATTGAAGTTAGAGGGATGCTTTTTAAATGGCTCTGATGCTGAGCAGTCCTGTACCAGCAAGGTGACCGCTATCACCAACACCAGTAAGATTACAGACATCGTTATGGTAGGCATCAAAGGTACAATATTAAGTGCATCTCAGCTTAGGAAAAAGGTTCCTTCTTCCCCATAGGCACTACTGGAAGCTCATTCAGAACGTGGCACTTGCTTTCCCTAAAACCAGACAGCATCCATACTCTGTCTGACAAAGATGTTGTCAATTGGACTTTAAATAAAGTAGTTACACTCTAATTAGCAATGTGTTTTTCCCGTGGTTTCACTCTTCTCACACGAAGCAGAAGAGGATTTCCGCAGAGCACAGACCTCAGGCTGGGTCCCACAACAGGGTTGAGTTTCACCCACAAGTAAGTGCTTCAGCTGAAGCTTTACTGGTAACAAAGACTTCAGCTGAGCAAGGTGTCAGCATGCCTTCAGTATTCACAAACGCTGCCACCGCCCAGAAGCAGTGGACAAGGACTCACCAGCTGCCAGGGTTAGCTCCAGCCAGAGCTCCGAAGCGGTGAAACCTCAGGAGCTGCTTTGAGCACAACCAACATGAGCCTGCTGCTCACGGAAAAAGAAATCATGGAAATCTGCTATAATTTGTAGCTGGGAAGAAAAATCAAGTCCTGTTCAGCACTGTCCTGTCTCAGAGTCCCAAACTCCTTTGTGCCCATCACCCCTTACTCAGGAGCCGAATTCCCAAACGCTGATCCAACCAACCAACCTCCTCACCGTCCCTGGCAGGTGGGTTTTCACCAGGTTCAGCCACCTCGCCTTTGCCTGAGCCCCCAGCCCGGCTCCAAAGGGTGTGTAGATACCCCAAAACCGCAGGGAACTGCGTTGCTATTTGCACAAGAGGCTACATGTTGCACAAGGGTCTCCTTCCGAGCTCACCTAGCATTTCTTAATTTCACCAGGGTGACTGAGACCTGGACCCCATCCCTGCAGCACGCGTGGGTTTTTGAGACACTCTCTGATTGTTTTGAGCGACTTTGTTCCACATTTTGGCTTTCATATGAGTTCTTCTCAGGCTGTTCCTTTCAGGGTTGGGACTAGAACAGCACCGAGGTCTTAAAGGATTAGATTTAAGAATAATAAATGCTGCTTTAAATTTAAAAAAAAAAAAAATCCACTCTCTGAAAAAGCAAACTTCCTTGTCTTTCTGTGGTGTCTTTGTGAGCGATAGGAGGGGAGGGAGAATAAGGAAATGTACAGCACTTGGCACTGGGTACACCTCAAACTAGTTTTTCAACATTTTACAACCAGGTCTGGCCATGTGACCTACGTGGAAAGATAAACTGAGACATTTAATCCTTTTTCTTTTTTTTTTTCTTTTACCACAAGGAAGTGAATTTTATGTGGTTGTGATCATTAAATTACAGTAAATGATTTGCCCACAAAAGAAAAAAAAAAACAGAGTGGTTTAACTTAGGGAAGGCTGGGACAGGTCAGCTGCTCATGACCAAATACCCTTCCCTAGCTTGAAAACTCTTAGTGAGCTTCACTGTTTCTCCCTGGCTGTGACATTTAGGGACATGTCAGCTCATTGCAGGTGAGGATTGCCCACCATTTGCTTTTGCAACCAGAGTATGAATAACAACTTTCCAAAAGCCAACTGCTTTTAGAGCTAAAGCAGCAGCAATTACCCACATGTAAGTTGTTAGGAAGTTATTTAACACCTTATCACTCTGGAAAGCAGCAAGCTTTACAACTTTTGCTTTACCTCCAGAATACCATCAAATTTTGAAATGAAAGCTGGGTGCCCGATGAGCCGGGCACTCCGGTGTACTGGGATAGGGAAAGCCGGTTCAGCCCAACCGGCGGCACGAGGCTGCCACCACCCTGGACTGGGAACATGCTCCCACCATTTTACAGGCAGCGTGAATCACGTCCCTGGCGTGGAGAGGCCGGGGTGAAATCGGTGCCTCCCTCCTGCCAGAGCATCCCTAGGGACCAGCATGCAGCCCCCACATTGACAAGGCCAGCCCACACCTCTGAGACACTTTAGGCTAGGTTATGAGTGGGGGAGCATCCTTGGTGAGGTAATGGTTAGTCAGCATTGTCAGCTGAGATGAGGACACAGGCTGGGAAAATGTTAATGGAAACAGAAGATGTGCAAGAAACTCTGCAGACTGTGCCCACGGGTCGCCCCCGGTGTGGTCCGTCCTGCCCACGAGGGTACACGCTGCCATTTTCCTGTTAGCACAGAGAACCGCCCCGCAAACGACTGACGGGTGCGATAGCCATTGTCAGAGTGGCAGTCACTGGAGATTGTCTTCTCCAGCACTGAGGGTGGCATGCCTGCTGATTTCTGAGAACTGTGGCTTTTTGCTTTTGTTTTTTCTGTTTGGCTGCACTCCGACATAGTAACACATACCAATATTTTCTTTAGGGCAACATTAGTCTGACTATTTAAACAGCTTTTTGCTACAGTCTGCTCAATCCATGGAAACATTGGCCTAAGCAAGATAACAGCTAAAGTTGAGAAGTGTCTTTGTAAAGGTACTGCTGGTATCCCCTGGGACATGCTAGCTGTGCATCTGCACAGGCTAAGCAGGTTTTTTCATCTCGGGTGCTATGAGAGCATGACATCCAGGTTTCCAGACCAGAGCTGGCTCAGCTTTGACCAGCCCAGAGCAAAAGCAGGTGAGCCACGCACCCCAAGCACCTGCGACCATCCTCGGAGAACCGCTGCTGCCAGCCCCGGCGCTGGCTCTGCCAGCCCCCGCCGGCCGGGACGGGCCAAAGAGGAGGAGCGAGGGCTTGTGTTTAACCAGGCTCAGCTTCCTGATGCTGTCTGCCACGTCCCCACATGAACCATTGCACTGGCACAGGCAGGAGGCGGAGGGGAGAGCCCCTGCAGCCCAAGGGAGCTCCCCAGGAGCAGCCTGGCATCTGCTCCTGTCTCAGCTTGCCTCATCCACGGGGCGATGGCGAGGGCACAGTGGCAGGAACACGTGAAAAACACAAAACTAGTGATGCCCGGGGCAGGTGAGCACGGCTGAGCAATGCGAAAGCCCCACCTGCAGCACAGAAAACCTCTTGCAGATGAAATTGGGCAATGCCTCTTAGAACTGCACTGTGACTCTTCCTGTGAGGCTGCTGACGCTCAGCCTCAATATTTCCTGCTACAAGCCATTTTTATTAACTGGCAGCTCTCCTGCTCCCATTTGTTCTTGTGAGTAGGTTTTTTCCAAAGATAATTCCTGGGCCCAAGGCGGCCCCACGCTCCCTGCCAGCAGCCCAGCTGTATTTCCCCCGGTGCCTGCTCCACCAGCCTCTGCTCATCTGCTCTCCTGACTCTCTCCTGCTGCTTGCGTAATGGCATTACACATCTCCTCAAGGCTTAGGAAGGGCCGTAGGGCTGGCAGCAAGCGCCATCAGGGAGAGGAGGATCAAGCACCGATAGCTCTTTCACACGTCAGCGCTGCTGCTCCCCCCAGCTTTCTCCTGCCCTCATCTCAGGATCCTAGCGATGGCAGCGCTCCCACAGACACTGCAATCACCCCCTCACGTTTAAGATGTTTGACTCCAGTTCACTTGAGAAATGGGTTTTCACTTCTGCAAACAGGGAAAGCTGACCCGGCCATTGTGATCCACAGAGGTTACATTGCCTTTGAATAAGGAACTGACAAAAAAATTAATGAAAACCAAAAGGTGAACAAGTTTCCTGTGGCATCACTCCTCTGCGTGTCTGATTTGACTGGTGTAGCTCCGACTGCACCTGCACAGAAGTACTTTCTTCTCATCTTACCACGACCACAGAAAATTCCTACCAAGAAGCATTTTAAAATTTGACTTTGACAAAACTTAGGAACACCCTGAAACAGCCTGTATAAGATGAGTGATCACATATAATAATCTTAAATACTCATAACTCAATGACTTTGGATATTTCAAGACAAGTCTTTGAGAAGAGACTACTAAAACATCCTGGCACCACACATTATGCTGGGGGAAAAAGAGTACATGCCTGCCAGAAAGATACTTTGGAATAGCCTTCTGATAGTTCATTACAAACTTAAAAGCATTATTATAAATTACGCTTGGCAACCTTTCCTAGACCCCCTCTGTATTTTCCTATTGTTGATTCCAGTCTTACCAGAACAGTCTTTTTTCTTTTTTGTTTTTTAAATTACTTGTTACCTGTCTATTTATTAATTGGGTCAATCCATAAGCCCCAAAAGGTTTAAATACCATAGTGAGTAGAAGGGGTGGGAGTATACCCATTATCCGACAAAATTGTATCTACGTGCACTTCCAGAGCATTTTTCCTTGGAGTCTGACATTACAACCCCGGTGTGATGGGCAGGACAATGTCGTGGGCTCGGATGGGGCTTAGAGGTCTCAGGTCTTGTTCCCTGCAAGTTTTCCACTTCTGTCGAGTTTGACGTGAAAGCAGTACAAAAGGGCCAGCACATGAGTGTGCATGGGAACACACACCTCCCGAAACAAAAGATGAAAGCTACTCTTTCAATGAAAACAGAAGGGGGAAGAAAAAAACTGAAGGTAGAGTGGAAAAACTTGCAAGAGGTCAACAAGGGAAACAAGGGCAGCTTTATGCAAGCAGCTATTTCACTCCAGAAATGGGAGGGCTGGCTAAGGCACTGCTGCCCGATGTTTTTAATACAGAAATTCAGTGTAATTAGGGCTTTGCTTGTACCAAGAAGATAATGGCGACCCAAAAGATAAGATTTAATAGTAGATGAGGCTTAGGAGGATGGAGAAGAGAGAACAGACAAGGAACAGGGCTCTCCTTCTCAAAAAACAAAGGACTGCTAAGGAAAATGGAGGTGATTCTCTACATTTTAGTTTTTTGCTTTCATCAGACAGAACAAAAGCTTTTGATGACTGTTATAGGATCTATTGACCAAAAATGAGAGCCAGGTCCAAATGAGCTAATATCTCTAATTGAAGGGTAAATAAAGCAGATTACAATTTTCTAGTAAGAAAGCAACTTTTGCACCACTAGTGACTGCTGTAAGAAAGCACATTTTTTTCAGAAACATGAGGCTCAAAGTGATGAAAGCTAGAAATAGATACGTTTAAATAGACATAAAAGGATCAGTGTCGAGGATGAACTGATACAGGAACTAGCAAATGATAAAGCTGGGCAAACCATTATAAGATTTCTGCCAAAAAGCTGTTCAGAGGCATCCACTTGAGCTGCATCCCAAGCAGGACAAACACACACGCGTTGAGCGAGCAGTGCAGCGTTGGGCAGCTGTAGTGTCAGCCCCCGTGCTGTAGCGTCAGCCCCCGTACTGCAGCTCTGGCCCTTCACTTCTGCTCCTGCAGGATGGGTCTTGCGAGTTCGAGCTGCCAACACCTCCCCGCTTGGTGGGAAGACTTACCCTGGCAGCTTGCTGGTTGACAGCTTGCTAGCAGTCTGTTGCCAAAGTGACTGCTTGCGTGAAATTTTGATTTTTGGTTGGACATTCCCACTATAAGGAGCCTCATGCGATGGCTGTTCTGGTCCAACATAGTATGCGGGTTTTTTGCCAGAAGAGAGACAACTGTGCCTACTTTAAACTCTTTTGTTTCTATGCTTGCTCAGCCCAAACTGCAAAGTAGCTTGAATTTACCTAACTTGCTTGCTACTACAAGGAATGCTAAGAGAGAAGACGGTGTTTCAAAGTAGCCCAAGATGGATGGTGTAGAAGAAGCAGAGTGATGGTATCTATTTGCTTCCACACCATTTACAGCCTAACAGAGAATTCATGAATTCCCCAGGAAGATCTTTCCATCTCTTTAGCAGCTGCACAGTCAGAACTTACAGGCAGCTGTGCTGAGTCTGATGCAGGATCTATTTGGCCCAAGATTTAGTCTCCAGCAATGGCCAGTCAATAGCCAGGGAAGAAAAAGAACAGGGCAAGTTTATCTACAGTGCCCAAGCACTCCTCCAGCCTCCAGGCACTTCCAGCTCAGGGGATTTCTGCAGGTGAACATATTTTCTGTTTATTTAGTAACTGTCAGCAGACATCTCTGCCAAGTACTCTCTCAAATCAAACCGAAGGCAGCTCAATCAGCCATCCTTCCTTTTTATTTTGCATAGGTACTTTGTACGTTCCCCTTACTTTCTGTCACACAGTTGCTTCCATTTAAACTATACATGACTTTCCTGGGCCTGAAACGTAGAAGAACAATGTCTTATTGTGGGGAAGGTAGGAAGGAGCATTCATCTTTGGAGACAGCATGGTAGACGATCAGTGTTTCACTATGACATGCTGACCCGTCCAGCAGCAGCTGCTCTGCAATTCTGAAGATTTAGCCCTCATTCTGGTGCTTAAGCAAAAACTTTTTTTTGAGACACTAAACTCATTTTAGAGCGATGTGCCCTTGAAAATCTTATCTTGATCACTTGTGAAAATGTTGGTATTTGTTGCCATTGATTTTAAGGAAGGAGTTATGGATGAAAGCGCTACTTTCCACAAGGCAATTCAAGATTAGCATATGGAGAAATAGCAGCCACGCTCTGCCCACAGGAACAATTAAAGCTTACAACATGCATACCCAATATTGCAGAAAGCGATTTGTATTGGCAGGTAGATAGCATCTTCAGTGCCAGGGGTTGCCATAGGTGTTCAGGCTATTCAGATCATGCCTGAACACTGTACTGGTTACGAATATAGCCTGACAGCTAGCGGAAATGGAGCAGATGTAATGGACATACTGGGCATAGTACTGCTCATATATCCAGTATGTCCTGTGCACAAGGTGAAACAAAGGCTGGCTTCAGTTGGGAATCTCGTTTATCCGAGATCAAGCACTGAGGACATGCTGCAAATGATTTCCAAGTTGGGAAATGATGGAGCAGAGGAGCTGTGAAGTTGGGCTTTGGAAAAATGATATGCAGTGAGTGAATAAAAAAGGAGAAGACATGAGGACTGCATGTTCTGGAAAGGGAAGGTAGGCAAATGCATTTTTTTAAGAATAATTTTGAATGTTGCCTTTAGATCTTGTTTGGAGACCCTTTTTTCTAAAGCTGTCCTAGTTTCCACCACATGCTGCCTGAAAAGCTGCTTTAAGGTACATTTGATCATTGCATTCATATTCTGTGCTAAAACATAATCCAGCAAAGGGGCTGGAGACAGCTGAAATCAGCTTTTCGCCAGTACAACAGGACACAGATATTACAGCATACATTCCTCCTCCATACGCTCTGCATAACCCCCAGAGGCCTGGATTTGCGGAGGGGAGAGCAGCCTGGGGGGGTCAGGCCCTGGGCTGCAGCCGTGGCACCCTGGCAGAGCACACCCAGCTCAACCAGAGGCCCCAGCCCCACTGCCTGAGCCAGGGTACAGTACCAGGATACAGATCAGCATCTAGCTGATTCACTGGTGCAAGTTCATAAGTACCTACAAAGTGCTTTGAAGGTGAAAAAAATCACATTGTTACTTATTTTCAATGAAACCTCATAAGCATTTCAGGATTCTCCCATTTAATGTAATGGATTGCATCTTGCCTCGTGATTCATATAGCCATAAGTGCACTTTACTGCCTAGTTTTAAACTCATAAGCTACATTTTACAGGTAGCACAGTGGCTCTGCTGCAGCTGCCTCAGAGATGCTCCTGGCAGGAAAGACAAGGCTGCAATGCTGGTCCATAGGGACTCTGGAGCATAAAGAGGAGATAGCTGAGACTCGTGCATGTCCCTGGGCTGACTGCCTCTGCAGGTAGTGGTCCTCTCTGCTACAACTGCTCTGGAGAGCTTTCTAAACTTCGGTAAGTCTCTATCACACCACCACGACCAGCTGTCCTGCAAGAGCTCCAGAAAAGCTGCGATGCCACCCTTGCGATGCTGTCCCCAGTGACAAAACACAGTAGGACCGCCTCGGCAAAGATGAGCTGAAGGGGACAGCATGCAGAAAGGACAGGGGCATCTGCTTCTGCACATCCTCCCCTACACGTGCTCCCAACAGCTCACATAAAGGGCTGTTCTGCAGGATTTGGGATTAACTCAGCTCTACCTGCCCTGCTGGACTCTGCCAGCGTGGCTTCCAGGAATAACAGCAGAGACAGCCCCATCCATTTTAGTGCGAGGGAGCAAAGGAATGCCAGGTGGAAGGAGCAGGACAACCCCACGTTTCTATGAAGACACCCTGGTGCCAACTTGTTCCTTGTTCCCTCAAACAGGAACAGGTTGGTTTGGGGCACTGGATCCCCTATTTGCATACAGATGGGTCTTTGGAAAGCAAATCTAACCCTCACAAACACCCACTTTCATGAGTGAGTTGTCTGCAGGGGCTAGAGTGAACGCTGAGTGCTGGCTGGTGCAGCTTTAGGCACCAGAACACCGTTGTCTTATTCTCAGGCTTTGCTCCAGTTTCATCAGCCCGGAGACGTTCCTAGCAAAGGCAGACAGTTTAGAGGGAAAACAAAAGCAACAGCATGGTTTCCAGTCTCATGAAGCAGGGGAAGGCGCCTATGCAACAGACAGTACAGGATCAGGTTTGTGTCTGACAAAGCTGTTTCTACCATCTGATTGCGCCCCAGTAAAGTTAGGGGTTCCTAACCCAACTCTTAGATGTCATGCAAAAATTGGATGGAAGTGAACTACAAAGGCAAAATAGTCTGTCTTTATGATGAAACCTCAGAAGAATAATTAATTTAATCAGCAGACTTCAACACCGCCTTTCATAACCTGAGAAGCACCAAGAGGTTAAGCTATAGGGGCCAAGTTATCTTTGTGACCTTTACCACCAGGAAAATTTACAAATGGCAATTAGTAGATTCGGAGGCCAAAAAAATTAACCCAGATAGAAAGCATGTAATAAACCTCTGGCATTTAACTCAGCAAGGCTGAAGCAGAAAAGCCAAGACAGAAGCTAGGCTGTGCTACAGCCACTGACTGCAGCGAAAGGAATTAGCATTGATCTTCTAATAGGAGGAGGTTTGCAAAATGTCACATAGCTGTTATATATTGAGGTCATAAAAGTAAACCCACTTATCATTTCACACAGGATCTAGTGTTGTTGGACAGTATTTAAGGGAACAAGAGCAAACTACAAGTGACTATATAGATCCCTGATAAGATACTTTTTCACCCAGTTTTGCGGTGAACCTTGGAACTTCTAGCTCGGTACCAGAGTGAAACCCTTTTCTCTCAATAGCGTGCAATTAGGTGAATTACTTGGTATAGATAAAGTTGCTCTTTGGAGAGATATTACTTACAGTGAGGCAGCATAATCCATAGAAGCGATAAAAAGAGGGGAGGCTCACATACCAGGTAAAGAGTAACGAAATTCTAACAAAGCTGCGTTTTGTTGAGCACACCCTCCCCCCGCAGCTCTTCCTGGATTAAAGTAATTCTCTATTCCCTTTCCCTGCAGATTTAATCCATTTTAAGAGAAATCTTTATCTCTGCAATACAAATTGCCTGTGTTTGTTTATTCAGCAATAACGCCTGTGTGCACCTGAAGGGTCAACATGTGAGAACAGCAGAGCTGTAGGTAAGCCCAACACACTTTTGGGACACCTCCAAAGCAGTGGTCCTGCTCCCAGGGCACAAAGCACCCACAGGTGCCAGCAGCCTAGGCAGGATCCCGAGCTTAGCCAAAGCAGCTATTCTAGCACTATGCTCTATTTCTACAAGTGCCATCTCAAGATTACTTGTCAAGAAATGCTTAATTTTGAGGGGGAAAAAAAGCTACAGTTGTTAAGTAGAAGGAATAGAGAAATCACTAACGATATACACTGTCCTAGCTAAGCATCCCCACTAAACATATCAGGCAATGAAAAAACCCAGTATCGCTCTGTTCTGTCTTGTATTTGTCCCCGTCTAGAGCAATTTATTCACACATCCTGCAAGAAAACCACAGGGTGCTTGCTTACTGCTAGGCAAGCCACAACAGTAGGCCTCAGTCCCAGCAAGACCATCAGCAGCAGGACCATGGCCCACAGCTATAATGATATTTCAGTGCCTCCTAAAGCATCTCATCGAAACTAGATGCCAAACCACTGCAAATCTGCCCTTTGTCTCTCTCCGGTCTGTGATAAAGCCCCATCATCCATGTGCAAAACCTGCAATTTTAGGTCCCGCTGCATCCCTACAAGGCTTCTTTCTTTTGAGTTCACCACTTGTAACCTTTCAGATGTCCTGCACAGACAGGAATTTCTGAAATCAGTAATTGTCCCGTGCTCCTTCACTATAGGCAGGGCTTGATGTATTTAATGGATTTAAGGCAATACTCATACAAATCTGGTTAATAATTACCTTCTTTTTCTGGCTGGTTTTGTGGGTTTTAGGTTTTAAAGAAAATACATGCTACAAAATAGCAATGTAAGTCACAGCTGCAGCACAGTGGCAATGAACATGACTTATGTTTTACTGCTGCACAAAGATGAAGTCCTGCTCCCCAAGCTGACCATACCATCATTGAAGCAAATATGCCCAGATTGATGACAGAGTCTGGTAGTGTCTGCGGCCATTCTGCCTTCTCAGCAACATTGCCTCCTCCCCTCTGCCATGTGCAGGGAGAGCTTCAGGTGCGAGTCCCTCTGGGATGGAGACGGAAGGGGAAGGAGTCACCCACCTAGCTGGGCTCCGGAGGACCACCTCCAAGGAGCAGAAGCAGGTGCAATGGAAACAGTGTCCTGGGAGAAGGTTAGAGCATAGGCAAGGACCAGGCTGCAATTTAAGTGCTGTGGGTCACTTGAACTGGACCAAATTACCTCCAGCACAGCCTTATTACATCTGTTACCTCATATGAGTTGCACAGACTCCACACTGCAGGAATCATCCAGAGGATTGCGATCTGATGCGACAGTGGAAATTTAAGTTGGCATTTTGAGAAGAAACATCATCACCAGGAACAAGTGCAGGCTTGGATTACAACAACGAACCAGCCAGAACACTGTTTCTTCTGCCTTCTTCAGAAGTGTTACAAATTGCATTTACCAATGTCCACCTTTTGAAGTGAAAGCCATCTATGGAACTGCCTCAATGATTTCCCCCTCCTCAGTCTAGCTGGCTGTAGAGACAGTCTCATACATAGAGAGGACCCCCTTCCACACTAATATTATGTGTTTGCAGTGAGCAGGGTACGAGATTAGTCATAAGGTAAGAGTGAGAGCAAATGATCCCTTTCTTCCATGTCAGGGATGTTGCCCTATCCAATCAACATCTGTGGCTACTGAACTCAAGGACATACATTTGTGGGGCACAGGGAACAGTACCATGATGCTAATGTTGTTTCTTACAATGGGTATGGTCATAATCTAGGGCATAACAGGATTCTTTGTATTCTCAGAAGGGAATACAAAGACTAGAGGAGGAAAAGGGCTGGAAAACTCAGAAGCAACTCAGAGAAGAGCGAGATCAATGGAAGAAAGCCATTTGCACAGAGCCTTTTTTTCTCCAAGCTACTTGAAGTTGGTCAGAAACCATAAGTTGACACACCTCTGCTGACCTGACCGAGGAATCAAGTTCTTCCTGCTGTAGCACCCAATGCCTTCAGCATGCATTTTCTCTTGGTCTCAGCAATGTACTAGACTGTCCTGACCAGGTGTAGGACCAGTGTCCACTGCTCATGAAGCCTTCAATCTGCAGTACTTTGAGGACTAACAGACTACCTCAAATCAGTTCTGTTCATAAGACTACTAGCCCCCAGATCACACTGTAAATTAAAGCATGGCTTCTGAGGAAGCCATGAAAAGGCCTTTCAGAACAGCAGTCTTTGCACTGGCCCATGGGACATAATTCTTCATTTACCTAGACCTCAATAAAAGATTAGCAGGAACAACCATGCTAACCAAGTCTACGTCACTTGTAGTATCTTGGAGAAACAGAACATTTAGAGTTAAGAGCAGTTTTTTGGTTGTTTGGGGTTTTTTTAATCATTAAAAAATTGCCTACAAACACTGTCTTGAAGCACCCTGGCGACTGAACAGCACTCGTATGACCCCTAGAGGTCTCAGGATTTAGGTGAGGAACTATCTCCACAGGAGGAGCTTTTGCAAGGTGCTGACTTTCACAGCAGAGACACCTGGGTCCTGGACTCATTCTCACCACCACCCTTCACCTCTCCTCCCCTCCCCTGGGGCAGGACGTCCAGGCTGGTTTGCTGCTGATGCCTCAGGAACCGAGGGTCCCAGTGTAATGCTCTTAGTGACACAAAACTTGCTGGCTTGAAGCACTGCTGAGAATTCAGGCAGCTCAAGGGTGCTGTGCCAAATAAGCACTTGTCCAGCCCACTCCACTTTGAACCATGGTGTTGAGAAATGCTCTTTGTTATAGTTCAAACAACCTCTGCAGGGTAGCAAACATGGCATTCAAAAGCAGAACTAAGGCAGCGTACCGGAAGGTGACTAAGTTTTGCCCATATCTGAACACCAGATCCCTGAGCTCACTGGCATTACACTACTGGTTCAGTGCAAGGGGGTGAGGGGCCAGTTTACCCTTGGGTTTGTGATGTTAGTGTTAAGTCTTTATGAAAAATTCCCATCCTTTAGCTATGAGGAGAGAGATTGTCTCATGATCACCGTTCTGTTTCCAGCTATGCTAAAAACACTAGAATAAAAGCAACACAGGTTTCACTCACCACAGATATCTTCTTCGCGGTCACCTAGAGCATTAACACGCTGAACAAAAGTGGGCATAACCTGCAGGACACAACAATACATTTAAACAGCTCTAAACCATGTCAGGAGCACCTCTATCACCTTCCTGCGAGAAAGTGGGTGAGCTGGACAGAAAATGATTTGAATATACAAGGGTGCCAGAAGAAACTTACAACTATAAAGCAGCCCAGAGGAATCCAACCTTCCAGACCATAGAAGTGATTGATAATCTTCATACTGAGGGCCACCAGACACTTACCTTTGGGAACTGAGCAGAGCGATGAGGTGGGACTCGTTTACCAGCAGGTGGTGACAGTGGCTCCTCGGGGTCCCACCTTTCCCTCAAAAGCTGGTGCAAGCTTGGACACATCATTGTGACTCGGGGTAAGCTGGCACCCTTGTCCCTGACTGAGCCAGTAACCCCTACCCCAGAACAGACCCGCTGCTGCGATACAGCCCGAGGGTGGGAGCTGCGTTTGACTTGCTGGTGGTCCACCTCTGGACACAGGCTGGCCAGTGAATGGGATGTGAAATGGAAGTAGCTATGCTACAGCAAGAACCTGCTCTACTGAACTAACTCACAGGTGCTGATGAATGAGACTCTTGGTAATCTTACACGTTTCACCTCATTTTTAGTTAGTTTTTCCCCTCTTTCCTTAGCCTCATTTTGCAAAAGCCATGTAGCATTATTTTGCAACACAGATGTGTCTGCTGCCTTGGTCTAACCATCTTTGGCCCTATGGAGGTCACATCATCGCTTTCATCACCACTGAACATGGACTACACATTCTAGCCAAATGCTTTATCTGTGAAGGGCTTTTCCAACCTCTGGAGGGTACTCCAGATGACATTACCATTTATTTAACTTTCTAGTTAGAGTCCATTTTTGTTACAAGGAAACACTAATAAAAGGCACTCCTGCCACTGAAATACAGTGAGCAGCTTGGTAGCCTTCAGCTAGAACTGAAAATACAGAATGAATAAAAGAGCCAGATCTGTTACTTACCTATGGCACACTAACAACAGAACCATACAGACACATGCACTAATCACAGTATCATTCTTTATTTGTTCACATTATATTGGCTCAATAATTTCCTGCTAGCATGTTCTTAAGCATGCTAATGGAGAATTCACAGGCAAACAAAACCAGAATACGATGTTGTTATATAGTATTTAAGATCACTATTAATCAAAGTTGTCTGTTAGTGGTGACACATAGCAAGCAAATACGCAGTGAATCCCAATTTACTCATTTTATTCACTGAGACACTCTGCCTACAATAATCTGGGTTAGGTTTAAGCAATTTAAAAAACCATGTTATTTTTTGCTCCAACACTCTTCCTTTGCCAGCTCTGTCATTGAATTCAGAGTAACTAAAACTAATGCATTGTTCAAACCAAAGGGTAATGCAGGACAGACTTCATGGACTGCAGTCCCCAGCAACTCCCAACACCATAGATAAAATCTTGCTCAATTAAGAGTGATATGAATAAAAATAATGGCATATAAAAATCTGTTTCAAGTTCTTTTGCAACAGAGGTGAAAATTTATTGCGAGTAGCTGTGTGAATGTCATAAGGCACAGAACCTGGTAAAGATAAACGCTCAGAATGGCAGAGGAAGCAAACAACAATACCTGCTCCCCAGAAAAATCCATAATTCTAGGTGGGTTACTTGGAAAGTAGTAGTGAATCACTTCTTAAATAAATATTTTCAGGAACTAGAATGAAAAACCCTCTTTAAAACTGTAGCTGCCATTTTTTAATCTTGATTTGTGTCTTCTGGATGCTCTCTAGATTGACACCTACTCTGAAGCAGGAGTGCCCCATAACTGACCGAGGCATAACAGTTCTATGGAAAAAGTGCATCTGGGATTAAGCACAGACCACATTCTGCACCCTGCTACGCTCCTCAACAACTGACATCCCTCCTTCAACAGTCAGATGTGGATTTCATCCTGTTGCAAAGGTACTCCTGAATTGCCTTCTCAAACACAATGGCTAGAACTACACCTGGAGATGCAGCACTGTCATGGCCAGCCAAAGCAACACAGCACCCCGCATGACCAGGAACAGGAATGACTTAGTTCACCACTAGCCTGCTGCGAGGTCAGTCCCTGCACCCCAATGGAACAACTGTCATGTGTTCCTGCTGGCCTTGCAGACCTTCAGTGGTCTGTGGACTACAGCCTAGGAGTCAAATGCACAAAAGTATTTAGAAAGAAATGTGTAAGAACAAACCTGAGCTAGATACTTGCAATCGCAGTTATTCCTTACCGCAAGTAATGTAAAAACAGTATTGTTCACTGCCACCTTGCAGAAAGGAGTTCTTAAAAGGTGTCTGGAGACAATGAAGCTCTAATTTGCACAACACAAAGGAGATAAACTCCTCTGCTACCTCTTGTCCTTTCCACACAGCTGGACTTGTCTCTAACGAAGAAGAAAGATTTCTCCTTTCTAGTGGACTTCAGAATTAGTGAGAAAAGAGATGTTCAGCTTGCTCTGCTCCTTTAATTGAGCTCTAGGTTACTCTGCCTGCAAGTACAAAAGAGGTGGTTGCACACAAACTCCAGAGGCCACCTTTGGTCCTATATCCTGTCACTGATGAAAAGATTTTAAGAATGAAAACAAGAGTTGACATATTCTTTTCTTCAACAAGTAACAGAAGTTTGTAAGAAGAAAAGATGGATTCTTCCCAGTTTTATAAACAGAATTAAAGGAATTCCCTCTCATCGCACACTCTCCTTTTCCCATCTCCTAAACGATCACATTACACATCTCCTGTTTCTCAAACTGGGACAGAGATGCACAATCAGAAGTTCTTGCTACACTCCTACACTTCTTGAGAAACAACTCTCAGGCACTTCCCATACTTCTGGCAGGGTCAGAGAACAAAGCTTTGTTAACCAGAGGATGAAACATGCAGATAGCTTACGATGTAACATCGGAATTCCTGAAACATGGGGAAACTCACTTCTCTATTTCAAGATGTTATTTACTGTCCAGGATGACCCTTTTGGGTTTAGCCTGAATCCTCAGGCTGCAATTTCCACACACAGAAACAGATTTCCTGGGGTAGCTAAGGGCATCTCCTACCTTTCTGCACCGCTGGAAACTCAACACCCCAACATCCCATCACACTTCATCTTCAGTTCTGTAATCCTGCTCATGGAAGAGAGCACAGTGAAGGCATCACAGGAGATAGCTTAAATTTCTCCTCATTTTAACACTGCAATGACTCAATACAAGAGGGGACAGGTGATCTCTCTGCCAAGAGATGGTACAACAAAAAAATCTGTCAGCTTATTCCTCAAAGGCCTCTGCAGCACACAGATCTCAAACAGTATTTTTACAGCATCGTTGTCCTCCTCAGTAAATATAAAGTCATGCCGCTGCCTTCATGTTAAGCCTGCAGAGTTATTCAGACAAGTGCATAAATAGTTATTTTTCTGTTACTATAATCATAGTCATTCATCATCGCTGGATTTAATCTTCCTCAAAGATTACTGGATCTAAGCATGAGACACACAAAGGAAAGAGGAAGAGACCAGGACAGACAGAATTAGATTAAACGTTCCTGTCTCCACTCAGCACTAGAGTTTTCACATACAGTTCTGACTGCTAACACGCTTGGTTGATTTAAAGCAGTTTTTTTCTTATTGCAATAGCTAAGTACAGAGATATACAAACTGAACATAAGACTTTGGAGGGACACTTAAACTACAGCCCCTATAGTTTACTTAGAAACTCCTGAGCTAGCTTTAAACAAGCTAGCCCTTGTATGGCTGCAGTAGCATGGACCTTGGGTCAGCCTTGTCACCCGAAGCACGGCCATGCAACATCACATTGTGTTTCTACCCTGGAAAATGATCAAGTCCAAAGATGTGAGTCTGAGTGTCCTAGCATGAGGCTTCACAGTAACAATACAGGTACCAACTTCTACCTGCTCCCATCATCTGCTGCTCACATTTTTTATTGGATCTGGCTCTTATGAACTAAAAACAGAAAACTGTTTGTTACAAGAACAAGATGAAGATTCACCATATGTAAATAAAGGAAGAGAAATACTTGAGAATGCCTGGTGATCCAAAGAAAAGGATAACAGAAAATAATAAAAAAGCAAATGTAATAGTTAATAAATTCAAATAGCTAGGAATAATTTTCAAATCATATTCTTGTAAGGAAAAGAATTCTTTAGTACTATTACATCTTCTCCTAAAACATGCTAGGGAAGTGCAAAGTATGATTTCAGCATCATCATCCAAGCATGCAGCATACTGATGAGCACCAGCATGACAAGAAGGCCCACGATCCATCTACGACTGCAAACTTTCCCTTACACATGGGAAGCCCACAACTGTATGCACACATGCTGCAGTTTGTTTTGAACAGAATGGCATGGGCACAATCTGAACTTCTGAGAAAGACATTGAGTCAGACTGAAGATCTGTCTAAACCTGGAAGCTGTCTCCAATGGATGCCACCAATGGGATGAAAAGCATACAGTCACGAATCACTAAAATACTGCTCCACCTTTCAACACTTTGTGACTGTATTTAGTAGTATGCCAATGAATTTTTCTTTCATGTTTTTCCCCAACTCTTTAAATCCATATAATCTTTCAGCATTCACAAATCCTGTTGCAAGGAGTTCCTCAGCCTTCTCACATATTGTACAGATTCCTCCCCTGCCACACACTGTGTACATTTGATGTACCCAGTTCCTATATGGGAAGAGACAGTGAACAGTAACTCTCTACTTTCTTTATGCCACCAATAAGCCTTGGACAAACCCTTGGTCATCGGTTTTCCATGCTGAAGACTCATGTTCTGAATATTTTGCCCTTATCTTTAAATACTTCACTCCCCAGGCTTTTGGGACAGTATTTTTTTCCACAACAAAGAACAAATCAGTTTCCTCAAACAGGCAGTGTAAGTGCCAAACCCTGAACTCCATGGCAAATAGGTGCAACCATTTTTCTGCACAGTGGAAGTGAACAGCTTGTCTTCTAAAGGAGCTATTCAAAGTTACCCTGGTTGACTGGGAACTGATAATATACAGGGAACACACTTGAGACTTTTTCCACATACTGAGTTTATTCTTGGCTAGCCACCCAGTTTAGCTTTACATTAGAACCTGGACTTTAAGGCTTGCATTATGTATGAGAATCCAGATAAACTTACGGCATTAATTATTCCACACAAAAGAAACCCTGCCATTAGCAATTCAATGTATCATTTACATCATCATAATAATAGTTACAATTCCCTTTCTTCCAATAAATTTGGGCATAACAACTGCATCACTTTGCCATTTTGACTCCTTGTTCTTAAGTTACAGCTTCACAGGTATGCTCCTGTTAACTGTAACAATTATGAAAATGAGCTTTATCACATGAATTTTTGACTGGGATCCATTACAGTGTCATTCTGCCTCCCCCACTGCATCTAGAATATCATGGTTTCAAAGTTCAGGGTGCTTTGTAAAAGAAATTTATCTGCTGTGGGCAGGCCTGGGGTACTAGCTTCTCACTTTACTACATGAGACATCTTCCAGATCTATTAGTCTGAGAGGGTTAACAGAAATTAACATACAGAGGAGGCGTTTTTGGTGTTGTCAGCGACAAACACATTCACATACACATAAGTACTAAGGTGTTGAGCAAGGAGTCTTGATTATGGCACTACTTTAATGAGTCTGTAAGATCATGCTTTTGTGCTAAGTAATGCACAGAGCAACTGTAAACAGTTTAAAATTTAAGTATTAAAGAGGATGTAAGAGTGGACAAGGGACACACTGGGTGAACATTGGTGAAGGTCAATAAAATGAGCAGAGACAAAAGTCACAGCCTCCTATTTTAGCAGTCTCGAGTAGCATTTAAAGGCCCATCTTGCACAAATGCCCAGAGGAATGAGACATCTAGGACAGGAGAAGCTCTTCCCATTATTAGGCTCAAGAGAAAGAGAATGGAAGAGAGGCCCTCTGAATTGGTGAGGAAGAAGTCCTGGGAATCTGACTTACTGGAGCCATAGGGACAATGGGGTAATATTCAGCCACAGGAAATGATTAAGAGGAAGATCAAGGTAACCATCATATTCAGTAAGCTCAATGGTATTAGAAGTGAAAGGCACACCAGGCAGTAGATAGACACGTAGAGCCTATGAAAGATAGGAACAGTGATCAGAAAGAGCCATAACAAAAGGGTAAGTTAGGAAGACAAGCTAAAAAAGGAAAAAATAAGGCAATGTCATGAAGGGATGATTTCCAGGAACTGCCACCATGTCACAAATACTCATTTTTTTTCTGGGGGAGAGAAAGGGCTGGCCAAGTTACAAGGTGCAGAGATGCAGCCCTGTGAATACAGTGCTCCCTGCAAGGCTGTCTGCTCCATCGCTGCAATGCTCCACTACATTCAGCCTGAAGTCATGCCCACCGCCCATCAAGATGGAGCACACAGTGCTTACCCAGTAGCCTTATCAGGGCTGCACTCCCGTACTAACAGGCAAGGACAGTCACTAACAAAGCCCTCAGCTGAGCAATGTCTCAACATGCTGTCACAGCCTACAGAATCAATTTGTTTATTGTTACAGAATGCAAGACAAAGATCTCAAAAGCACCCCTGTCCCAGAGCTCCACCGAAACAAGCTAACCCAGTATATTCAGATTTACAAAATGAATGTGTTCATCTTCAGTTAAGCTGCTTTCCCAATGATCAGCGCACTCATAAAAAACACCATGATAAAGAAAATCCACATGAAAAACCTGTCCATCACTTTTGCAACTTTTTTCCACTCAATTCCTTTGGCCCGGTTTGCTTTATGGTCTCGAACACAATTAGCAATATACTCGATATTTTTAATCAGCATTTTGTAACAGGAACAGCAATTAACAGTCTCCCTAACATTTTCACCATGAACTCCATAGCTTTTATTCAAATTTCCATTGAGCTTCTCCTTGAGATCACAGTCATCATTCCTATTGGAAAGGTGACTCCTTACCTCTTTGTGCCTCCTCTGACACCCATCATCCCCCTCTAACTTATGTTCTTCTTCCTTCTCTCTTTTCGGACTTGTGCAGTTTTCACCCACATCATAAACAAAAAAGATTTTTGACATGTAGTCCAAAATAACCACCCTGGCCCATCGTGGAACAGGCTTTGCTTCTGAGCCACAGTGATGGAGATTCATTATAATGATCGTCAATGCAGTGGAAGCTGTGATCATGGTCATAGTTGCTATGTAATACTTTCCTGGAACATGAAATAAAATATATATAAGATATTATATAAGATATATACAAGATATAAAATATATTAAAGATGCTACCCTAATAAAAAAATTCAATGCAGAAATAACAATGTGCAAACATAGTGCTAAACATAAATGCAAGTGAAACCAATTTTTAATCACCCCGATTCTCTGTACTTAGATCACACTTAATTTTCCACTTAAAAAAAAAGATTAAAGCCATTAAAGTAAAACCTCATACGCATTACTGGCATGCCTTTGTCAGATAAGTAAGTGACTATTGTATTAGCATGGTAAATACTTGCGAGCCAAACCCTCTGATTTCTCAAAATACACCCATTCAGAAAGCAGCTTAAAATGTTTATCAGGAGCCTTGCTCTTTTCCTGGTGTCCGCAAAATCCCAATGTTGATGGCTTCACATGGCACATTAGAAATCCCACTTCCTGATGTATTAACAAAAGTGATGATAATGCTTTGTTGGAGCTATTGACACACTCCACACCAGCAGATGGATGCTTTCACATTCACACAGGCCAGTGAATATGCAGACCTCGCAGGTATCCACAACTAGTGTACTGGCAGCTAAGAGGCCAGGCACAGAGCTGAAGAGTGGCTCCGTTGCCCGTTAGATTTGTTGTCTGGATTTTCTTCAAACTGCAAGTTTTAGCATGGCTAGTCCAAACAAGGACAAAGCTCATTCTGGCCAGGAATAGGTAACAAATACAGTGAATACAAGCTGTGCCCCTCAGCCACTGCTTTTCACAACTGAAGTACGCAGCTGACCAGCTAACCTACTGTGGCTTGTGCCTATGCAAAGAGGCAGCTCCCAGCCCTGCTCTGCTGCTGTGCAGCCTCTGCAGGAAAAGCAAGGGCTGGCATCGATGACACAGGATGCGCCACAGACAAGCGTGATGTGATCCCAGTTTTCAAAGGGGTTGGAAAGGACGGTGAGGGAGAGTGAGGGAATAGAGAAAGCAGATTGAAGCTAGGTCCTGGCTCCTTAATTTAGACAGCGCAATAAGAGGGTACTCCAGTACAACAAGCCCATATTCTAGGCAGGAATAGTTGCTGCTGGTGTGGGAAATGCATTCAACAGTCCTATTCATTGACCAGTGTTTTGTCTCAGCTAAGCCATGCAGTTTTTTATGTACACAGTAATAACGAGAATAAAAATAATGAATTATCTTAACGAAGCTGGAAGCCAGTGTGGAGGCAACTGTGTTCCTAGTTCTCCAGAAGTCCCACCAGGGCAGCCGGGCAGCCTCGCGCCCCAGGGGGCAGATCAGCCAGGGCCAGAAGTAGGGTCCTGGCAGCTGGCAGACAGGTCAGTGCTGAACACCACCAGTTCACTACACATCAGCTCTTCTGAACTCTCAGGCGTAAATTAGAATTCAGTGTAATGGATTGCCAGGCATTACAATTCAATGTAACAATTGTCAGATATTAAGTCAACCCTGAGTGTCCCAGCCAGGCCATCCAACCACCTGGATATGACAGAAACATATCTTGAAACAGTCTGAACTTGTGCTTACAGCTCTTGCTTACACTTCATACACTGGTTCTAAAATTGTTTTCCATTACTAGCTTTATTGCAAGACGTGAGAAAATAATTCTAAATGTCTAACTATATTTAATAAATACAAAATAGCTAGCTAATATATAATTTAAAATAAACACAAAATAACCTTAAAGAGCTGCAGCATACCTGTACAAATTCCACGCACATTTTAAGTATTTCCCTATGTTTTAAACATGTAGCACCTTTATTTTCCCAGCAGCCACGAATTACATATGGTTTCCCTGACATACAGCCCTGCTATTAATAAGCCATGTTCAAAGACAAAGCATGTAAAGCTCACCTATCAAAGGTACGTTTTCAGAGGGAGGCATGATCTCTGCAACCATCAGCTGGAACACAGTCAGAGCAAGAAGAACTGTAACGCCCAGAGACACTTTTTCCCCAGAGTCTGCGGGGAGATAGAATCCCAGTGGGGCCAGGAAAGAGATCAAAATGCAAGGAAGCAACAGATTAAATATGTAGAAAGAAGACTTTCTTTTCAAAATCAGTGTGAACGTCACATCTGGATAAGGCTCAGAGCAGCAGCCATAAGTGATGACGTTCTTAACTGCTGGCATACCATGAATCTCCCATTCCACATCTTCTATGAAGTCAGAGAGGTCACCACTATCAAGAGAATTGATGATGTCTACCTGATTACCATTATAGGTCCAGGACCCAAATGTAAGGTTGCACTGCTGGCTGTCAAAAGGAAAATAAGATACATCGACTACACATGAGCTCTTTGTGATAGCAGGTGCATCCCAAGTGATTTTTCCATCATATCTCAACACAACATTAGTATTCACTGGTTCTGAAAAGTCATCATCGGCCCTAAAAGACAGAAAAGTGACAGTCAGGATTGACAGGCAACAACCTAGAGTGTGGGCCAGGGAAGGGGGGGCAAGGGGGAAGACCCTCGCTTCACACCATTAAAAGCATACTTCTGAAATCTTATTCATATTTATACTGAATTTTAGTAGGAACTTACTATTAACTATTATTTACAGGTACCAGTGCCCATTAATGCCAAATGTCAGTGCTGCTAAATTAGGTTGTATTTGTTGGCCATAGCTTCTTCAAACTTGACCTCAAACAGGATAAGAATCCATTCAAAGATGAAAATAATCTGCTGGTCACTACTGGCCTGGGAGAGCAGACAAGGAGTGCAGCCTTTGTGTACCACCTTTTTGTGGACAATCTTCCAGAGCTCTGCAGCAGCCTCAGCAGTGCAGAAAGCACTTCAGACTGCCAGGGTATTCAACTCCCAGCGCAGAGAAATTCAGAACAGCTTTGCTGTGTAGCATAATCAATTGCCAAATCCTGTCCATGGCTTTATTGCAAAATATTTAGATGATCAACAACAAATGTTAAGACAACAAACATACCCCTTGCTAAGGTAAGGTAAAGTGATTAAAGTTCAGACTCTGTGGGTCAATTCCTCCTTCAACCCCCTCCCTCCCTCAGACAAATATTCAAGCAGATTTTCTCCAGCCACACTCACTTGTTATATAAGACAATATCTGGTCTCCAAACCAAATTGCTTGGAATCCTGATAGAATCCAACCCATCATATTTATCTTTGTCCCATTTGAGGTATGCATCATACCAGCTTTGTCGAATCCATAAGTAAGCTGACAAAATTTGGTTCCTTTCATCCTGCATAAAAATGTAGAAATATTTCTAGCTGACGGTGACAAAATCACATCTTAGATGCAGACAGCACTTGTTGTGTAGCTTTAAAGTAGTGCCCAAAACAGGTCAGAATGCTGACAGGCCACAAGAGTACTTCTCAGACAGGTATATATGCCCGTACCCAGCTTATCTGGACCTTCTCTTGTCCAAACCTTCCTCCCCCTGCACCCTCCCTAGCTTTAATCATAGTTGTCTAAGGCTCCCAGTATCTTAAGAATTTCCTTTTGCGAGCTTCAGAATACCAAACAGCTAACAGATTCAGTCTAACAAATTCTCTGAAAGCTTGGTGAAGCCTTGAAGTTGTAATTCAGAAGTCACAGAAGTGATTTTCCATTCTCCTTCCAGACACATTTTCTTTTGCCTTAGAAGTATATCTGGCTGAACCAAATTTATAAAAAAGTTACTGAAAGCTAAAATAGGGAGTTTATGTAGAAATTAATTGCATCTTAGAAAAAGCATTTGCTCCTTCTATTTAGAACTCAGCAAAAGTTGCCTGGAGGGTGCGATACCAACACCTAACTACAGAAGAAGCCTTAACAATTCAGCAGATATAAGTTTGCAGACTTATAATGGAAGTCTTAGTGTTTCCATCAGATAAGAACCTACAAAGAACTGGCAAACATGACCCTCGTGAGGAAGCATTACTGAAGTTGCCACAATAAAATGCAAGTTGCTTTTTCTACTCCAAGCAAAATGTTTACAGCTAGTACATTTCTGCACATCTTTAGAAAAACAGAACCGTACTCTTACTCACCATGTCTTTTATTTGGGACAATGTGATCTGAAGGGTGACATTCAGTACTTTATCTGTGTCTTCTACTGGTCTTAGAGCATTTGAGTAGTCTTCGAACAGTTCATTAAACAGCATGTAAGCATATTTTCCTTTGGCTGATTCTACAGCTAGGTAACATAGATTTGTCAGTACATCAGATTAAGCACTGAGCAGTATCAGAAGATATCCTCTTTCTACAGCTTCAGGTAGTATTTGCTATAACTATAGTTATCATTCACATACTGTAGAATATCATTTAGTGCAGAAACAGAAGTCTACCTGATGAAGCTATTCAAATAAGGACAGCATTCACCTGTAGTAAATTAATAGCTAACTCTAGCTTTTCACACCCACTGAAAAAAAACCTCTGCATCCAGAGATTCCTGCCTTTTTTGAAGGTAAATGTCATTACCTTTATTTTACTGATGTCTTTCATAGGCATAGAGATTATTGACTTGCAGTCACACATCTGCCAAGCTAAAATTCGAAGGAAACTCTGAAGTCAAACTTGCTCCCAGGCTAACAATTGTGATATCTCCCTAAATGCAGCACTGATAGATTCATGCTACTTTCAGAATTTGCTCTTTTTCAACTACCACCTGGAAAAAGTCTGAGCTGCTTTTCTTCACAAATTGGCAATTGCATGATATATGAACACATCCTTGCCCTAACACCTTTTCCAAACCATGTATTTGGAGATGCTTCTTGCTATCCAGACTTAGTCACTAAGGATAATTCACTGAAACTTTAGGTTTTAAACGACGCTTTTGCTGTTCCACACTGTTTTGTGCATCACAGTTTCTGTAGGCAGTCTCTGTATTACCTTTAGATAGATTCACACATTTCTGCAAGCAAAAGGCAAGGACAGCAACACTCACAAGACTTGCACAAATGCCAGCTGGCACTACGTAGGAAGCAAGTGCTTTGGAGTACATCACTCTCCGGTGACTCACAGTGACTTCCTGGACTAATGAGAGTTCAAAGCAAACCTTCCTGATTAAAAAGAAATCCTAACAAATCAAAGCTTCACAAAGAGCATTTAAGTTCTGGCTGTACATGATCATTCATTTTGTCTATGCATCAGTGAGACAAAGTAAAACAAAACAGATGAAAGACTTCTGGAGCTCAACCTTGTAAGACACATCAGGACACCAGCTCCTACCCGAGTAAAATAAACCTCAATGCAACATTTAACTATCACGCAATATTCTCACCTTGAAGCATCACTGCTGTAAACAGCAACCAGAGAGAGACGGAAAAGGAGGACAGGCTATTTGTCTTCATTTCTGGACCTTAAATAAAACTGTTCACTCAAGGGCACAAAAATGTTTATCACCATCCAAAACTAACAAACAAACAAACAAAAAAATGAAGTTGCACAGCAACATAAAGATGCTGAGGCACTGATGAGCTGCTAGAAGCAACTCAGTCCTCCCTCAGCAGCTGTCAGAGTCCTAGAGCGATCGATGGGCTTTGTCCCTGCCACTGCCCGGGGCTCTGACAAACCCTCCCTCTCTCCGTAACCTGAGAGCTGCCTGCTCTGAAGCTCATGCTGAGGGAGAAGAAAAACGGATGGGATATCAGTAGGAAAACTATATTCCATTGCATTTTTTTATCACAAATGTAATATTTTGACCAATTTATGAAGAACCCTTTCACATTTCTTTGGTGGGCCATGTTTTACTGCCCCTATGTTCAGCAATAACTTGCTCAGAACCAGTTCTGTGGAACCTGTGGACCCTCACAAAAAAGTGATCTGCCTCAGTACTTTTAATTGGTATAGTCACACGGTACATCACACATCCAATATGTCACACAGCAAAAAAACCCACAGCCTACCTACTCCCATGCTGACAAACCAATGTTTTCACCTACCAAAGTGGTGCCACATGGAAGAGATGCAGCTACACCAAATTCGGACAACACAGGCAACATTTGCAGTAGCCCAATATCGCTGTGCAAACAAGAACTTCCACTGGGGTAGACACCTCTGACACCAGTACTCAGCACAGTAAATCAGGGGCAAAACTGGACTCTGCAGATAAAATGCCATTTCCCAATACAGTACAATTTTTCCCTGATGAACTTGACAAGGCTTTACAAAGAATTACAGAGTTACTGGACAGCTCTTGCATTTAGCTGAAAGACCTACAGGAGAGAAATATGAATATGAAACAACACCACACCTGGCCTCCCATCTACCCTGATGGTCAGAGCTTCATTAGCTCTGTATGTATTACTCATGTTGCCAAGTTAGTTTCCTAGTACTGCAGGCATTTTCTTACAAGTTTGTGACAGACAAGAGGAGATGACTTCCTCCTTTCCATAGTCCAATCCATCCTTCCTGATATACTGCAGTCCATTTTGCCATCCTTTTAGAACAGGTAACAGAAAACAGTCACTAAAATAGAAAGGTGAAAATATAGAATCAACTACCAGCAAAAAGAATAGGTCCAGAATAGTTCTGATCCACACAAAATATAAAACACCGTTGCTTTACTCTTGTGTAGTCTTTTGGCTAGAAGGAAGCTGATCCCTCCATACACATAATTTCTATATAGTAGCACTCCTGGCACTCACTGGCTAATGTTCGTGCTTTCGTGGGGACTATAAATCAATGACATTTATGGCCAGGTTTAATAGGTAAGCAATAAATAATTTCAGTCAAAGCACCTGTAATGAAATCCATCTCTGTCACTTCATTTGCTGAATTGTCAAAGGGGAAAAAAGTGGAAAACGGTTTAGAAGTCAAAAAGGTCAGAGCAGCCCATAGGCAGTATGTAATAACCTGCTTTTTCTGGGGAAGAAGGTATATGCTGTTAGAGACAACAAAAACAAGAGACGAAAGATGAAAGATTTTTTGATACAGTCAGATCAGCACATTCTCAAGGGATACCTTTAGTCTACAGTACATTGCCATTATGTCAGCAAGTAGCTACTGCTTTGCTTCTCTTACTGTAATTACAAGAGTGACCAAGGGTACTGCTTTAAGTGTGCTGCTATAAACGCTACTGGAAGCAAGACTAAGCTTGCTTTGCCACAGGCTTGAAACAATCTTGTGACCTGTTACACCAGCAATACATATCTGCCAAGTATGTACTGGCAGACTGATGTACTTTAATTTGCATAAGATCACATATATTAAAGAACCCTGCACCTTTATTGTAATGACGTCTTCTTGAAGGGAAACTCAAAAGACAAAAACAAGTAGCATGCTTACTTGTGTTGTTTACTCAATTTATTCTTATACACACATATGTTCCAGATGTTATTCATTATACACTTACAAAGGGATAGATCATAACCTCTCAGTTATGATCTATCAGATTTCCAGTCATCAAATATATCAAATAGTTGCCACATCTTGGACATACAGACAGGCAAACATGAGCACACGTATACAAGGACATGCTTGTTGTGTTTGAGATGCTGCATTGATTACACACTGCTTGTAAAAATAAAACTAAAATACATCCAAAAGCCTTTTCAATATTAAAGATAAAAGAAATCTAACAATCTTAGTATGCCAGACCATTTGGCTTCTTTACGTTTGTTCACAAGAAATCTGATCTGTAATTTTAAGTAAAATGTCCCCAGTGTAGACATTTTGTGTGAAGAACAAGTATTAACATTAATCGTTTTTCATTGATCTGAGAGATTCATCTAAAAACCCATGCTTCCCCAGAATATAGTTTTAAATTGTGGCGTAATCTATGGCAATACTACTCCCAAATCAAACATCCCATTTAACATTTGAATGGAGCTTATAGTTAAGCAGTTCTCTATTTTTACAGTAATAAGTTCTGCTATGAAGTCAGGAATTAATATAAAGTATGAAGCAGCTTACAAAGATAATTGAAGAAGAGTCATAGGTGTTTGGAACTTAGAATCAAGCCATTAACCTCTCCCAGAACTAGATTCGTTCCCGGCAAAATTGGAAGTTATCTTGTTAGAGTACATCTGCCAGCAGATGGCCCTGTTAGCCAGCCTACTGATCTACCCAGATATTCAAGACGATTTTTGTTTATCACACAAAAATCACATCGCATTTTAATCTACTTCGATTAATTTCGCTGCTTATTTGCCTTACATTTGATATAAGACAAGCAGAGACAAGATGTTCTTTTAAAGAAAAAAGATAAGCAGAAGGAACAAAACCGCTTAGTGGCTGAATCCGGCTCTCGAGTCTGCCTACCATACATCAGACCAGTCACGAGAGACTTTCAGGGCGAGCAAATATATATCATTGTCAACAACTGTACGATACGAAACCATATTTAGAGCACAGGCCGCTTCTGCTGATGCAGAGAGCAGTTAAGGCCTATGGCACAATATCCAACCCTGCTTCCACATACTTTCTTCAAACGTCTGACTGTGTGAGAATGCGTATGGGCTATTAACAGAGCAGAACATTGTGTTTGTGCTTACATTCAGTGGGACAAGAGTGTATCATTCATTGCTGCACTGAGCTTGTATGACACTCACATGACACATGTAACTTTTTATGGTTCTAGACAAACACACATGCTGTTATCAAGACAACATCAAAAAAATCTGAATTCAGTGTACTGCCATGCAAGGAAAGTTTGACTTTGCATGCACTTTAAGGACAGACTGAAGTGGAGATAACATGGGAGGGATCTCTTTCATATTAAAACTTCCAACTTTAGATATTTATCTTAGCCAAACTGTAAGCAAAGCAGGAAAGAAGTGTAAAAACATTTATTTAAAATTTTGTTCTTTCAATTAAACAAATCTTTCCTCTCCTGCCTAAAATAATAATTTGCTCCTGAGCCTGAGGTTTTGACATGTACATTTTCAGAATTTTTTTAAAATGGATTCTTACCTTTTTTGCATAAAAATCATTAAGAGTTTTTAAGCCTCCAACTGGAAAAGCTACAGATATTGTATTATCACAGGCCTCAAGGCCGTCTGTACCATTTATAATCCATCCCTTCATCAGAGAACAATAAAGAAGAACAGATTGGTTTCTAAGCACAGTTTGTAAGAAGTGTCTCACAGTCTGCTTCTACTTGCCTTCCTGCCAATTTTTCTCCCCAGAAGCTGTTGCATTCACATTCTTAGCAGCATTTGCTACAGAATATTATCTTGTGATGGGGTCAAGCAGCACACTAACTCTTCAGAGTCAGACTTCTCTCCTTAGACTAACTGAAGTCTTAACAGCACGGGTAACAACAGCTCTTCTTGCCAGTAGAATAGCCTCACTGTGCCTGCTCTGGAGAGGGGGAATACAGCACTTCATTTAGATGCAGCGTGTTTCTCTCCACCTCATTTTTTCTCACCCACCTACTGCCGCCTCCTTCCTTCTCTCTAAAAATCCCCTACCACCTGAAACCAGCATACTCATTCATATTTTCTTCCACCCTGTTGTACACATGGAAGATAGGAAATACATTAGGAAGCATTCACAATGTTGGGTCATGAGATAATGTAGAATATTAGCCACAATTTCCAGAGATGGAAAATCCTAATTTATGTGTTACACTTGTCAGTTTTTCTGAATATAATTTTATTTGGGTCCACTTACACAAGCAGCTCTGCTGACCACCTCCCAGCACCTGAAGTAGAGAAACTTTTTGCCCCTAGAAGCCTTCCATTATTTAATGTGATCTAAAATGCAGCATGTTCATCCTTTTTCACCAGGATGCTTGCAAGCTGACTGGTATTTTGTCCATCCTTGAGAAGCATTCAGTATCTGGCAGGGTTAAGAACAAAGCTATTTTATAATTTTAGCTATCAGAAAGCTATTTTATATACAGCTCTTTCTCATTGGGATTATTTCCAGCTTTGCACCATGCCTTTGAATGGCTGATCACAGGATCTGTGCTCTACACAAAGAAAATCTCTGGGCCTAGACACTGTTCCAGATCACAGGTTTGCTCTGACAGGCAGCCTGATGGTCCAAACCAAACTGGATTAGAGAAATATTTCTACCCTGTTACAAGGGTGCAGACAGACTCAAGCATCTTTCTCTTTGTGAACACTCTTGAGCCATGGAAGACAGCACACTACCTCAGCTTTTGGAAATAGAGGGAAGCCCCCCAGCTACCACTGCAGGCTGAAGACAACTCTAGGTTCCCCAGAAAGCAACTCTTTTAGTTTGCGTGCACATCATAAAAAACTGAGATTAAACTGATAGCTGAAGAAGCAAGATTGAAGGGCAAGTTTAAATACTAACTCAAAACTGAAGTTTCACTCTCTCCAAAATTCAAGGCGGGGAGGGGGGGACATCCCTTTAAAACGCTACTGAAATTCATCGTGTTCACAAGGGTATCTGCACAGAGGGTCTAGCATCCCCTGAAAACATCTGCTTTCCTGATAAGCTCACATCCACCTTGCAACACAGAATACGGTACACCTAAACTTCTGTGTCATTATCTGAGTTCCTCAGAGTTCAAGAGTTCCCTACAAAGAGCTAAGACTAATGCTGTGCACTAATACAGTGCAGCTGGCTGAAAAGGTAAAAAGATGATGAAGACAAGAAAAAAAATGCAGACCATAATGTATCAACCTAAACTTTAACTGTGTTTTCGGGAATTCACAGAAGTCCAATTGCAAGATGATTGCTAAAACAGTATTCATACATGCTACTTCACCAGTGTTGTATACAATTTTACTTACCTTGCAATACAAATCTCTTTGAAAAAGACACTAAGCAAACATTCATATTGCAGAATTTGGCATTACCTAATTGTTTCTGCTCCATCTAATCACACACATCAATCTACCCAGGTGATTTCTCCATGTTCCCAGAATTTAGAGGAAGAAAAAATACTGCTTTACTTAGAGTGCAAAATACCCACCTTGGCAAACCGCTCCAAGAGCAAGTTTTTTCTAAATCAAATAAACTCGTTTCTAAGCTTACAAATATTGCAGAGCTGCCCACTTTAAAAATATCAGAGCAACTACATGGGGGAGGACACAACTCTAAATTATCACAATGCATTTATGCCTGAACAAACCTCCCTGTAGGATAAGGCAAGCAGCTGCTACTCATCTCTTTGAGGGAAAAGAACTCTTGATAAATCATGGTTTTAGCAGAAGAAACATCTTATGGTACGTGGGTACTGACATTCTTTAGAATGTCCTAGCATGAACACAGCTACATTATGCTATGGACTGAGCAAAAAAAAATTTCCTCTTGAGCAAAATATAGTAGTAAACCTGCAGTTTTATTCAAACTCTGCAACTATGCTCGTTCTGGCACAACAGAGTCATTTAGATCTCGGGGACAAAGCACCATCATCTCAGCTGAAGACAGCATCCCTTGTCTTAAGCATCTCTGAGCACAGTGGCCGCAGATAAGTTAAGGGAGGCTGTATTCATACTGTTGGTTTTAATCTGCAAAATTCTAAGCAATTGTCCAACGCCAAGATATCGGTTCCTTCTTTTCAACTCACAACAAATGCATCAAAATGAAGGCTTAGTACTTCCAAGGGAAAAAACTTCAAGTGTTAATATAGGGAGTCACCAGCAAGGAACATCCTTTTCTTTGGTTAACTGGGCTTGAAAAAACTTATTTTGCCCATAAAGACAAAGGATTTGCCATCTAGAAGTCTTAGTCTGCAACACTGATCTGAATTTTACAGGCTTAATAACTGCTATTTTTCAAGTTCTGTGGAAGGTGATATGAGGTATAAAAGCAGTTAAGGCCAAAAAATGTGTGCTCTAACATTAAAATGCTACTATAACCACATATTATACCTGGTTGGTTTGTGTGCTTTGGAAAACATTTGCTGCTCGCCTGCCAACAATTGGCAGGGGGCCGTGAAGTATCTTTGCCAATTGCTCAGCTGCCTTTAGCTTAAGGAAGGGCATGAAGGGCATTTTTATTCAGAATGAGAACGAAGATGTTGGGGAAAAGGCAAGAGAAATTAGTGCACAGCTGATAGCTATAGCAGAGCTACGAGAAGACAAACTATCCTACAATCATCCTGTGGTTATAGCTTTTGGAAAATGTATATAAAAGTGCAAAAGCCAGTTCCTCAAACTAGTATAAAAGAGCTAGTATAAAAACATTGCTAGAACTGGGAACAATTTTAGCAACAAATTCCATATTGGCTTTACTCCTGGGCTCTAGCAAAAGCAGCATATTACATTGCCATTTCAGAGAGCTGCTCTATTAATGACTGAGGTCAGGTCCAGGTCAAGTCTGGACTCTGACTGATAATTGATTTGTTCTTGGTGGGAAGCTATACATAAGGAAAAAAGCATGGGATTTGTGGTACATGTTGTTCTCTAACTCCTTCCATTCTGCCAGTACTTCAAGGCAATATAAGTAGCAAATAAGACACTGGTATGGTTAAGCAACATGTTGCAGTGAATACACAGCCAGCCTCAGAGAATGAGATGGCAACACATTATGACATCTCATTGGAAGAGATGATTCAATGAGCCAGTAGCAATTTGTGCGTTCAGCACTATACTAATGCTTCTAGTCAAACTTGCATCACAACACGTAAAACAGAGCCTTCTTCACCCATCTTGATTGAAAAACATTGCTTTTCCTTTAGGTATCTTAAAATAAATGTACTTTTAATGCTTATACAGCTTCCAAGTTTGCAACGTTAGCAATTACAAACCTCCTAAGGAGGTATGACTTAAGAATATGAAATGAAACATCTTCAACAGAAAGCCAGAGCAGGGTAAACACAGTGCTGGCATGTTGTGCCCAGTGTGCTGCTATTAGAGCTGCTGCAGAACGTCAGTGTCCTCCTTGCTATGGAGTAGAATGATCAAGTCTCTTCAGTGTACAAGTAAACATCACAACTGATAGATATACATATCTTTAAGTAGAAGGAAGAAGTCAAGGTGACAAAAAAAAAAAAACAAACCACCTTTAGGTACCCAAAAGGCACTTTGGGGACGTTTCAAGTAACACATCAATGGAACCCCTCAATCTTTAAGGTCTTCTTTTGCTAGCTACTTCCCATCCAGGTGCTAGTTGCAAACAAGGAACAAAAGTATGGGAGATACAATTGCTTGCATTTGCAGATGGTCTCAAAAAGTCTCCTCAGCACTTTTTATAGTATGAATAGTTCTCTATAGAACCACTGAAAAGAAAACCCTAAGATGTTTATAGGCATTTGCCTATTTATCCTTAGCTTTCTGGACTTGGGTCTTTGCTATTCAAAGGACACTGAATGCTGCTTAGTCAGACTAGCAGGGGATGCTTTCATTCTACAAGCAAGAAGTACTCATGGATCCTGGTGTGAAACCTGACAAACACCTGATTTAGTTACCTACTTCATTTTCAGTAGATATGGAAAGAAACCATTTATTGCAAATTTCATCCATTTCAGGAACATTAATTCTGAGGTACAATTTCAACAACGAAAATTTTAGCTCTGTAAGAACATATGCTTTACACTTGATTAATTAGTACTGTAGTAGTTAATGGGTAACATTATTTCTGTCATTTAAGGAATACGTATTTGATATAAGCATCACAATCAGAACAGAAACAAATGCATACCAACCAGGTGTACAAAGAAAGTTTTGGAGTTTTTTAATAAAAATACAACTAATCACTTCCACTTTATTCTTGAAAAGAGTCTAATTACTTACATTCAACAATTATAAATTGTAGAAACTGTAAGAGTTCAAGCTTCCACATGAATAATGACTCACCAGTATCTCCACATAATACAGTGAATTCCCACAGCAGACAGTGATCAGTAGTACAAGAATAATTTAGCTCTTTCTGGAGTCAGTATGCTTAGCCTTTCACCCTTAACATGATAGAAATGTGTGAAATCATTAATTAACATTGTAAGAAAGAATTGTGAGTTGAAATAATTCCCCATTTTGCTTCTTAAAGTAAATACCCTTCTTATATCCCCTTCTGCTTCTATTCAGGATCTTTAAAACAGCTAAATGGAAAAACCTTGCAAATATTAATTTGTTATATAGAGATAACCATTGTAGGATTCTGAGCTGATGAGATGTGAAACTCCTAACATTCAGAAGATGGGTCTCATTTACTTACCAACTGTCTCAGTTTTATTTGCCACGTAAAAGGAGACCTATAGCTCCAACAAGTAATTATAGATCAAGCACTGCATTTATAACCCTGTTATCTGAAAATATGCCAGCCTATCAAAACAGGGCTTTTTAAAAAGCTAATTACCTCTGTGCTGGCTGTTCCTTAAAAACAAATTTCTCTTCTTCTCAATGCTGGGATCAGAACTCAGTGAAGCTGATAACTATAGTTGATTCTTCGTCATCTCTCCAGCTACTTCCTAGATTTTACTTCCACTTAGGGGAGGTACAAGACCAAAATCTCTGGCTACGGCTACAGAATGTAGGTATAAATAAGAACAAAGGTAAATCTCTCTTCTGCTTCACGTATTACACAGACATAGAAATTACAGACATCCATTTTCCCAGTATTGTAGAACAATCATCATCGCATTTATTTGCCAAATGCCAGGTTCCCCAGAAGACAGAATTACCTCTAAGCTTTAAAAACAGCACATATATTAAAGGTGTAGCATTAATACAGCCATTCCTGTCTTACTAGAACATCCGTTTACACTCTAAAAATATTTGCAAGGCTTTCTTGTCTCCCCATTTGGGAAGCACAATTTATTGCTGTGATCAATTAAATGGGAGAGTCCCTAGCAGGGAGTTAAATGGTCAGGCACATCCACTGAGCTGGTTTTGTACTGTGTTCATTTTATACCTCCCAGGTCTGTAACAATGGCGCAGCTACTTTGATCTACTTGTACAGAGGGCTAAAGACATGGACACCATTTAATTACTGTCACAGGTAAAACAGACTCAACTTGGGAAGAATTAATTTATTGCCAATTAAAATATTTGGCTACTGGGAAACAAAAATATGAACTGGGCAGCCCCTTACCTCTTCCTACAGAGGCCACCCCTGCAGTCCCCCCTGCCCGCACTACCAAAACCATGCCACATATAGCCAATACACAGACCTTTCACAGCAAGGCAACAGACAGTACTAGAAGCTGGCAAGCCTGGGTACAGCACAAGCCAGCAAGCAGACACATCACGTACACAGGGGACAGCTAAAATCCATCAGAGCTTCCACAAAGCAGTTCCGTATCCAGGTATGTTCCAAGTGTCTGCTCAGCCTAACCAGCAGCAGCTGGTGGGCACCTCAGGGTAAGTTCCTGGGTAGATGCTACATTTGCATCACCTTAGCTCTATTTACATTTAGATTTCATGCACAGAAACAGGAATTACTATACAAACAAGCATGTCTAGTGAACAAAGCCACTCAGTGAAAAGAGATAGCTTTTAGCTGAACTGCAGTTAAAACAAAAATCTCAGATACTGTCATAACGATGGAAGTCTTGCTGCACTGTAGTTAATTCCCACAGTGAACACAACACCACCCTCATAGTAAAGAGTAGCAGATTGGTGCCGCCCTACACAGACAGTGTTAATTTCTACTAATCAGAAGTCTCAGAAATCACAGCTAATTATCCACATGGAGATCAAGCCAGCATTAAATTTCAGCTAGCTCCCACACTTCTGTAACCCATAGTTTTGTTAGAAAAGGGCATAGGGCAGAGTAAGATACAAAACTTAGCCTGCTTAGCAATAATCATGGTCCAGGTTTGGAGCAGTGATAGTAATACGGGTGATCAAAAGGCTTGCTCACCACAGTTCTCAGCCAGGGGACTGACTCACCAACTCCCTTCCCAGTCCAGCCATATGGTGAAAAATATATTCCACCACATGCTATCAAAGTACTACAAATGTTATAATTACAAAATTAGAAGTACTCGAGCCATTGTACTTTATGATTATGGTTGAAAACTCCTCGATTTTAAAAAGTAACTTAAAATTCAGGCAAAAAAAAGACCAGATTGAATTAAGGACAGCAAGTATCACATCCTAAGGAAATCATTAACTGTTAAGTGAACCATGTGCTATTTCTGCTATTTAAAATACTGATTAGGCTAATTATGCTCAGAGGGAATTGGGTCTAGAGGATTAAATGAAATTTTCAGAGGCAGAGTTTGCTGAATAGAAAAGCTGCTGTCCCCCATTTAAACAGTACAAGATATCACTTTGAACATCTTATGAATATCAATGTTTTAAAAAGCTCATCCTTTAGTGTCTGCTATTGGGCTAATAATATAGCTTGTATTTCCCTTTTGACCTTAGTGACATGTTGGTGTTAAAAAGTGTACAGCTATGCCAAAAGATACTACAGTTTAACTACCTCCTGTTTTACAATGACTACCTTAAATTCTCAAGAGTTTTCCTTTAAAACTTCAGAGTCTGCTCATCATTCATTGCTCTCAAAGCCAACTACAATTTCTTCCAGGTAAAGAGCAATAATATTACTAGTAGGCAGAGGCCAGAGGCTGTTTTTAAAAAGGAAACTTTTATTAACTCACACTATACAAGATAAAACTGTCTGCAGACTTGCTCTGTCAAGACAGACAGAGTCCACGCACAGCAGGTTTGACACTCCCCCATCTTCAAGACTACAGACAGCACAAGCAGCAACTGCAAGTGAACTCCAGAGATCACCCCACTGTGAGATAGAAAATTCATTACAGGTGTTAATACTAAATTACTGCCGAAGACTAGAAACTATACAGTTAAAAGCCAACTCTACAGAAAGAAGGTAACTCATTAGCTTCTACTTTCCCCGTTGGTCTCCATGGCTATGATCTCTCTGGGATCATACAAGGCCATCTTGCCAGGCGAGTGATGTCTTCCCCAGGATACCCGCAGCGCACAGCAGTTACAGCAGTCCCCAGCCAGAAGGAATGCACGCCGTACTGCTCCGGCGACAGCCCCAACAGCCGCAGGGCCCATCGGAGAACAGTCAGGAACTCCCTCTTCGTTACAGTTGTATTATCAGAGTGCATAAAGAGTGGCCCTTCTAGCTGTGAACGAACTGTCACATAGCTCCGGAGGGCCAGAACCGGGCACACCCATGGCTCTCCAGACAGCCCAAGGCTGATGACATGTCTCTCCTGAGCCACAGGAGAGTTATGCAGACAAAATACCACTCTCCTCTCCATCAGCTGGAGGTCACTCAGGTACAGCAGCTCAGGCTGCAGTACATTCCGGTGCTTTGCCACCATCTCTCCTATTCGAAGTGCCCCAAAAAAAGCTACAGTAAATAATGCACGAAACAGTAAGCATTCATAACGAGTTATGCATACAGACTCCAGAGCTCCTAGGAGAGATCGCAACACCTCAATTGTTATAGGCAAGTATTTATCCCTCAGGATGCCCGCTCGACGTTTCAACCCTATCACCATGCAATGGGTTATAGGATCTTCCAGAGGATCAGGGTTACCAGTTAATTTTGATAAATAAGACAGTGCCGCCACATACATCAATGTCTTTGAGGATGAATAAAGAGATTCCACAGCCAAAAACCCTCTAACTTGGTCCTCTGGAATTGGCCAGGCTGCAGGCATTCCCATGCTTTTCCTAAAGACAAGGAATTTCTTCAGTCCTTCGAGGTAGGCTTGCCAAAGCCTACTATCCCCTGAGCACTCCAACAATGACAAAGTCTTCAGAGGCCAACATCCCAAGGAATGTTTCCGAGGACAACTAAACTTCCTTCCTACAAGAGAGGATCCATGTTAGCACATGTTGACAAAGGGCACAAGCATGCCACTTAAGCAGCAATAAAGATAGTGTTCCTCAGTGCAATACACTGCTAGACAATGCTCTGCTAGTTTATCTGACTGAAGAGAAGTCACACACAGCTACACCCAGAGCTGTTAGAGGGCTGAGATATTTTTCAAATGGAAAACTACAAGCAACATACCAGGCCCATTTCAGGCACTAGATCTGGTAACACTCTGGGAATTTAGAAGTTTGTGGAGTAGTAACAGAGAAGAGAAGCAAAAAGCAATTTTAAAACCAAGCCTTCCTGGTACGGCTTACAGAAATTACAACTGCAAAGGGAACACAGCACACTCCCGCCAGAAGGCAGCGTATTTCCCAGCCCAGGCAGGGGAACTCCCTCGAGGCCTCCCTCCAAAAGCTCCGGCCTCACACAAGAACTCGAGCAAAACCAAGGAAAGGCCGCCCGACGGGAGCCACGGCCACCAGCGATCCGCTCGCCCCCTGCCCAGAGCCAGAGGCCAGTCCCCGGCCACGGCGAGGGGCAGGCGCTGAGCCGCCACCGCCGCACGTGCTGGCAGCCCCGCCACAGAGCATGGTCCGCACTTACCAGTCACCGCCGCGCCACGCTCCCCGCACTGCCGGGAGCCGCCGGGGTGCACCACCGCCTCGGTCCTACACGCTGCTCCTTGGCTGCGATGCGAGAAGATGGCTGGTTGCCCCGCAAGGCCCAGCTCCAGCCACTCCATGCCCGGCTCCCGGGCCAGCAGCGCCAGCATCTCCCAGAAGGGCGCGGCGGGAGGCCCGGCCGGAGCGCTAGCGCTGCAGGACATGGCAGCAGTACAAACGCTGCGTTCGCCCACCCCCGCACGGCACGACGGCGCCTGCGGGCGCGCCCCCACCCCGGGCCCTTTTATAGCCGCCGAGACGCTCGCAACGCCCTCCTCCGATTGGGTACTCGGAGCAGCCCCGGCGATGCGGAGCGCTGCCATTGGTTGCCCGCCCGACGCGGTCCCGCGCTCGCCCTGGCTGGGCCGGGCCCCTCGCAGCGCGGCGGCCGGCGGGGAGCGGCGGCGGGTGTGAAGCGGCCGTTAGCCAGGGGCGGCGCCGCCGCGAAGAGGGCGAGGAGGCGGGCCCGGCCTGCGAACTGAAGGGCGTGAAACTTACAGGCGTTTCTTACGCTGTCTTCTGCCAAGGCCTGAAATACGAACGGATTTACTGATAAGGCTAAAAGGAGAGAGAATTGCTTGCATTACCGTTGTTCTCCCAGGGTCTCCAAGGTGCGGCTTCCAGAAAGCTTCCCATAGAGAATAGCTGGTGGCAGCTGGCTCCATGCTGAATTACTCATCGGTCATCCTCTGCTGTTAATTACAGATAACACGCCTAGATGTTTTGTGCACCGTTTGATGAGATAGCCACCCTTCCACAGCAGCTAGCCCTGCTGAATCCCAAGACAAAATAAAGCAAGCAGGCTCCGCAGCCGACAGCTTGAGCTTTTGGCTTGGTATTTTCCTGTGTGCCCTCATCTCCTTTGGGGTGCCTTCACAGAGCCCACTTGCCCTGGGGAGAGGGTGGCCTGGTACCCCGCGGGCTCCTGGCCGCACAGGGCACCAGCTGCCCCTGCTCTCCCTTTGAACAAAGCTGTGCAGGGACCCCGGCAACTGCCGTCCCCGGGAGCTTCCTCTCCCTCAAGATTTGACCGTTACTCCTGGCCCTCATCCGGTCCCATACCGTGTTTGTACCTCCGCCTGCTGCAGGCTGTCCCATTTTAGTAACAAAATGGCGCGGGTTTGAGGCGGGGGAGAAAGAACACGACGAGGGCCAAGGAGGTTAAGTCACGCAGCGGAGGGGCACCCGCGGGCACACCCTCTGTCATCACCGGCTCCTCCTTAGCCCCCAGCTGCAGCACAATGAAGGCGATAAAGGGCCGTTTATCGCCAGGCAGGGAAATGCCACCGTCCGGGAGATTCCCGCCCAGGCCCCTGGGCGGCCCCACTGAGGCGGACCTGCCGCCCCCGCTCCGCCCCTCAGGCACAGGCTCCGCCGCCGGGCGGGGCGGGGCGCAGCGCCACGCGGCTCGCTTCGCGATTGGGTAAGAGAGGAGCGAGGGCGGGCGGGGCACACTCCGATTGGTTAGAAGTAAGGGCCAGGCTATAAAAAGGCAGCATGGAGGAAACCGTAGAGAACTTGTGCTTCCTGCGTTCGGTTGCGCTGGTGCCATTTTGTTGGCGATGCAGAGCAGCGAGGTCGAGCTGTCCGCCGCCCATTCACCCTTTTGGGCGCTCCTGGCACTACTGTGGTGGGAGCCGGGTATGGGGTGGCTGCCACGTGGTCTGGGTGGCTGTGCCGGATCGTGGGGTCCTAGTGGAGTGGAGGATGGCAGCAGGGGACAAGCTGGTGGGTCGGCTGTGTGGTGGGGGAGGTTGGCAGAGGCTTGTTAGGTTCTTCTGTGGGATCTGACCTCTGTGCTGGAAGACTTCTGGGACCTGTGTGTGCTGCTGAATCTATTGCTATTGTGTAGCTTTGTTACTCTCAACTCCTTGTGCCCCTTGATGGAGGTTTGGGTTTGCAGAAACCTTGCTGTAGTGTGCTGGGTCTGTCACCAGGCTTGAGGTGTTGCTTTAAAGAGAGGAATCACTGGGTTTTTATGTTTTTTGAGAATTTAATTCTTTTCCTGTGTTCTGGCTGTTGGAACCTGTGCAGGTGAGAGTCATAAAAATGCAAGGGACAGGCTTTTTTCAGAGAAGGTCAAGCAAAAGCTGAAGCATGTTGAAAGGGAGGAAACTTACATCTGCTTACTCTTGATGAGATTACCTTGCTTGCCATTGTTAATGTGGATTTCTTTCAGCAGATGAACTCAGACAGGTTCCTGAGAAGCATCCCTTGGGCCCTGAAGGCTCTGCTCCTACTGGAGGACTCAAGAGATAGCCACTTATGGCAGGTCTACCATGAGGGCCTGAAGAATTTAATTGCATTTAGAGAAGGCATGGCTCTGTCTGTAGTCTGGCCAGTTCCAGTGGATCAAGTGAGAGGCTTCTTGGCTGTCATGGAGTCTCAGGATCTGCCTCCCACAAAAATAATAATGTATATGGAAGGACTGTCCTTCATCTCCAGAATAGTAGATCATACTGATCCTCTTCAAGATCCTGTTATCTCTCACATGATATCAAAGTTGAAACATAGGACTGGTCCTTCAAGTGATAAATACTCTCCTGTAACTATTGAAGTGTTAAGATCTCTCCTGGGGACTCTGGAATCTGTGTGTAGCTCTCCTTATGAGTGTGTATTGTTCCATGCCATGTTTACTGTAGCTTTTTTTGGCGCACTACGTGTAGAAGAGATGGTGACAAATCACCAAAATATGGCACAGCCAGAGCTCCTGTACTTGAGTGACCTCCAGCTGACTGAAGGCAGAGCAAACGTTTGTTTGCATACATCTCATATGGGCCAGGAGAGGTATTTGATCCAACTGAGATTATCTAAAGAGATGTGGGTATGTCCTGTTGAAGCTCTCCGTATCTATGTGGCAGCACGGCCAAAAGGAGAGGGCCCTCTCTTCGTGCACTCAGACAGTATGGCTGTGACAAAGAGGGAGTTCCTCACTGTCTTCCACTATGCTCTTGGGCTTGCTGGACTTCCTCCAAACCAGTATGGTGTGCATTCATTCTGGCTGGGGACTGTTGTAACAGCAGTATCTCATGGGTATTCTGATGAAGCTGTTAAGAGAATAGCAAGGTGGTGGTGGTGAAGATCCTGAAGACAACATACTTCCATCTGTCTGTTGGGCTTCCATAGTAAGGGGTATCTTCTGCAATGCCGAAATGTTATACTTTATACAGAATAAAGTTTCAGTGCTCTGTAAAGTTACAGAGAAGGGGAGTAACTAGTACAAGGTGACTTTTCCCACCTGGGATGGTTTTGAGAATGGAGTGTCATGGTTTTAAAACTGCTGTCACTTGTGGGTCAATGTGCATGCTGTTCAGCATGTTTGTTTGTATTTTGACCTTGTGTGACCTTACATTAAACTGCATTTTCTTTCAAGAACTTCTCTAGTCTTTCTGTTACGCCCTGGTCAAAGGCTATTCATCACAGTGGTGACAAGCTAACTTGATACAAGCGTGCATCCATTTTACTGTCTAATGTAATGAGAAGTAAAGCTAGCTGATGGTTGGTGATTGGAGCTGTGAGTGTGGAGGGAATTTAGCTGCTAACTGAATGTGACACCCGCAGGGAAGTTGACCCTGTTGTCCAAGTTGCAGTTCCATAGCAGCTGCACCTAACCTCAGCTGTTGCTGCTGCAGTCTCAGTCTCCTTACCTATAGAAGCCTTCCCCTTGATGATTCTTAGGATCCTTTGCTGATCCCTCTTCAAAGGATGTATCAAACCCAGATACTGACCAAAAGTAGCCTTAATTGAAATGTGGCTAACACATCAAAGATGACCCTGCTCAGTTCAAAGGATCCTTTGTAGCAGAGAATATAAAATAAGAGATAGCTAACACAACCCTCATTCTGTAATTGGACCACTTGTTAAAGGAGGACTCTTAATACAGATTAAATAACTAGTATCTGAGAAGCAGGATCATAAGAAGGTTGAGTGTCACCTTTCATAATGAGGGTGTTTGAAGTAATGGCATCCCCTGTACATCACATCAGCATCTTCAGGAGCTACCTAGGTGACAATTAGGTATACAGAAAAGAGCCAGCATCCTGCTGCAGTTTTCAGTACCCAATCTAGTTTCCAAGAGGATCTCTAGTTACAGAAAGTTCTTGCTCGGCTCTCCATGCAGAGCACACTGCAAAGACAGAGCTGTGATAGTAGACAACAATCTGTTAATTCCCTGACATATGTTTGGTAGCTCCTCTTCTACAGCTTTACTACAAGCTGTTGCAGAATTAGCACACTGTGATGCTGACACTGAGTCCCAGTCATCTTGCTCATATTCATGAATGTGAAGTGGTATGTCAGAGTGGCTAGAACTTTCTCTGTGACTGCAAGGTAATCGGTTTAGTTAAAATATCCACATGAAAAGCGTGCCAGAGGAAGCAGAGGTCTTAAGCTGGGTGATGAGAGAGAGAAGGAAGAGTTTGGCTCCCCGGCCTTGGTTGTTGAGGGCAGGCAGGGAGAAGGGTTGCTTCAGGAGTGAGGGGGAGGACTTTGGTTTATTGTGAGAATGCAGGGGGGTTCTTGGGGTCGCAAATGTTCTACTCAAGAGGGAAAAGGGATTTGTTAGGGAAGGAGAAGCAGGATTCTGCTTTGTGCGTGATGGTGGGGATGGAACTGACTGCACAGGCCCAAGTGTTTGTGGGCATGACTGCTCAGCCTTATGCTGTGTGATCACACATGGAGTCCTTGACTGCTCTTTCACCCTGAAACTCAGGGGCTGGTATGTGGCAATGACAGGTTGGAGGAAAGTGGCTGGAGGACCTGTTTTACTGTCCCTTGTGCTACCAGAAAAGCACTGATTTACATCACAGAAGCGTAGCAGGCTGCAGTAACCAAGACAGCATGGGAAACGGCAACCCTGAGTCTGTCCTCGGGTGTGCAGTTGAAAGTTCATTCCATCCCTACCCAGCAGGTCTCTGTAAAATCCAAGTGTGAATTGATAATCTTTTCAAGGCTGTGAGAAGAGTGCTTTCAGCTACAATGATGGTAAATGCTCTTATTTTACTGCTCCTTAATTTTGTGAGAGGGAAGGGGATGTTGGCCTGTCTCAGACAGAAACCAGGGTATTCATGGTAGTAACAGTGACGGCTTCACACTAAGAATCTCAAAGATAGAAATGTGCTGTCTCTCTATATTGATGTAATTACAGTTCACCTAAGAGATGGGATGAGAGAGAATGTAGAGCTCACTATAGCTGGCTGAAAGTGAGGAGGGCCTCTCTGGGTGTCCCCAGTGATAATCTCCGTGATGCCAAGCGAGCAGGGAAGAACTGCGTGGAGGAGGAACTCAAAAATCGGCTGAATGGCACTGTGCAGAGCAGCTGTCCCACAGTGGTTCCTCGTCAGCTCTGTAAGCCGTTCCAAATGGCAATGGTTACTTTTCTGCCAACAGGGAAAAGAGCTCCTGCTTAAGGCTGTGCTGCACTTACAGGTTCACAAGTGTTTTCCCGGCAGCAATACCAGCTTACCATAAGCCCTTTCTTGTCCACCACTGTTGATTCCCTCTCTGTGCCATCTCCCTCAGCTAGTACGCTTTGCTTGGCTAAACCTGAAGCAAATATAGAAACAAACGTATATTTAAAATAATCAGATTAACTTTATCGTGTAGATCTACAAAAAGCTGTACTGACCCAGCTGAGGCCAAGTAAGAAAATGGCATAGGTTGGTTCTCCTGCCAAAATGTTTTCATCAAATTTCATCCTAAAAACACCTCTGTGAAGTAGTCTTCCTGGGGCACTATCTTTGGACAGTGCAACCACCCATAGTTTTAATTGCTGCATGTCCCAAGGCTAAGTTACTGCAGCAACAACTCCTGGATAACAAAGCCAGGCAAGGGAAGGGAAATTACACGAATTTAACTGATGTATTGTTAAAACTTCCAAGGAGCTTTCCCTGCCGCGTTGCTAAGCATTGTGCACATCACAGGGGTGAAGCTTTGCATCACAGTCTAAAAAATTCTGTAATACATTGGGCACAACTGCACTTAAATGCAGCCACTTCCTAATGAAGGGGAATCAAGTGACAACGTAGATGAATTTAACCTTGCTTTACGCTAGCAATGTGACCAGATAGATACTTTACTGATAGATACTTGTTTCTTCTTTCCAGGCTCAGTCTGTAGCAGAGTGGGGCAAAATCATATGTAAACATGATCCTCAAAAAGTCAAGGTAAACTAATGTAAAGACTGGAGGTAGCACACAAACTCCTTATGGAGATCAAGCCTTTGACACCATATCCTAGAAGTTTGGACTTGGAGAGCCCAGACCTTAAAATTATTAAAGCCTTTCGTGTTATTTCACACATGCATTCTGCATTGAGTATTTATAAAGATATCTAATACTCTTTAGCTACAAATTCCAACAGCATTATGTAGGCTGGACCCCAATATCCAGTACAAGCCACTCGTTCAGATTTACTCAGTTCTTTACTTCCTGGCACATTGCCCTCATTCCTTCAGAAACTCAGATTTACTTTAAGACTAGGTCAATTTGGAACAGTCTCGCATCTCAGCTTGGCTTTCACGACAGCATGCTGTAGCATTAGCTGCCTCATCACTTTATGGCACACCCCATCCTCTCACCCCCAGCTGCTTGGCAGTGCGAGCTCTCATGTCCTCACACTACAGACATGTTTTACAGTTTGTTTGATACTAACCTTTGGAATGAAAGCCTTTAGGGGGTTAAACAGCAAAAATCATAGAGGATTTTACTGAAAATGCACTGTTGATGGTCGTGCAATAGAATAAACCAGCACATATAATATTAGTGACCGGTATACCCTGTGTGCAATGTCTGAGGGAAATTTAACAATAAGGTGAACTTCACAAGCATGGGAGGAACAGAGGCAATGCATGTTGTCTGTAGAGCTCCAGCAACCCACTGGAGCATCTTGTTCCTGTTACAGTATCTCTTCCAACTCTGAATATATGGATGTGTCTACCTTTCCGCCACTGAGGTAACATTACTGTCAGGGCATTTTCTGTTGGCTTTTTTTTCTTCTTCTGTTTTTTTAATAAAGATATTCTTTATTCAATGGATATTTAAGTTTTAACTCTCAGCTGATCCCTGGTCTTTTCATGCCTGGACATGAGATGATTGCCAAAGGCTAGTTCTTCCACAAGCGTTTCTGGCCCTCACCACATAGTTCACAAAGTGAGTTCTGCAAGTGCCCAGACTGCACCCTTTTGGCATACTTTGGCAGCTTCACAAAAGCCCACCGACTACAAACCAAAATGCTAAAAGATGTTTAGGAGACACATCCACTGAGTCCTGAGAGCTGCTCTGCACTGGGTGGTGCTCACAACAAGCAGCAGTGTGAGCTGTTCAGGATACGGTAGCTTGTAAGCCGATGCCATCCTCCTGCCTCAAGCATGCTCAGCCCTCAGAGCCATCACTTTCTGCAAGACTTGCTAACTGCAGTCACCCGTACAGACACCTGAAGGGAACAAGGGGTGAGACCAAGTGATAGTGTATAGCACTCCAGGCCCTGCTGCAGCCACGCAGATCACATGCTGCTTTCATGGTCAGGAAGGAACCAGTGAGCTCAGTGCACTGCAGACCAATATCCATCTGTGCGTCCTTATGTGGATTCACAGTGTTCATCCATGCATTCGTTCATCCAGGCATCCATGCATCTGCCCAGAGGTGTGAGTAGGAGATGACACTTGGAGGGTTAAGAGCTGTCAGACCCAGCTGGGCTTGCAAGACTCAAGGGATGGCTTTCATGGGCCACAGGTATTGTCCCCACCAGGGTCCCCAGTGCTAGAACTTAGACCTGCTTATTGGACAAACAGTATGCATAGGAAACATACCAGATTTAGGCAGCTTGCCAAAAGCTGCCTGTGCTTTTACTGGGCCCATTTTAGCAAAGTTTAAAAGAGGCAGGACGACGTTTTCCCAGATCTTGGCATTTAAATGTGCCCCAGCTTGGCAAGCCTCCATTTTGTTGAAGGAGAAATGCTGACAAGCGGGGCACAAGCAGTGAATCGTGTGCAGTGGGTAGCTGCCGAAAGGAGGAGGAGGCAAAAACGTTTAACTGCTTGTCTGATCAGGCATTACAGGCTGCCCCTCCTCTGCGGGCTGCACTTTGCTAGGCACGGGTGCAGGGCTTGCATGTTCCTGCGCTCGGGCTGTGACCTGCCCTGGGCTTTTGTCATGCAAACCACATGTCAAAGAGTTCAGAGGGGACAAAAGCAGCTAACTGCTCCTCCTCATGAAGCACCACGAAGCTATCCCTTCAAATTACAGAAGTGCAAGGTCACCGTTTCGGCAGAGGACGTGGTACCCCTTTTTGGGGCACAGAGCGTCCAGCTCACCCCGCGGCAGGGCTGCAGCACCTCTGTTGCTGGAGGACCGGGGTGGGTGCAGACCCAGCACACACCATCCCCTCCACAGCGGCGGTGCTTGGGGAAGAGGTGCTCACACATTACGTCCTGGGCCGGTTGGACCACAGTGCCGTGCCTCCACGCTGGGGCCAGCAGCTCCGAGGCCAGTGCCTTGCAGTATAGGGTACGAATCACACACAATCGTTCTGTTGCAGTTTATTAATTATTCCCAAATTCTTTTCGGCCAGTAGGCGAAATGCACCTCCCAGTGAGCTGGCAGCGCCCAGCCTGTTGCGAAAAATGCTTTTCACAGAAGCCTGCCGCCCCGCGCCTCTATCTTTGCCATGCACCTGGTGAAACGACACAGTGAGCTGCCTTGAGTTTAAACCGGTGTACCGAATATCACCTTCTGACCTGTTGCTACATGGATGGAAGTTTCATTTGGGGCTTTTCTTCGTACAGCCTGAGTGAACGCAGCCTTTTTGGCAGGTGTTTCCGGCGCAGAAAGAAAACAGGCCCCTGTGGTTAAGCTGCGTAGTTTACTTCAGCTCGCTCGCCAATCGGCGCCAAGCGCAAGCGGCTCCCCCACCTTATCTGAGCCCCTGCAAAAAAACTCTAGAACCAGGAGAGTATTTTAACACCCAGCACTAACCTCAGTACTTAATGTTACCCAAAGAAGGTAACTTTAAAAAAAAATACAAAACAATTGCCTTGGTTTTCTGTGACAGTGGCTGCAAAAGCTGGACTAGGGCAGCGGTGCGGTGGGTGCTGCCAGCAGCTCCCATGCCCAGAAGCTTCCCAGCCTCCCCCGGCCCCTTGCTCACATCCCCATCACTGGACTTACTCATCCCAACCTGAATGGAAGTGTGGCTACCTGCCTCCTTTCCACCAGGGAGCCTGAGGAAAAATAGACCTCTGAAGGCTCCTGAAGGAAATTAAGCAGCAAAATTAAGCTGAAAAATCCAGTGATGGAATACGTGGTAATACTCCTATGGGCAGAGCACAGCCAAGTCCAATGTGAGTGCAGAAAGCAAAGAAAGGCTTCCTGGGCCAAAGATCTGGGCGCATGCCTATCTCTACACTTCCAACCATACAATAAGCACTGAAGCAAGTTCAGCTTTTTTCTTCTTCCACAAAATTTCCCCACCTGGTCCTGCAGAAGCAAGCAATAATCTTTTTTCTTGTTCTTCTTTTTGTGGCTACAAAACCCTGAAGAAGGGCTTTGTGTGCCTACCAATTTTAATTGGGGTGTTGGCACCTAAGTTGAAGATGCCACCTTGAACACTCCAACTCCCTTTTCTGCCAGTGGTCCCTTCCCCTTGCGGTTCTCCAGGGCAGACCCAGTGTGCTGCCTTTGAGTCAACCTGAGATGACCAAGACCATGGGAAAGCCTGCAGGCACACGGTTTGTAGCCATAAGGTTTCTCAGCCACTTGATTTTCCTACTACATATGCATAGAAGCAGCTTTGTTTTGACAACGTATCTTCCTCACTCCTCTCCTCACCCACCATCCAGAAACAGGGTGTTCCTCTGTCTAAAAGCATGGGCACATGAAGAAATTAATTGACAGTGTGAATTTACAGCATGTAATTTATTCCATGGTAACTTCCCATGCATACACACTCCTACTCAGCAAAACACAAGGTAAAAAGGTGTAAATGACTTCACACTTCATCAAAAAGCAAGAGCATTCACCCAGAGGTATTTTAACCAAGCAGCTTACTCCACAGTAAGCTTTGCCTTACTTCTGGCCTAATCCAGTCCAGAGTACATCTCTTTGTTTCAGGCAATTAGCTCCCTGGCAAAGATAAAGCTTTCATATGTCCTTTGATCAGATGATCTGTCCCTATTTTGGGGTGTCATATTTGTGTTCTGTGGTATAGGATAAGGAAGACCTTAACTTCTTTTAAATGGGAGCATGGTCAGGCTCAAGTTGAACAGGACCTGTTATCTCCTATTAAGTGGGAGTTAAAAGGACCCAGTAGCCAAATGCTTGTTAGTGCAGGACTCAGACTTTCACAGAGTTATCTAGTGGTTTTATTTATATGGTGGTGTTTGTCCTCATCATAGGTAGGAACCAGCATTTAAAATTCAGAAGAGGAGTGAGATTACACGGCCAAGAGGTCTCGTCTTATCTTCAGACTTGGAGTTGTACACTTGCAATTGATCAGGCTGTCTGAGTCAAAAACTTTCCGGTCACTTTAATTTGTGTGAAACAGCCAATTTTTGGTCACCTTGAGCCCAATGGCATCTCACTGGCTTCCCAATGGCATTTATCTGTGAAGGGCAGGGTGACAAATGCTGGGAATGCCGATGACAAACTTTTCAGTGAAATATTTTTTGTCCTGAAATCCCTGTCCACGGAATACTCCAGGAGAAGTTTTGCTTAAGGACTAGTGAATGTTAAAGGGAGAGAACACTGTTTGCTGTAGGACGATGTGCTGCATCCCCTCCCAACAGGGCTGGAGACCACAGAACAGGGGAGGTGTCCAGTAGGCAGAGCCCAGTGACTGTCATTAGTTGCTTCTTGGTATAGCTAACAAAGATGCCAAAATTAATATCATTTGTAACTGCATACTGGACATACTTTATAATTAAAAGCATTCCCAAGTCATAGCAGTGGTGCAGCACAGTGATCTACAGATGCAAGCAGTAAGGGAGAGTGACATTCATCTGCTATCAAAGGAAGGACTATGCATCTGAGAGCTTCTCCCTCTTCTCTCATTACATCGTTCTGATAAAACACAGGAGTGTGCCCTAATCTCACCAAACATTTTATATACCAAACATTGTCTGTTTGTTAGACAAAGACATCAGAGGCCTCCTTATTTGACTGCAGTCTCCTTGAACGGTTTCTTATGTGTGTGGATGTCAGAGGACAAGACCTAGTCCTTTCTGCATGCACCTCCCTTTTCTCCTCCATGAAGGGGATAAAGAGAGTGGGTGGGAGAGCTTAGCTCCTCCCTGAAGGCACTAAGGACTTATTTATTGCTTGAACTATGAGTACGACGCCCACTGAAGCAGCTTCAGCTCGCCTCCCCCAGAACCTCAAGTAAAATTACCAAGTGCTTAGCCAGGTGGAAGGAATAGTATTTCATTGTGATAATTCAGCTGGCATATACTTCTGTAACGAGACCACATCAAAAAGTGAAACTGCAGTCTCATGCGGTTGTTTGCAGAGTAGATGAGTCAGAGCCTCTCTCTTTCCGTGCTGCAGCTCGCTAAGTTTAACTTGCTGCTCCGAGTTTAATAATTTCCATTCCCTTCAGGAGAAAGGGCCACGTTCATGCTGGGTGATCACCCAAACACTCTGCACCACGTAGTGAAAGGTTTTAAGGTCTTAACCTTAATGTGTAATTGATGAACAATACTTCATTTAAATTGTTAGATGTAACACACATCTGCTTTGGCAGAAAACCTCATGGCTAAAAATCCAAGAACAGACAAGTTTCACTGTTAATCCAGTGTCAAAATGAACTCTGGATTCCCCTCTGGATTTAATTCCAGCTGCAAAGTTGACGGGGACCATTTTATGAGTGAGGATGGCTAAAGAGGGAGGGCTCTACCCATTGCATTAGCATCAGGCCGTGCATTCACGCTGCACATCCCTCACGCCCCATCGGTGTCCGTCCCTGTCTCAATAAATCCTAAGTCTAACATCAACTTGTCACAGCTGACTTTATACCCTGTCCAACGGGAAGCCTCTGAAGTGGCTGCCGTGAGATTAAATGCCTCAAATCTACAGGGTAGAATAAGCCTGTCTTGATCTTGATGCAGAAATTGAACTTCAAACATTTAGGCCTGTAAGCTTACCTTTGTCTCTAATTCCTCGGAGCTTTATTTGATTCTACATCAAATATAGATGATCGTACCTTTATGCCGCTTTGTTGTACAAGTCGTTCCTGGCAGTTTCTAGTTCTGCCTCTGGTGTGACAGGTGGGGAAAAAACACCTTTAAAGTGCAACTAACTTCAGAAAGACAAACAATAGCTGTGACAAGTGCCTCCATCCCTCTCAATGGTGTTGTAATATAAAATATGGTTTAAATGCAAGTAGAAATCTGTTTTGTTTTCTCTCCGCCCAGTTTCAACAGCAGCGTCTCGATCATGTGCATTATGTAGCTGAATACGCTGTTTGTTTGGAAAGATTTTTCCCTAAGGATCAGACTAACCACAGAAATAAGGTGATTGCACTAGTTGCTTGAATTTCTAAGAAAACAAGGATTACGTGATTGCTGTCTGCTTGTCTCTCTCCTCTCCAACAACTTGCTAACGCATTTTCGAATTTCAATTAAATAAATAGAGGAGCAAAAACCTCAGAGATACTCAGTTCTGAAAAATGGCATGAAAATATACAAACAACTTAAGTGAAAACGCTGCGATTTGAGCTGAACTCATCCACCTTTGAGACACACATCCCTGGAAAGACAGCTTCACCCATTCTGTGGCGACATACGGGCACCACAGTGGTGATAGCTGCGGCAGGACTCACCAGACCAATATCAGAAAGGGCACAGAAGGGTCCAAGAAGCTGTGCTAACTGTGGTCTGTGTGCAGTGTCTGTAGACAAGGGTGGAATGAATCTCCCCATCTTCAGATGCCACAGTATGGACACCTATGGCTGAGTGAGTTGTCTAGACTCCTTTTACAGCCGAGAGCGAGAAACATGCTTCTCTCGGGCATGCTTCACCTTACTGATGTCTGGAATAGACCAAAGGAATCGTATGTCAGAAGTACCTATTTATCTCTGCTACGCCTCTGAGCTTGCTTTTTGGGAGAGTGGGTGGGAGGCAGAAGCAGACACCTGCCCACACCATTGCACATCTGCAAACAGCTGGTGCTGATGGAGCCTGTGAGCACTCTCTTGCAAGGTGAGGAGAGAATACAGCCCCCAACTGTGTTACCTACGGCTGCTGATTACTAATCTTTCGTCCCTGTTCAATTCTGTGAATGCTTCTTTCTTGACAATTCTTCTGAAGTGCCATGCAGATGGGCACATGGATCTGAAACACTTTGAAATAGCAGCTGTTGGGCCAGCAGCTCTGCTCTAAGCTACGCTCAGAGTAGTTATGTTGTTCCAAAAGCAAACCCTGCCAAAACCCAGCAGTATGTAGAGCTTATATACCAAGAGGACCATGCATCATCACGAGCCACGTGGTCTCTCAAGCATCTAAAGGACTTCGCAGCAGAGCGCCGGTCCCACAGCACGTGCTCTGAAGGCTTTCTGTGTCACTTCATCTTAGGCACAAGGTGATTTTTTTACCCCAGTCACTCAGTTGGCAAATGAGATTGTTTGTGCAAACTGCTGGATGCTTGGCAGGCAGGTCCCCTGAGGTCTGCAGCAAACCCAGGCAGGATCAGTGCCACAGCCTGAGTCCCAGCAAAGTAAAAAGCTCCTAAGTCAGGTGCAAAATTTGTTTAGGGTGAGGCCGTATCTTGGAAACCTTTGCTTTAGCAACCCAAAGTCACCAAGCCTTGTGTTTCCCTACCAGTTTCATGATGTTTGTAGTAAGTATGCAAGCACCAAGCAATGAGGAAAATATCAGCCCTAGATTTCCATGCCACAAACACTACTGCACCCTGGCTGCTACCGCTTGGTGTCACTGGGTGTCACAGATCTGGTGCATCCCGGCACCCCAGGGCATTCACAGATGCTCTGTCCTCTTTCTGTGGTCACACTGGCCCCAGTACCTCCAAAATAGCCACCCCACTCACTCCTGAGCTCAGACTTCTTCCTGTGGGCACAGGACCAAGCTCCTGGCCCTGGGCAGAGCCGCGCTGGCTGAGGGGCAGCCTCCCCGTCCCCTGTGCCACAGTCCCGTGAGCTGGTGACATGCGCCCTGAGCCCTGGGCAAGGTTTGGGAGAGGAGCAGGCACTGGGGAGGTGAGTGTGAGGCCATGCACAGGTGTCACAGCCTGCTGCAGCGCAGGTATGAAGTGAATTTGCTTTGTTAAGGGAGCGTATTAAACTTTGCCTTTAACTCTGCCTGAGAGCGCTGGGTTGGGGGTGGCCTTAGCCGCCCTTCCACGCTTTCCTGCATGGCAGAAGCTGACCTTGCAGAAGAGCCCTTCAATTTGACCAGCAAATGCAGGTCATTCCTCATGTTGCCAGTTGATCAATGAATTCGTAGTTTGGGATGTCACATGTGTTGTTCTTCTGCCGGCAGAAGAATCAGAGTAAATTGTCCAAATACCCCCTTGTGCTGCAAACCACACTGAGTGAACAGCTTTTGAAAACAGGAGCATGGAGCTGACGAGAAGCTCCCTCCAGCTGCATTGTCTCTTCTCCAGTTTCTTCAGTTCTCAGTAACCTTTTTCACTTTTTACAGCCTCAGCTATTTCCTTTCACTACGCTTTAGCTCCTACCGTTCTGCTTACAGCAGCCCACCTCTCTCTCCTCCTTCCCCCTCCTACCTTCTTTCAAGACCTTCTCGAGAGCAAACCACATCCTTACGTTCTTCTCATTGTTAGAGCCTTCACCACTGCTGCTGTTACGGCTCTTCACTACTTTTTGATCAAGTGGTCTAGCGCAGCTCTGAACCTAAACTGCTCTTCAGATGTTCCCATCTGCAGGTGTGCAGACCATCCCAGTAAGCTATATTTTATATGTTTTAACTAAGTTCCCCTTAACTACACCATATACACCTCAAAACCATAGGTTATTCCTTGCAGTAACTGTGAGCTCTCCATCAATTTGAAACTCAGGGCAGGTTTGTGGTCCTGTAAAAATAGTTTGCTAAACAAACTGCTAGACACCTCAGAGGAAGAAAGAAAAAAGATTATTCCTGTTTGTGCCATTTACTGTGGGCTTAATTTTGTGGCCGTTAATGCTAAATCTGTGCATTGGTGGATCATTCAGTGATTGACTCAGACTGGAGGTAACTGAAGCACAGGTACGTGACCAAATTCTCATTGCACCCCTGGCAGCGTTCGCACTTACCTGCAAAGAGCATGGAACAGTGATCACAAAAGGCAGCTGGTGCCAGCTCTTGCAGACTGCATCATCTCCATCCCTTGGCTTGCCAATATTTTTCATTCTGTGACCCCAACACCCTTCACACTGTAGAAATGTTTGGTTTTGTATTTGTCTTAGGGGATTTGCCTTGCTATGTCCAAGCAGCATCTCTGTCACAGTCATTCAAGTGGTTTTGCAGCTTGATCAACATTTGCTACATCAAGAGGGAGCTTTCTCATTGACCCAGGACCACACAGGGAGGAGGCACAAGATGCAGACCTGCTTCTCAATGACCTGTCACATGTATGCACTCAGCCTGTGAAAAGACAATGGTTTTGCAAGGGTTGTAGTGCACGTGTGGGAAGATCAACAGTGGAGGCCTCTGGACTGAAAAAGATGGGAATCTGCTGTGCTGAACTGTCCAGATGGGGAGCAACAAGAGAGACACATTGCTCTTTTGACATCTGGCAGCCCCTAATTCCTTCACTGTGTTGCCAATGGGTTCAAACCCGAGAATGTGGTCACCGCATCAGGAGGTGACATTTCCATTCCTGCAGGTCTTGTCCCAAACAACCTTCAGAAGGTGGATGCACAGGAATTCACAGAGGAGTTTTGCTCCCCAAGCATTTAGCATGGTCAACAGGAAGCTTGCTCCTACAGGCTGGCTCCCTTGGCCAAGCTCAGTTCCTCAAAGGGAAGCAGAAATATGACTGCATTGTCAAATACCATGGATGCTTTACACCTCCGGTTGGTCTGATGAGGCACATGACAACTGTACTTTCCACATCTCCTGCCTCTTTGATGAGTTCAAACAGGTCTGGACCTGGCCTTGGCCCCAGCCCCAACCCTTGATCCTCAGTCCACGGAGAAAAATTGAGTCCCTGCACCACCCTCCATAAGTGGCAGTCCTACCTGCCTAGCTGATGTTTTGAAGCCATTACCAGATCCCTTCAATTACTTCCATATGGCCAGTGAATGTCCATAAGAAGTACTGACAGAAAACCTATTTTTGCAGACTTGAGTCTGACCCTGTTTGACTCTGATTCTGCCTCCTGTTTGCCCTCTGTGTCCTGTGCAATATTTGTGAGATCAAGGAGAAGCAGACCTCAGTCCATCATGGTCACTGCCTGCTCCAGCTGTGGCTCCTTCACTCACATCCCACTGGGAGCACCAAACCACAAGGTGCTTGCAGGGATGCAAAGTCCCTCACAGCTGCTTGCTGTCAACATTATTCTCACACTAAATCCAAAACACAGCACTGTACCAGCTACTAAGAAGAGAATTAACTCTATCCCAGCCGAAACCAGGACAATGCACTAGAGGCACACAATGACCTTGTCATTATTGTACTTCAATTTTTTTTTGCACCTCTTGCTCCCGAGTGCTGTATTATCCTGGTAAGCTTCTCTTGCAAATTCTGGTGCTCCAACCACTCTCAGTGTCTTGCAGCCCAGTCCTGAAGCCCACTGCACCCTGTTAAACCCAGGTCAAAGTGGGACCTGGTGTTGTGGTGAACCCGTCTGTTAGTGCCACATCAACACTTGCACATGCTTCCCACTTCGGGGACTAGTGGCTTTAGCTCAGGCACCTCTGCATGCTGCTGCCCACATGGGCTACGGATGTCCCTCAGAGGCCAGTCTCCTACGTCTCATCCCCATCCCACCCAAGCCAGGGGATGGTAAGAGTTAGACTTAGCCTTCTCATCAGACATGGTCCTACCACAGCCCCTGGGACGCTCGCGTGGCCTTGCGGACCCATCGCTGCCACCCTGGATATTGACATGGCTCCTCTCTTTTGTTTCAGTTGTGGCTCAGCTTTCTCAGGCTGCTGCCTCTCGGAGACCTCCTCAGCAAAATGGCTGATTCATCGCCTCCTTCCCTTTGGGCTTCAGAGAAAGTGTGGCTCGTTTCTCTGTAATATGTACCTGCCAGGGCAACACCAGCACGGGGCCGCGCTTCAGAGTCCCCATTGTCTGTGTTTCCCACCAGAAAAGCACAGCATCACCTTCACAAAGCGGTAGCAGCTTTGGAGCCCCAGGTCCAATCAAAGCTTTTATTTCCCTATCTTCTTATATACCTGCAAGTCCTCAGAGGCCCTGGCACAGCTTTTTTTCCACAGGCCCAGCGATTTTTTTAAGTGTTACATAATTATCTTCAGCACCACAGTTGCTTACGTACCTCTGCCCTGTACAGAAATGAATGTAATTTCCATTCACATTCATGCTGACTGTGCCCATCTCCTGCTGCAGCTTTGTCCATTGCTCTTGTGAAGAGCACCTCTGAGCTCCCAGGCTTTTGTCTTCTCTTCCCACCCCAGGTATCTTCTCCTGGTGCTTGCACACATGATACGGTCCACTGCTGCTTCTGCATCTCATTCCTCATGCCTGGCACACTCGTAGCTTCTCTTGTTCGTCACAGCACACGCAGCTCAGCAGACTGATTTTGTGAAGTTAAAGGTAGGGTTTTTTCATGCCACCCTGCCTCAGGTTTCAGTTTTCCCACTGTTTTGGTTCTTCTGTCATATGCACAGCATCAGAGCACTACCCTGCAAACATCTAAGCTCCTCTGCTCAGCGAATGCTCTGTTAATCCTGGATGGCTCAATAGTGTCCCTGAGCGATTTGTCCCAGATCCCAGTCAGAAATTAGCAACTTTTCAGGAACCCAGTTAACCAACCCCTTCTCCCTTAGATCTTTCCAAAACCCACCTCTGTTTTCATATGCTATTTGTACTCTCTGCTTAAAGCCATATCAGTCATGTATTTAATACGCAATGCAGTGATATCCCTCCAGGCTCTGCTGTGCAGTTTCACAGAGAGTTAACTCTACCAGTGTTGGCTGACGTCTATTGCAAAGATGGAGTCCACCAGAACTAGCTGTTCTCATGGGGAAAAAGCAACTTCCCAACTAATCTTTTTGCTAGGCAATGCTCATAGGATTTCTTTCATCTGTAAATTAAAAGTTAAATTGTAACATCTCAGCAGTGGGAGTCAAAAGCATCTCTCAGCTATGAAAGCAGGAGGGGAATTCCTTGGGTAAAGATGCCTCATTTTCTTTAAACGCCTCTGGATAGTCAGGGAAAAATAGCAAAGCTATGTCCCTGCACATTAGAGAGCCAAAAACTTGAGGATGCTCCAGAGCAAGGGCAGTGCATCGGGTGTTTTGGCAGCTAGATGGAAAGTAGTGGAAGACGTGGAGCAGAGTCAGAAGCTCCTCTCCTTGAGTTAATCTCCTTGAGTTATGTCTTGTACTGCATCAGGAGCCTGCGACTCCATATGGGTACCTCTGTCTGTTCCCACTGCAGAAAAAGAATCATTCCCATCACAAAGGAACAATTTGGGGAACATTGTTAATTTCTCCCCAGTTTTTTTATCATGGAAGGGTGAAATTCTAAGGGTAAAATGATCATAGTCACTCACCTTGCGGCTACTCTCCCCAGTCATGCTAAACCTAAATTCTTACTCAGGTTGTGTTCAGTCCCTCCTATTCACCCATAAAGGAAATGGGAACATTTTCAAGGTGATGACATTTCAGTGAGAGCTGTCGATTGGGCCCTAAGTCCTTACTGTAAGAATGTCCCTGTTGCACACACCGAGATCAGTCCAGCCCAGAGTCCAGTCACTACCGAGAATGCCAGACCATGCTCCAGAAAGAGGGGTAGCAGTAAGTATGGACGCACCTTCCCTCTGCTTTACCCTCTCGGCACTCAGCACTCAACATAACTCCCTCAGGGAGAATTCGATTTCTAAACATGTCACTGACGTATCAGATGTTAGCTCAGCCCATACCCATGTTCTGTACAATTAAAAAGGGCGTTATGTTGATAGTCGTGATTACAATCCATTAAAATAGTAATTAATGCATCGTTATATATTGTCCTTTCTCTTTCTGTCCCTTGTGCTTACCTACTCCCTATGCCTGCAGTGAATTGAAACGCTGGAGAGCCCTAATCCTGTAAAGCTGTGTTACAAATCCATTCCGAGCAGACTCTGCAGGTCAAACCCATCAGCAGAAACATTTTTCAGAAGGGGCGCTAGGACCTGGCAAAGTCGGAAGTACCCACCAGCACCAAGATCTTTCATGACCGATCCAAAAGTACTTTACAGAAAGGTCAGAGCCATCTCCCCATTTCACACGTGGGCCTTTTACCAGCCAGCCACGGAGAGCACGCTCCGGCAAGGTGAATCCATTTGGGTCAGGCTGATCCTGGACATAATCCCTGGTTCAGGTCGGTTGCACCAGCAGATAGTTTGGAGTTGTGTATCTAAAAGTTACTTGTGCAGGCTTACACAGACCTGGTCTGGAGCCTGGTTAAATTTAAAAGCTCCCCATTGACCTGACTTGGCTTTGGCCAAGCTTTACATGATGGAAGAGGGATTAAACAGCAGAGTTCATTGATCTAAGCCAATGCCCTAATCATGAGCCAAGGCTGCAGCTCTGGTTTAGTTGGTCAATAACTCTGTGACGGATGAGATACCAGCACAAATTCCACATACTACATTACAATTTAAAATATATGTATATATTTTAATGATGTCCAAGATCCATTAGAAGCCCTAAACCAGTCTCTTACGAAATCCTGTGACCTTTAACCCTTACTCAGATGTGTGCTGTGTTGAACACTGAGTTGTTCACAGCAGGATGCCGCTGACACTGGCTTTTAAGCAGCAGATCTGGTGTCACAGTGGCAGATAAATGCAAGCATTTAGTCAGGGTAATAGCCAGAAAGTCACTTAGTATTTTATACATTAAAAAAACTGAGTTTTCTGAAAAAGAGAAAATTCAGCAGCTGCTTATGTGTTACAAGAGGTTTGCCATATAAGACACATAAGTCTCCCTCCAGTTGCTTCTACATAATTAATTAATCTACCAGGTTGAGGAGTATCAGTCTTGGGTCTCTCCCCTCGCACCCTGGGGCAGGCTGTGTGCCTTCAGCCACTGCAGCCCTGCCTGTGGCTAGCGGACACACTCAACCACATCCAGGGGAGACAGCATTTACATGGGATCTTGATTTTCAAAGCAAAGCCTGCTCTTTCGAAAATCTCACCGTTTTGTGGTACCTGAACAGCGATGCAGCACTTTGGGAAGGCAGCCCAGGGGGTGGGGGGAGACGCCCGGGTCTCAGCACGAGAGCTGCCCCAGGTCGGCTCGTGTCCTCCGAAGCATGGCCGGCAGCTGCTGGGGCGCCCGTGGGAGCTGGCACCCGCCGGAGGCTTCTTGGAAACGCTGCAGACGCAGGCGAGCGAGCACCTCAGCCGTGCGGAGGCATCGGTTGTCGTTTCCTTCCTCTTTTCCAGAGACAGAAACAACCACCACCATACACAGGCCTGTGCCCTTCTACTCCGCCCCTGCATGAATCATACCGACAGCTGCCCAAGGTGAGAGGAGTAATGACAGAAATCCCCCTGGCCAGCCCTATGTAGGGCAGTTGTGAAAGTCCTGAGACAGGCACGTTGCTCATTCACTTCTTCATAACCAGAAAGGCAGCAATAGCTATTATTTTCTTTGCTAATAACCAATTCACAGCTCATGCAAGGCTGGAGGCCAGCTCCCTGCGCTCAGGAAGTGATGTGCCGCAGGGTTTGGCTTGGTGCTTTGAGACCCCCCCCCAAAATGCAGCAGCTGGAGCCCAGCAAAGCTGAAACATGCCCTCCGGCCCGTGCTACCAGCATGACAGTGCCTGCAGAAACCCAGCCCAGGTAATGACTTAGAGAGACGCTGATTTTAGAAATGTCACACAAAATAAATCTGTTACTGCAAGGACACCTGCAAGTGACAGAAGTCTGACTGAGGCAGGGCCAGCTCTGTTTGCAGAGTAGGGCAGTTGCCTGTGATGCCTGGTAAGGGGAGCCCTGAGGAGCATCTCTTCTGTCCTGCTTAAAACCCATCTCCCTCTGGCTGCATCTGGTGGCGATGCTCTCCTTCAGCCTCCCGAGCAACACAGACCACGCTGGCACACAGCAGCTGCGTGGTCGCGCCGCAGTGGATCAAGAGGTCCAGGGCAGTGGAAAGGTCACCATAGCTATAGTTAAGCAGTTACAGCAATATAAACATCTAGATACGCACAAAGGTTGTTTTCTCCCTGAATTTTGTTTTCAACAGCTGGCCGCTCAGAGCACGACGTGAAGGGCGCGCAGGTCAGCTAGGACAGGTAGACACTGATAACTGGTCAGGATTTTTTGCACTTACAGCTGTGAAGGAAATCTCCGAGACATAAAATATGTTTCCTCACATCCAGAGACAAAAGTTCATTACTGTCTATTCAGAGCAAGGGAGTTTGGCTAACCTGATTGTGCTCATATCTGGCTTTTTTCAGAGGCTGAACTGACTTTTAATTAAGTCAAGGTAGTTAACTTGCTCACAAAGGCAAGAGCAGACAAGCCGTTCTGATGTTCTGAAATGAAGCTTTTTATTCTTTGTATATTAACCTGAGCCCTGTGTAGCAGAGGCATTAGGAGAAAGTGCTAAGAGACATGAATTGCCCCATTTATTTGAAATTATTTTAATGGCTGTATTCACTCGAATGCAATAGTAATACAGGAAAGGCTGAGATGTCAGAGTGCCGACATTTCTTTTTGCTTCGTGTCTGATCCCTGTGGTGATTTATTTCATAGTGGTGCGATGTATAAAAAGAGTGCTTTAAATGCATTTTCTTTATCAACACAAGCAGCAGCTAGTATGTGTTCACACACCTTAGCAATCACAGAGTAACCACAAAAATTGCACAAATATTTGCAAACTGTTAATTGCAAATATCAGGCAAAACAGTATCAATTACATCTAACAAGCTTGAATAATTTCCCATGTGAAAAATCGGGGGGTGAGGGGGGAAGATCTGAAACATATTTTTATTATTTATTCTTAGAAAATATTTATATTGTATGCTGCAGGTCAAGTAAGTACAAAAAGGCTGGGAAATCTGTATTTAAAATAATGTAACGTGTACTCACCACATTTTGCAAATTACTAAAGGAAAATACTTCTTTTTTTCTGCTAAAAGAATAGTTTCCAATTTTAATCACAATTGCATATCTATTCAACTTTTTATCCAACTTGCAGAATTCAGTAAAACAATTAGTGACCCAAAATGACTTTTTCTGTCAAAATGAGAAGTCAGACGCTGACGAAAATAACAGTGCTATTGCTGTTCTTATTTTAAGTTCCAAGTATTTTCTCTCTCTTTTTTTTTTTTTTTAACTTTTAACCTATTTTAATAGCAAGCAAAAGTAAAATTACCAACGGAGTAACAAACTGAAAGGGATCAGTTTGAGAAGATAGAAAGGGAACATTTGGGCAAGGTCTCTTCCCTTAGCTGAACAGCTCGACCCGACTGAGGTGAGGCTGCACACTGTTTCTGTCTCCCCCAACCTGCTGTTTTTCAGAGCAAAAGAAGTCGAAACTTAACATGTGTGCCCAGCTGTCATTTGTATTTTGAATATTAGAGCCAGATTTTTACCACTGAGCCATACCCAGGGACCCTGTTGTCCAAGTAATGCTAGCAAAACCACCCTGGTAGGGTTTCACAGGAGACCTCGGCAGTCTCTCACCGTTCACGCGGTGGGCAGCACGGCTGCAGTTGTGCAAGCCCCATCCCAATAAGCTATTTGGCCGAATCTTTGGCCGAGTTCTGCTATGTTCAGATTTCACTCTCTGCATTTGAGTTGCCGCACTTTTTGAGAACATCAGTTCTATAGCTCAGGGAAAGCTGCATAATTAGAGACACTAAAATAATGTGCTTCACAGTTTGTTCCCAGTGAAAAGTGCCTTTTAGCTTTCAGAGTCTGAAAATAACCAGGCTGTGAAAATTGGAATCATTTTTTTTTCACATAGCAGCAAACCAAAATCCCCCTGTTACTTTATCCTCTCTCCAATTTGATTTTTAAAATCAGCCAGCTTTTGCTGGCCTCACACTTTGCACTGGCCCTAGAATGCACAATCAAGAGTATATCAAGCTACCCCTAAATTCCCGTATCGTCAGCTCAGGCGTCTCGGGGAAGCCTATCCACTTTGCTTCACTGAACTGCAAGCGAACCTTGAATTCTTCATTTTGTAATACACCGTAACAAGCCTTGTGAAGCAAATACAGATGAGATGGGATTTTCAGTTATGGTGTGATTCTGGAGCACATCTTCATCTGGCTTTGTCTGATACAACAACTCTCTGGAGCCTTCTGGTCCCTGAATCCGGCATCCTGCGGCAGATACCACAACACAGCATCCTGGCCTAGCGGTTACTGCTCTTCCAACACATAAAAACAGCAGCATGAACTGTTGTAAACAAAGCTTAACCCACAGAGAAAAAAGACTATTTAATAGAACATGCTGGCAAAAATATGTCTCAAAAAAAGTTGAAACCAGGTATTAAATCCATGAGTGGAGTGGGGGCCATAACAAAAATGTCCACAATTGTAACAGATCTGAAGATTCACAGCATGACATTTTGCATGTGACCTTTAATGTTCAAACAGTAACAATGGCTACTTTTAAATTAAGGTTACAAAACCCAAAACTTTCAGTGAAGAGGCATTGCAAGAGCTGAAATGTAGAAACATATTTCTTCCAAAAGCCAAAAGGTTTTTAACCGAGGACTGCAAATACCTAGCCACTTGTGTAATTCTGCATAAGTATCACGCCGTTCAGGTTCTTTTACAAACATGTCAGTTTTAGTGTTTCAGGGGGCAAAGGATTTGCAATCAACACCTGAAGAGAAAGAAAAGCAGGACAGCGAAGAGTACAGGAAAGATGGGTGGTGATGGGAGCCCTCGTCTTGTGTGCTCGGGTGCAGAAGCTTGTAAAGATTTAAAGCTGATATGAAAACCTCACATGAGACCAGTATGTTTTGATGACCAGAAGCTTCCCTTACAATCAGGTTGATGAGTGGTAAATATTCACCAGCCTGGGAGCTGGCGAGACGATCACAACATCAAGTGTCCTGTGCATCACTGCTATTCAAGGTGCCCGCAATGCAAATACTTGCTCACCTATATCACAGGTGAGATCACCTCTGGGATTCATAGGAGGGGGATGATTTAATTTGGAATTTTTCTTTATAGAGAAGCTTAGAGGTAGAACAGATTATGGAGAAGAGCTCCCAACCAGTTTTTCAGGGACAAACTATAGATAAGATCTGAACTATAGTTTATTTGCTTAGTAGGGTAACTCCTGAAGTCCCACCTTGGATTTGAATCAGACAAGCCACTGCATCCATTCCTGTTGAAACACACAAGTCAGGGCTCAGCCAAACAGATACAGGTCACTCTCTCAGGATCCATGTGGAGAGAGAATCATCCTACTGTGCTATGTGCCATCTTTTATGGCACCATGCTATAAGCCCCTCAAAGGTCAGTTCTGAGCTAGTTGAAGGACAGGGAAAGGCAGAAAAAAAATCTTGCTGCACTAAGAAATCCCCCAGAGGATTACCTCTATGGGCAGCGGAAACCTTGGGTTGAGACAGATCTGCAAGACCTGAGAGATGGTGCGGGGCAGAGGGGACAGATAACCTGAGGAGGAGGGGAACACCACAACTCACGAGGAATGTACAGCATTGCATGTTGACCCCACTCCATCTTCTAGCAGAGTTCTCTTACACACCTGGAGTTTCCACCTCCTTAGCCTGGCTTTCTCTGCAGGAGGGTAACTTGAACCAAGTAGGTATGTCAGGATTTGACTCTTAGACTTGCCAGGCTCCCCAGGATGCAAAGCCTGTTTCAGTCTTATTTTGATACAACCCAGGCAGTTATACTTAGTATGCAAACTCAAAAAAAAATGCTATTTAGCCATTCTAAATACACACATTCAACATTGCCAGGTACTTAATTTTTTACTATAGTAGGTGACTGGTTTCACTAAAACCACTGTTCCGAAAAGAAGTGTGCTAAAAATATGTGAGAACTTTAGTGCTCATGAAAAAATACCTTTCATCCCTGGAGACTGAAATCTTTTGCCTCCAGAATTACAGCAGGGACAACAGAGGTGATGATAGCACAGATTCATCTTTGCCACCCCAACCATATGTCTAAACCAGCCCTGACTGCAAGCCAGCCCTTCTGGGGTTGTAACCAGGTGAGGTCTAGGAAGAATCAGGTTAGTTTCCTCCTGGTTCATCCCATCTTTGACCACATTGCTGAGGAACAAGACTAAGATAACAAAACAAATCTCACAAAGCCACAGGACAGCTGTCAAATGTCACTAAGTTTTGATCACTCCTATGCCGGACGTACTGGATTTGATTACCGTTATGCAGTGACTCAGGCATGTCTAAGAAGTGCTAGGCTTGCCTGCAGGCCATTTATTATATGGACAGGACAATTTGCTTCTGTTAAGCTAAAGGAAGAACCTCCAAAATATGAAAACAAACTGTCAGGATTTTACAACAACATATACAAGAGTCTTTTAAATAGAATACACAGTAGTTAGATTTTATACACTAAGTTCTTAAAGTAAAAAAAACTCCACATGGACAGACACTTCAAGAGGTGGGAGCTGATCCAGGCAGAAGTTTGTCATTAAATAAATGCAGACAAAATAACAACTGAGGAACATCAACAGAAACAACAACAAAATCAGCACAGCTGTTATCTGCAGATCTCCAGGCTAGGCCTGCTCCAGTCCAGGCTAGCGAAGTCCAAACACAGGCTTGTGAATAAGGGCATGTACGTGCACATTTTGTTTTTCAAGATAGTGCCCGTGTGTGTTGGGGGGGAGCAGATCAGATAGAGTGCACATCTGTCTCACTAGGGGCACCTGCACTGTGGTCCTGCCAGGAGTCCTCCTTTGATTCACCTCCCATTCTCTCTGCTGCAGTATCTTTGTTCGAAGACAGACAGAACGAACGCGGGCAAAACCACTGCTGACGGTCCTCAAAAGATCTTGCACTCGTTAATGGAGAAGAGCTTCCGCCTGTTCTGCCTTTTGGCTTGATTGACGGCTGTCCGCACGGCGTACTCAAACACCTGCTGCACTCCCCGGTTGCTGAGGGCAGAGCACTCCAAATAGCCTTTGGCTCGCACGTCCTGGGCAAGCCGCTTCCCATCTATCGGGCTGATGCAGGAGGAACGGTAGGGCCCTGTGTCGCGCTGGTCAGTCTGAGTGGCCACTACCAAAACAGGGATGCGGGGCAAATGGCTGCGGATCTCACCGATCCATTTGTTCCTCAGGTTCAGAAAGGAATTGTGGTTTGCCACCGAGTAGCACATTAATACCACATCTGCCTGTTGGTATGAGAGGGGGCGAATGCCTTTGAAGGCATCGCTGCCAGATGTGTCCCAAAGACCTAGGCTAATCTGTACACCATCCATGAAGACGTCCACTCCGGTATTTTCATATACGGTGGGTCTGTAGTCATCTGGAAAAGTCTCGGAGGTGAAACGTACCAAGAGAGATGTTTTCCCCACCGCGGAGTCTCCCACCAGGACACACTTGATTGAATCCAGCATTTTATTAACGTCCAGGGCCGACAGCACCGTCTCTGCGCAGCAGGAGTGGGATGGAGAGAGGCAGTGGTCTCAGAGGGTTTCTAGATAACTTCCATTTGGTGAGAAACCATCCAAATCTCTTTACTTCTCAAGACCTGATTGTGTCACTTGAGTCTAAAATCCCCTTTTCTCCCACACGGCTCTGTGGTGCTGTCGGTTTTAATTCTTCAGTGAGTCAAATGACGTTTCTGGAAAAGTAAAAATAAAATGTAACGTTTATAACCCACAGAGAACAGACCACTCTTCATCAAGATAAAGACGCCTGGACATGTCTTTGGACAGCCATGAGGAGTACCCTACATCGAGGACGCTGAACCTTGCCGTTCCCTCCCAGCCGTCTGCGTGTGCAACGGCCATTCACGTAAATAACCTTCTTGCAGCTCCACGAGGGCTAACAGTCCTATCACCTCTGCCATTCTCCACTGACATCAACTATTTTTTCCCTCCAATTGTCTAAAAACTAATAAAATCAATTTAACTTTGGTATAACTGCTACTAACCTGCTTTTAGTGAGACATTTCCTGCTTCTGGCTTTCACCAAGACTGACAGAATCCTGAATCTCTTTTAACCGATCAGATTCCCTTGAAAATGTACCCATGCTCTCTAGAGGCAGTCAAGAGAAAAAAGGCCCTTCGCTAACCAATTTGACTATTTAAGCAATCCTATAATGAACAGTAACACAGAACCACTTGTGACAATGAGGAAGCAAAGACTTCAGGTGTGAATCTCAAGCGACATGAACCTTAACTGTTTTCAAAAGCAATGAAGGATTCACAGCAAAGATACAAAAAAGTTCAAAATTTTTCTTACAAATCACTTTCAACAAGCAAGAAGCACAAGCCAAAGAAAGCCACACCACCGGTGCTCGCCCCAGTCAAACAATTTCACTGGAAGGGGATACAGCTGCCCTGACATTTACTCTGTTGTAAAACTGAACTGAGAGTACCTCTTCAGAATATGTAATTGCTTTTGAGCTCCTGCCAGCATTCAGTCAAATTTTCCTATTTTGAAAGTGTTTGCCTCTTCCCCACTAGCTGTGTGCAAGATTCACTGCTCACAGAGGGCGACACACAAGATGCTATGAAAATCACTAACTGCAAAACTGAAGGCAAATTAGTTCTGCTCAACAAAAGTAATTTAAAAAAGTACCACTGCATAATTTCAAAATGTCCTGTGTATGTTACACAAATAATATATTTCTGCCTCCTTCATATATGAAGAGAGAAGTCACAGCTTAAGGTTATTTGCACAGAAATGAACGATGGCCACAAAAAGCATATACTCTACGTTACCGTAACACTCTCCAGTTTCACTACCCTAACCCCCCCACCCCCATCCCCCTCCCTCACCCACATTTCTAGTACACTCAAAGCTTTGGCTTACTCCACAAAGGGGAAAAACAAAGGAAAAGCACTAGATGAGCTTAGAGAGAACATTTTACAGGCACTGACAACTGCTACTGGCAACTTCCCTGCTTTCATTTTGTAGTGAGGCAGCGCCCTACCTTCTCTCGTGCTGCTGGCACACCTGCATCTCTCCTACCCGATGCACCGGCCGAAAGAAGATGTGTCAGCGGCTTGGCCGGAGCACATTGTTTTATAGAGGTGGCACCAAGCCTGCGGGGCAGTCCTCGTACGTACTTGAGTTACCGGTATCTACAGGAGTCATTGCAACAGATGGCGCTTCCTGGTCTGCCAGCGCGACCGTGCTCTCGCCATCTCAGCTCATTTCTGGGAAGTGGGATGGAGGCCGAGGCCGCTTCACGGCATTCCTGGCTGCCGGGAAACAAGCTGCTCCATGAATTTAAGTTTTGGTGGCAGCAGTTGGAAATTTGCTTTTAAAGATTCAGTAGGTCTAACTCCACTGTCTCGCCTTCTCCGTTCCCCAAACAAGCTCTCAAGGGAATTAAACAAGACATTTACAAAATACATCTATGAAAAATTTGAAAAGTATATGCAGGATACACGGTCCAATTACTTAAATGCATCATCATCTTCCCTTCAGGGTATTCTACTTCAAAATTGTCAGCAGTATGGTTTGAAAACACTGCAATTCACCACAAGCCAGTAGCATATGATTCAGACAAAGCTGCATGCTCCCAGGAGAAAGTTAGCATGTACCAAGTCTCCTTTTCAGAACAAACATTTCTTTGGTGCAAGTAGTCCTTAATGCCTTCAGGCTTATTATTTTGTGTATATTTGAATGCGGGGGAGAAAATAAGGATGTCTGAAGCATGATTTTTGCTATTTCATAATGCCAGAACAGAGAAAGACAGATAAAAGGATTGTTCTGGTACTCAGCTTGTTGATTACCAGGTCTGATTATGTTGGCTATTTTGAAAGAAAGTATATAAATGATTAAAGACTGAAAAAGATATTAAGGACTAGGGAATATGTCCAGTCAACACACACAATAACAAAAGCTGAAATATTCCACTGTGACAGTGTGGAATTGTTTTCAAAGCAAATTATATTGTTCTACAATCCATTGATGAATAAAAATGAACAGTATATAACAAGGTCCATATGCTGGTCCTGTGGACAGATTGCCATCAGTGGTCCTGATCTTGCCTTTGTTCACAGCCATTTGGAGTTCATGTGCCTCCATCTATAGTTGGGACTACATATGTGCATATTGAAGACATATTTTTAATTATGCACATAGCCTGTCCTTGACACAGCCTCAGGGTAAGAGCAGTATTAGTATATTAAAATAATTGTGCAAGTTCACCTCAATTAATGGAAAACTCTTTAGATTAAACATCAACAGAAAACAATGTCCTTTAAAGGACAGGCCAGTACTGGGCACTTCTACACCTCAGTATACAACCAGTTGTGTAAATATTTACAAAAGCTTTGGTTTCTTTCTCTCATATTGTATACTACAGTCTTGGTCCAACAGTACAGCATGCTACACCCATTAAAAGACTGCACAAAATCTTCTGATCACAGATGGTTGAGTCTAAGCTGCTGACAGATTATTTTTTTCCCCAACAATTTGGTTTTCCAAATTTTACTAACTTTATCAAGTTCATTTTGGATCTGGAATTCCAGATATAAACCTGTATCTTCTTTTACACTACTTTGGTTTATGCTTTCATCACTTGTAACAATAGAAGATTTTATTTGAATAAGGTGAGAGCTTTTCTAATATTATTAAGTATAAGAATATATGTCTAATTCTGATGCAGTCATTCTGAATAGTGACCTTTAATAAACTTTGAGATTATCCTCAAAGAAAATTCTTGCACAGTTTTAGATAGAGCACTGTTTTTTCAACTGTATCATATTGTCAAGGTAACTAACGCAACATTTATTTTCTTTGCTTTCCTATTTTTGTTCCCTGTGTCTTTGGAATACAGAACCTTGGCACTGATGTGTGGTTATAGAGCCCTCTGACTTTACTGGTGATGTGAGCACAAGAAGCTGTACGACAGCCGCTCTCCGGGCACTGCCTGTCCTGCACCTCAGCAATCTCATGCAAGTAAATGCCTCACACTTGATCATGGCCGAATATGATACCGAGAAGGTGAGTGGTGTTATCAACCCATAACACGATGGGATGGGAAGAGGAGGACAGTAGCACCAAGCTCTTTGCAGGTGGAGGATTCACGTGAATATACATCCCATGAAAAACTAATCTATTATTTGTTGAAACAATTCTACCAACAAAGGAAAGCAGGACCGCTTGTATCGGAAGGGGTAAGTTTATCAACTGAACCAAATGGGATTTTCACTTATGCCAGGAATGCCTCTGGCATCTACTATAAGAACCTTGTAAGCATGGCTCACTATGGGCTAAACATCTGCAGCGGATGGACAGTGTCTTATGATAGGGGAAAATAAAAAGTCAGGAACACCTAATTTCAAAACCTATCTTGGATATTGATATTGCACCCTTGGGTAGGTTGGGATTTGAAAGGAATTAGCTCATATGTAAACAAACTGCGCAGGCAAGACAACAGACTTTTTAGATCAAGCAGTCACAAAATGCTTCAGAAAGTTAAAGCAATTAACATGCTAACTATTATTGCCATTATCTGGTCCCTACCACAATTACATCTCAGTGCAGTTCCTGTTGATATCAGGATAAGAGTAGGCTAATTTTTCAGTTTGAGCACTGTGTATACTAGCTCTTGAAGAGACCTGACATCGCAAGGAAATAAAAATATTTCTACTAATAAAAAAAGTTGAAAACCACTGGAGAGACTTCCACTTGCTGTGCGATGCTTGAATGCACGTATTGTCTTTGCCTGCCTCTATCACTCCTGCAAGTCCCACCTCACACAGAGGTGGGGTCTGCAAAACAGTGCCTACAGTTCTTCTCTGTCGTGTTGATTGTAATCACTGCTCCTTCTAACTGCACCGCAGATAGATAAAAACTCTCCTTGCATCTCTTAGTTAGAGGCTCTCGAGGAGAGGAAGGAGACATGGAGACTACCCTCACTGACCAGAACGGGGCGCAGCTTTACACCTTCACCTCCGTGGGTGCAGTGGGCACTGCAAGGCACGGATGGGGCCTGAGAACAACTCCTGTGAGCAGAAGGAGAGGGAGGAGGAGGAGGAGGAGGAAGGCTGGCAGGAAATCAAGACAGGGCAGAGGTGCTGTTGCCTGGTTAGGGGCAGCACCCAGAAGATGCAGCAGGGAGACGATAGGCCCCCACCATGGAGACACCACAGCCATTGTAGGTCCAGTCTGGATGCTCAGCTAGATCACCAGGTTGCCAAGGTCATGCTACCTTGTTTTCAACTCTGTAGGTGAGTTGTACTTGCTCCATTCAGATACAAACCTCCAGACTACTGCACGGGCCTTTGCGGCCACAGCACGGGGCTACTGAAAACTAATACATCAGCTGTAGTCCTTCTGGAGACTGCAGCTGGTCTGCAAGCAAATGGCCCCTTGCTGCGAAGTTTTGTGTCATGCATTCATTAAGCTGATGCTCTGACATTTGCATTAGCTGCCTCCTGGTTTTTAAACTCATTTTGAGATTATTTTGATCTATAGCACTAAGTGGCCCTGTCTTGCCAGTCTAGGAAACAGCCTCGCACTGCCTTACACAGTGTCAGCGTTTCAGTCCATAGTGGCATTCAGTGGTGGTACCACTGCCACGAAGGACATCTGGCTCACAGCCCATATCTTTGCAAGGTGCTGCATCTTTTCCCCAAACTACTCCACCAAAAAATCTGCATTTAACTGATTCACTTTCCAAGCAGACTACCACAGGGGCCATCTTTATTCTCTGGCCCAAGAGCAAGATGGCAGGTTATTTCATTGGCAGAATGCTTCAGCCGTCTGGTATATTTATGATACTGATGGATTCATTGCCAGACTATCTCTCAACGTGTTTTTATATTTTAAAGAATTGAGAAGATGCCTAGAAGCTTGGATGAGAGCTTTTATAAAGATATTTTATCCTTAAGTACAATCATACCTGCAATGGCTTCCTAAAGTTAGAAGAGCAAGCAACATGCAACGAACCCATATTTTCAAAGCCAGGATGTCTTGTCATCTCAAAAACAATCTTCTTCCAGTATTAAAAAAAATTGCAGACATAACAACTCAGAAATTTTTCTTTCACTCCCTTATTCACAAAACTAAAACCCTGTTCCTGTTTTCAAATTTCAGTACTTTGTTTTGAAAACATACAAAACTAATGTTTTCTTTTTAATTTCTAATTTATGAAATCTAAAGAAAATGGATAACTTCTTTCTTAGGAGCCTTTGCAAAAAATCACTTCTGGATCAAGACAACACCTGAAAATTTAAACCTCATTTTATTTCTTTGGCAGTTTTAACAACTGAAACTGAAGAAAAGGATTTATGATCAAATATTCAGTCATCTTGCCAACTTTATTATTAGCAAGGGAACTGAAGTCATCAAATTTAAAGGAAATGCCCTCATATTGAGACTGGGGAATCTTGCTATAAAATAATGACAAATACAGACCGATGTTATTTACAAGATGAAATGAGACGTGAAGTCCTAGTAAAGGGATGAAAGCTTTCCATATAAGAAAATGTACATATTTATACACATGCTTACACACTGCACATACATATAAAGCTGTATAATGAGATATCTTAAATAAAAAATTGCTAGTTCATTACTTTAGTAATAGTACCTATAATGAATATATATAAGCAATGGATAATGACATGTCTAAAGATCTATTCAATTTACTATAGTCACTGAGAAAAACTATTTAACTCTCATTTTAATTACCCAATTAGACAAAAGAAATATTTATTTTATCTTCAAGAACCCTTTAGCTGTGACTAATCACTTGACTAATCACCTTGATTCAGCTACTTAGAAATTAAACATGAACACAAATGATTAGAACCACTCCAAAAATTAACAAAAAGTCTGTAAGACTCTCATGTATTGATCCGAGATCCTAAATTCAATAGAAGTCAATGAGATCTGGCAGTGCTAAGTACCTGCTTCAAAATTCAAGCCATGAGTCTGAAGTTATTTTTCTCCACACGTTTATGGCGTGACATGGTAAATTACGGACTATGTGGTATTCATGGCACTATAGGGCATTTTCAGAAGTGACCCATTTTCCGTATAAATATTGCATCCTTTCCAAATTAAAATTTGGGTAAATCGAGTGTAGGAAAGTAACTCCTTCACAGAGGACCAGCTCATGTGCTGTTCTCAGTCTGATCCAATATCCTCCAAAGTCAGCAGAAATGGAGCGGCATGTCGTGCCCAAAGCATTGCACGTTCCCTTGCGCTTACCGAGCATTTCCCTTCTGCAAGATACTGGGTATGTCACCTTCCTTTCCCACCCTTCCTTGTGATAATTTTTTTTCTCTGCTTTTAAACAGAGAAGAAATTCTTCTTGAGTCTCACCACAGATACAGCCGTACATGGAGCAGCTGGTGTGCAAATGTCACACGTGTGTTAAGTTCGAGCACAGAAGTTCGCCAACCATCTGTTCGTCTGCGTTCCCTCATAGTCTCTGTTTTTGTACACACGCACATACATATATATATATGTATATATATATTCACCACTGACATAGAACTACTTTTGGGTCCAGATGGGGATACAGATATGCTTGCAGAGGAATGGATAAAGCGCTACGCACTGATTATAGCGCTAGCACACATACCTATGAAAAGTCACTCTGTCTATCAGAATGGACTTACAGTTTAAAAGCAAATTTCCACCCAGGTCTAACTGCATTGTAGCCAAACTGAAGGACTGATATTATAAAATGCATGATATTTAAGTAATTGACTTCAATGAGACTACTGTGTGTGTAGAATTATTCACATGTGGAAATGTTTGCAGCTTTGGGCCCCAAACCACTTCAGATTTTTCATGCCACATCCTCTTTTAACACAGTTCACCTTTCTTGAAGTTTGAGACAAATCAAAAAGGCACTTAAAACATATTTTTGTAGATTTTTTTTTTTTTTCTACAGGTTTAACTCTTCAAAATCTCCCCAAATTTTTTTGGCGGACAAAATGTGAAGTACTCTTTTATTTATAACCTTCAACAATGATTGTGTTTTCTTTCCAGAAAGCCTAGCCCTTTCCCTATTTCTGCTTGGGGTTTTTTTTTTTAACACCTGCAGATACAGGCATAATCATCATGAAGTACCCATTTCCCTTTCATACACAACTGATTTTTTTAGTTTTAAATAAGCATTTGTAATTTCTTGCAGAACGATGCATTATTTGCTAGACTGGATGCATAGAAGTTCATATGCATATATATACACACACAAAAAATACTGAAAATAAATCAGTGTATATTTAAAAACATAACTATTTCAGTAATGAATCTGTACATCCATGTACAAAAAATATGACATCCATATGTACATGCATGTGTGTTTGTATGTCTATATACATATATAGACATATATATATACACATTGATATTCATTCATTTGCAGAAGACTTTGCTACAGATTGCTATACGAAACAGACGCATATTCAGGGCAAGATATCCTACCGTCATCTGAAGACCTGCATACATATTTTGCATCAAAAAAAGGATGCATTATTGAAATGACCATGGTCTTCAAATTACTTTATTTCTACCTATAGGCACACATGTGTATTTGCATGGACATGAGCAGAAGTGACTGCTGTGCTAAATCTGGATTTGCAACAACCTAGGTATATAACTGATAGATAATAGACTCTTACACATACAAATAAATTACATAGTCACACATTGTAAACAATTACATTTTTACTGCGTATGCAGCCGTTAAATTTTTTAAATACATCTTTACAATATGTTACAATGATTTGTTGTTAAGGAGATGCATGGATTTATACTAAATCCCACAGATGTGTAACATGGTCAAATATTAAAACTAACAACCTGGCAACTCCACATACACACTTGCATTGGCAGGCAAAAGGGCTTCCTCTCTTTCAGAGCCTATGTCGAGCCCACTGCAGTGGAGAGGGCTGACTTCTGCGTGTTTCAGCTCTAACCTGGGGTAGGACTGCACTCCCCTCCCTTGTTTGCACAGTACCTGATCTTCTTGACTGGGTCCCTTAAACACTACCAAGTAATCAATATTAAGAGTATAGCTAAAAGCTAATATATGAACGATACAGGTGACACAACACCCTCCTCAATGTTAAAAAGTCTTAAAGAAATTGTCCTACCCTTTCTCCACTGCCCTCCATGGATCCCTCGCAAGATCTCCAAGGTTACTTTCAGAGGTCTATTCAGGTTTAACTTTGCTCTGGTTTTTTAAAATGCCCACCACAAAATAAGGAGACTCTCAAGTCCAGATCTTCGCCCCCTAACCTCAGGGGGAGGAGAAGGAGGTTCTCCATGTTCATTAAGTTATGTATTTGCATAAGTTTGATTTCAGTGGGAGGTAAAGGTGGAGGAGGAAAATATTAGTTAGAAGAGAATTAGCCAATATTTGATGGAAGATTATTTTTGCATATTTTGTGATAAGAATAAAATGTGTTGAATGTATAGGTGTTTTGAGCAGCAAATAATGATGCTTCAGTTGATCAAACAATTCACAATAATGACTTCTTGCTAAAACATATTGATTTTTTTTTATTTGGGAAGAACACATATTTACTGCATGTCACTGTTCAGTTTTGCTGTGATGAATGTTAAACTTCTCAAGTTAATGAGCAAAGCTAGTAAAGTAAGCAACAATAATTCAGTTGATTATTTATTTTATAATGCTGAGAAACTGGCTGACAGCTTTAGCTTTTCCCCTTAGAACTGCCAGCAACAAAAAGCTTTTTCTTGCCTCTGTATATATTAGACTGTTTAAAATCACAGTCTAGATTTCAGCCAGAGGAAAACTGCCATCTTTTTAAGTTCGTTCTTAAATTTTGTGTGTACATGCATGTACATTAAATTGTTAAAAATTTGGAGGGCTTGCCTGGAAATAATTTCAATCACTTTGCAAGTAGAAGGTGCAATACAAAACATACAATTATCATAACTTTTCCTGCATTTGTTGATTTAAAGTCTTTATCCTTTTGATTTGTTTTATAAATTAAAAAGGTGTTGCCTTCCACAATGTATTCCACAACTCAGTATTCATACACTGTACCCAGCACAAGGATAAAATAAGAGTTAATATGTATTTACAGGACAGGTAGGAAAATATTTTTTCTCACTATGTAGCCTCCCTAGAATTCCTTAATGGTAGTAAATTAAATTAAACACAATAAATGGGCACGCGTACTTGCCTACATCAAATTGCCTACATCCTATGCATAGTTATGACTAAAGCCCAATTTCAAATGAACTTGATGTCAAGATTTCTTTTTTTCTGGAATTAGCACAAGTTATACCTGGTAGTTCAGATTTTACATGGATTTATATCTTACACCAACCATACACCAGAGTAGAATATATATTTCAGGGCCTGTTTTCCTTTACTTTTCTCCGATTCCGTTATAACCTTAATCTCTTGTCACTTTTAAATAAAACATATAATACTGCAGGCAGCACTGGGTCATATGGAATAGGTTAAGAGGAGAAAAGCCTCTACTCTTTACCACCAAAAGTAATACATAAATCCTTCTCACTCATTCTTCAGCTCAGTATTTTGAGAAGCCATTTCAGCTACTTAAAGCTGACAACTATTTGGCTTTCAGTTGGTTTAAAGATCACGCAAATCCCCACACTACGGTAAAAATCGGTAAATCCTAATGCAGAGTTTCTGTTTTTCAGTAGGAAGCATAGAAACTTTTCCTTGATTTTTACATATTTTGCATGAAAATGATCACACATATGAAAACAGAGATATTTTAGAAGATCTACCTTTGAACATTATGAGAACATTTCCCATGCTTTATTTTTGAATCCTGGTGGACTTGATTCAAACTCAGAGATATTTTACCCAACGGCTTTTCCTCCAGAATTAAAACTCCACTGAAAGATACATGAATTTAAAAACCTGCTTTTAAATTGATGGAAACGAAAGAAATTACATGAGGGATTTTTAAGACAGATATTTTATAATATTTTTTTGTAATGAGAAAAACACAAGCACACAAATGATGAGAGGAAGTTAATAGATAATTCAATATGTCATTAGTTCAATAACTTTGAACTCTAAAGACTTTACCAGTTTTTAAGCACAGTCATGTAATGAAAAAAAAAAGGCAAGCTGCGAACTGCATGTCCACTGGCATGCCTATCAACAAAAGGAAAGAACGGTTTTCTTGCAAGAGAGGATTCATGTTCTTTCAATGACCATGTGCACGGGAGACGACCAAAACAGACCCCTTTCTACATAGGGGTCTTGGTCTCACACTTTTGTATTAGGAGAGCCAGTCTCATCTGTAGTTTGACATTAACCAGGATAACCTTCAAACGCAACTCACTGTCACTCATGAGGAAAAGAGATATCACCAGATGGTACAACAACCTCAAAGCGGGCAAGTGTCAGTTATTGAGACTGGTACTCCACGCTCAGACTTGTGTGTGACAAGCGGCATCGTGCGTGGCACGTAACCACAGCCTTCGTGCCAGCTTCTGCCAGGAGAGGTGTTCGTTCCCTTTCCGGCACATGCTGGGTCTTTCCTATGCGATAGGTCACCACGGCCCCCCGTTGGGGAACCTCCCAGACCATAGCAGAATCCTCATGTGGTTTCCAGCAGGTTCATACATTTCATCAGGTAAAGACAAGCACGCCAAATTCAGCCCCACCCTCATCCCTTAGGAATTTACACTTATCCTTGGCTTCTGTAACCAAAGACCAAATGCGATGCCTTGTGCAAAAGAAATATAACACAGACACAGCGGCAAGCGATTGTGCAGGGTGGGAAAGATCAAAGAATCTGCAACAAATGCAGGGCACAGCCACAAGCAGGGCTAGGCACAAGCAAATACTCCCGTACCCACTCTGCGAGGAACACACACGTGCCAGCAGTGACAGCAATCCTCCGGCACAGCCTCCAGCAGAACACAACTGCTGGGACTGTTGCTCCCTGCTACTTTGGCAGCTGCTCATTTTA